>NC_067489.1:58650212-58972799 GCF_947179515.1 Apodemus sylvaticus
CTTTCCCTTGCCTTTTTTAGCTCAATATAAACACACACTTGTTCCCCCTTCTAACCGGAAAGGAAGTGGGCAATTATTTTTGGTAGTCATACAGTCTACGTCTCAGCGTATTAATCTCTTTAGAACAAAGCTGGGAAGGGTGACTTGAAGGGCTGCTCTGAGAATGGAATTAATACGTTTAAGAGTTTAGTACAGTGCCTGGCTTAAAGGGACAGATAATTGTTACTTGCTATAATTATTTTTTTTTAACTTGAATGATCCTCATTTATCTCGAATTATTTAGCTGGGGCTCTAGTGGAGACAAACTGATAACCCGAGATTCCTTTTCAAATGTCAGCTTGGTTGGTGGCCTGGCAGGAATTTCATACACAATCTCTTCTCTCGTGAAGTAACTTTTGGTAAACTGACTGTAAAATGTAAACGAAATCATACTCTTTGACAACATTTAACTCGTCTCTGAAATAAGTTTGACAAACAAGCCTACACACACACACACACACACACACACACACACACACACCCTTGGACACCCCTTTTTGCAAGCCCACACTTCAGGTGTGTGCCCCGGGCAACAGAAACAGATTACAGAGACGGTGTCGATGGCTGCCTCCAGGGCACAGATAAAAGAGGTACCCCCTAGCCAGCTTCAAGGCGCCGGCCCACCTGGGTCAGACTTTGAATTCACCCCATTTTAGGCAAGTAGAAAGAGCCTCCCCGAGACTGGCTTTAATCTCCCACCAGTTTTTCTAGTCCCCACCCCCCTTCTCATTTTGAATTTTGGGATCGGCAATTCTCCAGACTTGCTTGGATTTGTCTCCCTTGACTGCTGCAGATGTGGGGGGCCGACTGCTGGGTGCAGGGGGCGGGCCACGGGATCCATAGGGTGGTTAGCAGCCCGGACCCCAGAATTAAGGGGTCTCACTTTTCCCTCTCTATATCCACCCAGAGAGTGTGCACGCCCAGCAAAGCGCGATCGGTTCCCGCCAGAGCCACTCCCTTCCCTGGCCACGGAGAAGAGTCGGTCTCCAGGCACCGGCCAGGCGGAGCCCGGGGCCGGCAGGGCGTCCTTGCCCCAGCCTCTTCCTGGTCCCTGGGCGCCACTCCCACCGCCCTCCTCCCAGGGAGCTCTATTCGCTCCGGGCGCGCGTCCCTGGGGTGAAGGTGCGGGTCCCCGAGCCTCCCTCCTCGGGTTGGTGCGTTCCCCGCGGTCCCCGCCCGCTACTGGGCTCCCGCCCGGGTCCCCGAGCGGCGGGCGGCGCTGTGGTGCGTCCCTCGAGTCCCCGTGCGCCCGCTGCGCGCAGCCTCCGCCTCCTCCTCCTCTTCTTCTTCGGCGGCGTCGCGTTCCCCCGCCCTCCTCGCTGGGCGGGTGGGAGGTGGCGGCGGCGGCGGCGTGCTGTGCGAGCGCGCGCAAGGGGGGCGGCCGCGAGGAGGCTCCCGGTGCCACCGCGGCGGCCGAGCCACACGGGCAGCGGGCTCGGCGGGGCCGCATCTACCAGCGCTGCGGGGCCGCGAACAAAGGCGAGCAGCGGAGGCGCGAGGTAGGGCGCGCGGCGAGTCGGGGACGCCGGGCGCGGGGTGGTGGCCGGTGGTCGCCGCATCCCGGTGGTGCGCGCGGGTCGGTCCCCGCGCTTCCCCTTTGGGTCTCCGGGACCTGCCGGGAACGAGCCCGGCGGCCTCTCTCGCCTCTTCCGAAGCTGCCCGGCCTCGGGGCCGCGCTCTCCCCGGACGCAGCCGGGTCCCTTCTGCCTCCGGGGTGGCAGTCTCCGGGGACTGCCGCTGAGCTCATCCCCGCGGGGTCTCTAGTCTGCTTCCCGCCGCACTCCGTGGCGCTGACTTTGGCCAACTTAAGGCTGCATCTTTATTTTTCTTTTAAGTCCTTGAAAACTTCCACCGATAGGTGTTGGGCAATTTTTTGTCCTGGATTTGACCTAAAGGGAGGCTGAGCGGAGGCAACTGGATGAGATTCCCTGTTCCTGGAGCTACCCGGTCGCAGCCTCAGCTCCCAGGACCAGCTCTGTCCCCGGCAGGCAGGCGACACCTGGCTCTGGGGTGTGTCTATGGCGAGCACCAGGCTCGGGGTTGGGGACTACCTGTGCCCCACTGTGGGAAGAGGGGCGCACCCTGGCTTTCCCCAGAACCGACTAGCCTGGAACAGCTGTTAACGTAGCCTCCAAATCCTATTACCCCCTCCCCTCCTAGGCATCTACATTTAAACATTGATTGGGGTGGTGGTGGTGGGGACAGCGAGCCACCAACAGGCTTCAAATACTCTTTCTCCTAACCTCCTGAAGGGCCCGTATTTTCAGATCGTACGCAGAGTTTTCAGCCTAGCATTCATTCCATCGTCAGATTTTGGTGATCATTTTGCTAGATTTTTCTGAATGAGATTAGGACAAGCCGTTCAGAAATCTGTTTCAGAGTTTGCCAGCCATGCCGGAAGGGCTGATTTTTTTTTTTAAAGCTATTTTCAAGCATGGTTTGGTTATGTCTTTTAGAATTGCCGACCATCAGCTCGTCTTTTATTGGGAGAAAACGTTTGATAAGATTAAGCTGTTCTGTTCTCAGGGAAGAAACATATGTATTTAATATTGGGATCATTTACCACAAGGATCACCCAAGGCAAGGCTTCTTAAATAACGGTGGCTTAAAATTGGGAAGGTCGTTTGATTTTAAAGTATTGTTTTAGGTAGAGGAAACTTTCAGTCGATTTTGCTTAGGGTCTCCAATAAGTTGAGGACTTCATTAGGCAGTCAATATCAGTCCTTTATTGCTTTCTCATAAATCCTGCTTTTTGCTTGCTCGTTATTTCTGCCCAGCGAGGTTCTAGATATCTTCAGGGATTAATGGGGAATCATTTAAGAAGCCTGTTTTGTTTTTAATTGTTGACTTTGGAGCTCAGAAACCACATTCCAAAGCCAAGCTGGACTATGCAGAGGAAGCACTTTTGTGTACTTTTTGGTTCTTGGCTCCACTGTGAACTTTTCCCCCAGATAACAACAGACATTTTTCTCTTTCCTCCCCTCTCTCCCCATAACTCCAGAGCAAAGTCTGAAATGGATGTTACATGAATCACTTTAAGGGCCACGCACAACTATGAACGTTCTCAAGTCGTTTTCCCACTAAAGTCGCTCAAGATGGATGAGTCTGCCTTGTTGGACCTTCTGGAGTGCCCTGTGTGTCTGGAACGCTTGGATGCTTCCGCAAAGGTCTTACCCTGCCAGCATACGTTTTGCAAACGATGTTTGCTGGGGATTGTGGGTTCCCGGAATGAACTCAGATGTCCGGAATGCCGGACTCTTGTTGGCTCTGGGGTCGACGAGCTCCCCAGTAACATACTACTGGTCAGACTTCTGGATGGCATCAAGCAGAGGCCTTGGAAACCCGGCCCTGGTGGGGGCGGGGGCGGCGGCGGGACCACCTGCACGAACGCTTTAAGGGCGCAGGGCAGCAATGTGGTGAACTGTGGCTCAAAAGATCTGCAGAGTTCCCAGTGTGGACAGCAGCCTCGGGTGCAAGCCTGGAGCCCCCCAGTGAGGGTGAGTAGTTTGTAAGAGAGGTAGTTGGGTGAATACAGGTGGTGATGACTGACCACAGGCTCTTCTTCTTTATTAGCTTATTTTCCAAATCAGCTCAAAGAAGCCACACCTACCCGAGCAGATCGATTATCTCGGGACCTTATTTTCTCTTGAAATAAGCCTGGATCCGACATAATAAATCTTGTTTTTAAGATCTTCTCTGATAGTCTCCATTGTCTGGTAGATATATTTTAGGGACCAGGTATCAAATGTTCATTAAAAGGAAAATTTGGTATGGTCTCACCCTTTTGATGGTGCTGAGAGAATTTCGTGTGTGTGTGTGTGTGTGTGTGTGTGTACATATGTACAAGTATATATAGTAAATATGTATATGAGTAAATCGTAGGTAAGAAACCAAGCCTTAGTTTTTATGCTGCTTAGAGCCATTCTGGTGGTTTTTATGAATGCACAGTACAGAATATGGTTGGAGGATTTTTTAACAAATCATGGCCACAGGTAGCAGCTTCGTTGCTGTGGCAACAGAATGTCACGTAGGACTGCACTATTACATCTAGCTGTACGTTGGGCTTTGTAGGGAGTGAAGTGAAATGCTCCATCAGAATGATTTTATTTTATCCCTTTGGTTTGGGTGGAAATAATTGTAGGTGAAGTTAAATATTTCTAACTTTGCTAAGCTTGATTTAGTAAATGATTCTTAATGAATAAGAATTATGTTTCACGTGATCATTTCCTGATATGACGTGCTTTTGTCGTTTTTTTTTTCATGAAATGAGACATGGTCTTTGAGACATCCGGACAACAAGAGTCTTTCTGTTTTGGTTGGAAGAAGCAATTTTGATAATTGGCCATATATTTGGCAAGCGAATAGATTTTTTTATAGTCTATTAAAATTGTTATTATTTAGGTTTAAAAAATGGTTATTTGTCTAAGTGTTTTGCCTGCACGTGTTTATATGCACCAGCTATGTGCCTGATGTCCATACATGTCAGAAGAAGGAATCAGATTTCCCAGAACTGGAGTTAGGAATTGTTGTGAGCCACCATGTGGGTGCTGGGAACTGGGCCCCAGTCCTCTGCAAGAACAGCCAATGTTCTTAACCACTGAGATGTCTCTCCAGCCCCCAGTCATTTTAAAGAACATTTTAAAAGCTGGTTGAGATTTTATTTCTTTAAATAGTTTTAGTCAGAACCTAAAACCAATTTTGTTTGTTTGTTTGTTTTTTTGGATTTTTTTTTTTTTTTTTAATGATACAGATTTTCTCTGTATAGCCCTGGCTATCCTGGAACTCACTCTGTAGACCAGGCTGGCCTCGAACTCAGAAATCCGCCTGCCTCTGCCTCCCAGAGTGCTGGGATTACAGGCGTGAGCCATCACTGCCCGGCGATTGTTTTCATTTAATAAATAGCTGTCCACTAGGAAGGTAGTGTGCGATTCGTGTGTGGGCTATCAGCTCATCGTTGCAAAAAAAAAAAAAATTGTTATCATTTATATACGTGATAAAAAGTTCTTACATCACTAGATGTAAAATATCAAGTATCCTAATCATTGGTACTGTTTGGATTACTAGAAAGCAGCTTTATCATTAGGGTCCCAGGTTTCCTAAGATACGTAAGCATGATATATGATGAATATGTAGATATTACAAATTGGCTTCTTTCCTTCCTTTTCTTTTCTTTCAGTAGCCTGGGCTAGCCTGGAATTCACTATATATCCCTGCCAGGCCTCAGATTCATGCTCCCGCCTTGGTTTACCAAGTATGGAATTACAGGCATCAATTGCCCTGTTTGGGGGAAGGCTTTCTTATTTAGATCCCTATGTATGAAACTATTATTAGACTTCAAGGTACCCAGTTTACTGGTACCTTAATTAGTACTTATGGGCTCATGAATATTTTAATCTCATAACCAGTTGACCATTTCTGAGACTTGGAGCCAGGTCTGCTTGCCTTAATGGAGAGGGAAGGCAGATTTGCATCTTTGGAGGGGTTTTGTTTCTTGTTAATGAGGTCTGGAGAGAGTGGCCTCTGGCTACGAATTAGAGTGTCCCAGATGTTGCCTTACCTGTTGGGAGGAATGCTATGAATGTCTGATTGCTGATAAAGGATTTTAAGGAGGGGTTCAATCAAGCCCATTTGATTTTAAATGCTCTTTCAAAAGTAAACATTGACAAGGAAATACTAAGAAGCTAAAGGCTCTGCGTCTGCTGGCTAAACTTCCAAAATAGGCTTCTATATTTTTTTTTTAGATATTTGGAGATTTTGATCATGTCGATGTTATTTTTTTTTCTGGTTTCTATGTTTCCTAGTTTGCTTCTTGTTTTTCTTTGACATATGACAGATGCTTTGAAAAGAGGGTCCGTTGAACTTGAGCCTTATTAGTTTGTATAAAAGAGTTGAGGGCTTTGTGGAGAGTGGGGGGTGGTGGTGGAGAAAAGCTGACAAGCGGAAGTGTTCGGTCTGAATTGGAGTAAATGACGTCATTATTATTAAAAAATATTTTTTTTCTGGGTTACATGAGCATTTACTCCTACCTGTTGCTTTCAAGTAGTCATAGAAGCCGAGGCTTCACGTTGTATAGAGTGAGCACCCGAAAGGTAAATCCGTTCCCGGGACCGCTGCTTGACAAAGTCGGACATTTGTGTGGCGCGCTGCACTGCACTGCGCGGAGGCTGTAATGCTCGCCTGTGGAGGCTTCCGAGGCGAGCGGCCACAGCAGCTCCCCCAGCACTCAGCCTCTTTGCTTAGATGCTGACACAGCCACGCTTCACCCAGCCTGTTCCACACGCTGTGGGAAGCTGAGAGCCGGAGCGTGTGGAACATTGCTCCGCGTTCGCTTGTGCCCATGTGGTCTCCTCATGTGTCTAGCCGAGGCGGGTTCCACGCCATCAGCAGGTTCAAACATTTCCAGTGTGTGACACACATCTGATTCCTAGGGCTTTAGCGGTTCCTGCTTAGGATGAGGAGGAAAGGAGCCCCTCCCTGTTGGTCTGGAGTCACCATGAGCTCTGTCTGTTTTTTTAATACAAGCAAAAAGAATTCCCCATGCGTTTTGGTCAGTGCCAACTGGAAAATGAAACCCAGGGAAGGGACACTAGATACTGTTTCAGTGCATAAAAGGTGTACTTAATGGGTCATTACATCTGTTATATATTTGCTAGATTATATACATTATCTAATGAATATATATACATATTTTATCTCTCTCTATATATATCTGCAGAATAGATATCTATTGAATATAGAAGATTATATACATTATCTAATGAATATATACATATTTTATCTATATATCTATACAATAGATATCTATTGAATATATAAGATTATATGAATTATCTGTGTCTGTAGCTTCTTTTTTTTTTTTTTTTTTTGAGACAGGGTTTCTCTGTATAGCCCTGGCTGTCCTGGAATTCACTCTGTAGACCAGGCTAGCCTTGAACTCAGAAATCTGCCTGCCTCTGCCTCCCAAGTGCTCGGATTAAAGGTGTGCGCCACCACCACATGGCTATACGCATTATCTAATGAATATATATATATAACACACACACACACACACTCATACATACATAGAAAGAATGCAGAAAACATGTCTAAGTAATTCCTATAAGATTGTAACCTTCTAGGAGAGTTAAACTGCTTCCTCTAATTTCTGCTTTCTATAGTTCATTTGGATTTGTCTTCTTTATTTACTAGATAGATGTTCTTGCTGTGTAGCTCAGGCTAGCCATGAGTTTGAGCCCCAGGCTTCTGAGTTGTGAGTTTTCGAGTGGTGTTGTTCAGGGCCAGATTATATTCTCCCAGTAAACTGTAGGCTAGCTAGTGATGGTGAGGCCAGACCCAGGTTCTCTGCTCATGAGCTTCAGACTGTACGGTCCGTCTCACGAGAGAGATTCACAGCATTACGGCAGTGCAGCGGTAATAAACATGGTGACTTCGATGTCGGAGAGGGAGCAAGAGGGTGTAGAAGGGCTTTGAGTTCAGGGCAAGAGTAAGCTTGCTTAGATGTGAGATCCTCCGAAGCTTGCTCCAGGAAGAGGCCTTCCAACTGAGATCTAAGCAAAGTGATGACCCTGCAAATGGGGGCTGGGCAGGGGGAGGGGCAGAGGGAGGCACACTGACCGGAGGTGACCTCGGACTCAGCAGGCCGTGGGGATAGTGGCCTGACTAGGTTTCAAGCATGAGAGAATTCCAGGACCACAGTGGGATACAGCCAGGCCAGATGGCTGGGTAGGAAGTGCTCAGAATCTGGGGCCGGCCGGGACGCCGATCAATAAGGCTTTAGAACAGGTAGGAACCGGAGACCAAGACTGCGAGAGAAGGGGAGATCTGGATCTGGGGCCGCAGGTTGTGTTTCCCTCCCTCTGAAAAGGCCAGCTGTGCTTTCATCCCTCACAGCCACAGCTGTTTTGTCTCCCTTTTCATGTTGTCTGTACAGGTTGGGGGTTCTGTCACTCAGACCTCCTCTTGTGGAAGTACTAACTTCAAGTACCTCAAGTAATGACTCTAAGTACCTCAGAACGTGTCTCTGTGGGGGAAGTACCATCTCCAAGTACTTCAGCCCTGTGTTGGGACCCTTCCAGCGGTGGTGACAGTGGGTAAGATGAGCGCCCACATGTGTGACTGGGGTTCTTAATGGAAGCGGTCATGGGGTGGAAAGACACAGAGGCAAGACCGTTTGAAGACACACGGAGAAGCTGGCTGACTACAAACTGAGTGGGGAAGCATGGGAAAAACCCATCCCTAGGCCCTAGCCTTGTTCCGTGGAAGCTGCCCACTCTGTGGTATTTCATGGCAGCAGCCAAGCACCCACGTCTAAAGTCAGCGCTTGGAGTCACCAACTTCTCACCCTGCTGCTGATTCAGCGAATCCTGGTTGCTCACAGAGACTTGCCGTGGCCCAACCACTCATTTCTGTCTTTCTTGGTGCTCTGAAGCACTGTTGAGACGTTATTCGGACCCTCCCCACCCCTACAACTGGCTAAATTACTTGGTATGATTTCATAAGCTAGGGCAGGAATTTCATGAGGAGTTGCCTGCTTATGTGACAATGTGCCACATAGGAAATTTCGTAGAAGGAAGCCAACATCCGGAGGGGAGGAAGATTTCTTTCCCATCTCCCATACTGTGACTTGGGTTTGAGGAGATTGGTGAATGCTGGCGGACATACGGTTGTTCATGGCATTTTGTGGCAAAGCTAGCAAGAAGAGACTTGAGGGAAGGGTCTTAGAGAAGGGCATCGCAACTCACTTGCTCTAGGTAGAGGTGGAAGGGGCTAAGGTTATCCCCTAGACTGTTGGGTGTCTCAGGAGCCAGCAGGTGCCTGTGGGGAGCTTTCTAACTCAGTTCTGTGTCTTGCAGCGACAGAGGCAAGAGCAGTGCATGCTTGGTTGAAAACATTCAGATGGGGCTGTGGCGGGAGGTAGGGAGGATGGAAAAATCCACAGGAATAGGCAGATAAGCCACCAGAATTCAGAAGCACCAGGTTGTGGAATGAGACACGGGTGGCGTCTGCGTCTAAGGGTTGTGCTCAGCAGTCACTGATTAAATACATAGAGTGGACCAAGCATGGTCCAGACACAGAACTCCTGTGTGTCTTGGAATGTCTAGTACGAGTGCTGTCACCAGGACGGACGTCTCTGAATAGATGGGAGCAAGAATTTGTAATAACGCATAACCTGACTTAGGAACACTATTTAATGAGGTCATTTGCGTGAGAGCGTTTCAGAATGGCCCAACTGAAAAGCACACGGGAGATTCCCCGCCTCCCATGGACAGTGGTTGCAGAGATTGATCTTGTAGTTCATTTACCACTTGACGCCTACGCTGTGGCTCATGCAGGTGTCATCCATCCCAGTGGAGGAGGCCCTGGGGTGCGCCCTTCCCGTTGGTGATGATGTAGGGTGCACCCCAGGCCTCGTACCTGCTAAGTCACTGCTCTGCCAGTGCGCTGTTTATTCCTCACACCCCCAGCCCTGGGCTCTGGCATCGTCCGTGTGGTAGAAGGCAGTACTAGGGAAGGGGTCCTTGGCATTCACCTATTCATAATTTAAAGAGCAAAATGCTTCTAAATCTCACTCATCTTGTGATTAAGGAAACCTTTCTAGGGGCAGAGTGTGGTATTTGAGAAATGAAAATGTAAATTTTAAAATAAGTAGTTGAGAACAATTTTGTTTTAAAAACTTCAACTTTAGAAAAGTTACTAAATATGTGTGTGTGTATATACGTACATTCATACACACATGTCTAATTCTAAATCATTTTGTAGACTTTTGTGTATATACTTATGGGCTTGAGCATTTTATATTTTATATACACACTTGCTGCCTTGCTAGATCATTTACTTTATCTGTGGAATCCTTCTAGGTTGGAGCACAGATCAGCTTCATGACATGATCTGTGTGTAATAGACGTGCAGAGACGTGCACAGAGCGTGAGTGGACCAATCGGGAATCACGAGGTTCCATTCATTTCAAAATGATGAGAGTCGTTTTCCTCCTATTTTAAAAATTACAAATGAAAAGGGCTCACAGTAAGGCATTTAGTGGCAGAAACTGGCGGGCAGAGGGTAATCGAAGCTTCCAGTCTTTGTATTGCAAAACCACGGAGTGACCACGGTTAATAGGTTCACATGAACCCCCACTCCATCTCCCGGAACAAGAAATTAATGGAAATGGAGGTATTTCCTACGTGACTCTCTGCAGGTCGAAGTTGCCTAGTCATTGAGATTACTTGGCAAGCTTTCCTATCTTTACAGAGCCACGCACAGGGAGGCATCGCTATCAGTGCTCTCCTGTGGGAAGGAGGACAGCTAGAGTGCTCCAGATAACGCGTCTGAATTCTCCTAGCTGGTCAGTGGCAGAGCTGGGATTCCGCTTTAGATCTGTGTAGCCCCAAATGCTTCCTTCCTGTGCATGCCACGTGCGACACCGTCTCCTTGGGTCTTATAGCTTTCATTGGAGAAAGCTTTCTCCAGCCATGGCTAGTAGCAACTCTTCTTGGTGTGGTGGCTACCCATGAGTATTTTATTGATGAAAAAAGTGTGTTGGGGGGGATGGGGAAGGGGGCAGGGTACAAATTAAAACTCTGTTATGATGAAAATGGATAAGGAAGCAGTCAGTATACGTTGGAGGTTATAAGCTGTGGCCTCAGTTTCCAGCACTGCAAAACCTACCGGACTTCATTTTTTCTTCAGCATGAAGGTCCAGTACCTTTAAAGACTTAGAGACCTGCTTCAGGCAGGGCAGGGCAGGGCAGGGCAGGGTAGGGGAGGGTTCGACAGGCTGAGTTAAACTCATTTAAAAAATACTTTAAGTTTCTTCTTTGCCATTTTTGCACATGCATATAATATAGTGTGGTTACTCTCTAGGTTACTTTCTTATTAGTCCGGCTGCACAAGTCCCTGTTGTACACACCCGAGTCTTTGTGTTGTTCTTGGTGACAACTGTGTTTATCCAGGGCTCTTTGTTAGGACCTGTCCCTTGGAGCCTGACTCAGGGCTCACCTGTGGGTATACAAGTGAAAAGCAGTGAGTGGGCTCCTTCCCAGAAGCCACCAGGAAAGGGTCATCTTTGATTTTTTCAGAAGCCCTGACAGTCTGACTTGTAGGACACACTCAAAAGCGGCTTGCTGGTAAGGGAGGCTGGATCGAGGGGGTGAAAGGCAGCCTGCTCTAGAGAGCCTTCCTGGGACGTTCTCTCAGCCTGGGATGCGTGCACACTCCTGTTTTTGGTGCAGTCTCCCCATAATGTACACACTAAGGATGACACTTGCTTATCCGGTTGATAGGTTGTTTTGCGCAAGAATAGAGATACAAATGTTTTGAAGACTGGAAAGCCTGTGGAAGTAGAGGTTTTGTTATACATGTGTTAGTTTTCCATTTGGGGCGATGAGAACCCGAGAGATAAGAAAAAAGAAGGATATTGATCCAGGAAGGCAGTGTCTGGATGCAGAGCTACCCAGTGTGGGCACGAGGCGGGGGTTTGCTGTCACAGGTGGAAAAGAGTCCGATGGATGTCCGTTCTCTGCCAGTCTCTGGACTTATTCTGTTCCCCGTCTACGGTCATGTGCCCAGGGCTGAGAGATACATTCTAAGGAATGTATTGCTGTGCATTTTGTCATTAGGAACATCATAGGGATGTGATGTCAGTCCTTCAGAGCTTTTGTGAAAAAACATGGTAGACATGTCTGTGCACACACATATACACATGTGCACATGTATAGATGCAGATGCTTGTGTGTATGGAAGCCAGAGAACAACCTCAATGATACTCCAGTATTCCTCATTCCTTGGGTACATCCTCTTTTTTTTTTTTTTTTTTTTTTAATTTTATTTTGGAGACTAGATCTCTCTGACTTGCAACTTACCAAGTAGATTAGGCTGGCTACCTAGTGAGGCCTAGTAATCCATCTGTCTTTATTGCCTCAGTACTAGGATTACAACCATGTACCACCATGCTTAGCTTTTCTATATTATTATTATTATTATCATTATTATTACTATTACTACTACTACTACTACTACTACTTTTTGGTTTTTTGAGCCCTGGAACTTGCTTCATACATCAGGCTGGTCTTGAACTCAGAGATTCTCCCGATTCTCTGCTTTCCAAGTCCTGGGATTAAAGACCTGTGCCACCACCATCCAGTCTGTGTTTAGCTTTTTAAACATAGGTTCTGGAGATCAAATTCAGGTCTGTTTGTTTGCAGGGTGGGCATTTTACAACTATTGGGCAAACCCTGGTAAATATGTTTTGTAGTAAACTTTTCTCTAAGTGGAGAAAATTCTAAATATGGTACAAAGCAAACCGGATACATAAACCAGGAAGTCATTTGTTAAGATCACGTGTTATATGCTATATGTGCTATATTTTCTAGATGGCACTGGCAGTGTCCTGACTTTCTTTATACATGCTATAGGGGATTATGTATGCTAGCATGTTATGACAGCTTCCATGGTCCTAGGCTGGAGGTATATCTTTCAGCTCTGTTGAAATCCTCTGGGACCACCATTGGCTATGTAGCCTGAGCTAGACCGGAATTATGCAGCCTGAGCTGGACCGGAACATCATGGCACGTGACTGTTATTCTCATGGCTGCTTTTCAAAGAATATCATCTTTGGGCGAGTGAAGGAGGAAAGGGGGAGAAGGAAATGGACTGGGAAGGGGTAGGCAAAGAAAAGAAAGGGACTCTGGCCAGAGGTCCCCACTGTTCTCGGGAACGTCCCGAGAGGTCTGATCTTTGGCTCCAGCCCCCACTGTCCCAGGAGTGGAAGCAGGGCGCTTTGTTTACTCTCTGTCTCCCATCCTCCTGTGCTGCCTGCCCTGTCTTGTAACTGCTGTTTGTTCTTTGGGAGAGGCTGGAGGGCTTGGGGTGTCACCAGGGGAGGCAGTGGAAAACAGGGAAGGGGAGGGGGGCTCTGTCTTGAGTTGCTTTTCCAGATCACTTTCTCCATTTTGTTTTCCCTTCCCTCTTAATTAGCTGATAGTCTCAGAAGGGAGAATTAAAATGGGAGGTGTGACAAGGCGCAGGAATGGGTAGTCTGTCCCGTTGTTCTCGTACCCACCCCCATCCGTGGTCTCTTCCTCTCCTCAGAAGCCTCCCTTCTGTAAAGCTGGCCTCTCCCAGAACTGTGTCTCCCAGTGTAGTCGCATTTATTCCTTCATCATCCTTCCAGTCTGTTACTTTAAGCAAATCCATAAGCGTATGTGGAAAGACTTTCTTTAAGGTCAAAGGGCAGTGTGCATGGCAGTTCACTCTGTAGCAGGAGTCTTGATAAGGATCCGTAATTGCGCAGTGACCCGGTGCACTTCACACTGTGAGACAGTGGGTGTACACACAGCGCGGGTAGAGGGTGGCGCTCAGACAGCAGGCGAGCCTTGGTTACAGGCAGCGTGGTAGAGCGAGGTAGACTTCCAGTAGAAGTAGGACCAGTAGCAACTAAATAGAGTGAGAAACTAACTCAGCAGGCAAGCTTACTAAAACAACATAGTACAGCGGGGTATAAGTAGGGTAAAAATATTGTGTTCCGAGACAGCTCTGCCAGTAAGACTCCCTCTGAGCCCAAGACACCCTTCTTTGTGGGTCCCTAATCCTCTCCAGGATGTGTGCCTGCCAATGCCTAGTCAAGAGGGTGGTAGCAGTTGCTTTGTGAATGATGACATATGGGTGGCGGTAAACACAGCCATTTTAAAGATAGCTGTGTGAGTGGGCTCTTAGGGGTATCTGGGAAGGGAGAGGAGGTGCCATTTCAGAGGGCTGACAGTAGCAGTTAAGTAGACTATTTGCATCATGGAAAAGTGAGCAGCAGAAGTGGGTACAAATGAGTTTTTCAGGCACGCTATGTGTAGCGCAGAGCAGCAAGGGCTGGCGAGTTTGAGGGTGTCCCCGTCAGCCTAAGGAAATCAGTCCTTTTAAAGATTTATGTATCTTAACATTTTTATTTATGCATATTTGTGTGTGTGTGTGTGTGTGTGTGTGTGTGTGCCTGCCACATGGATATGAGCTCTCTCAGCCTCTTGCCGTGAGTGCCAGGGATTGAACTCTGGTCTTCTGGAAGAGAAGCAAATGCTCTTAACTGCTGAGACACCCTCTGGTCCCTAAAGGTGGTGGTGATGGTTTTTTGTTTGTTTTAATGAAAAAAACTTTGAATTATTGCATTTTCGTCATTCATAATTTATCATTCAGGAACGAATAAACAGAAATGGTTTTATTATATTAAAGGTAGTGTGTGTCCCAACTCATTGACCCACTGAGAGAAATGCAGAAAAAGGAGTCAGTTAGAGTATTCTATATTTTGGTTCTTTTTTTCTCCCTCTCCTCTCACCACTCCCCATGTATATGGTATTTATTGAGATGACTGTACAGGGTGCAGTCCAGCTAACCCAATAATAGCTGACTGCGAAAGGAAAGTCTAAGAATTCAGTAGTTGCTCAGTCGGCAAGGCTGACTGTCTCGCCTGATCTTCAGAATGTGCTGGAATCCTGAAGAACTGTCTCTAGTGCCAGTGAGGGACTGGGTGCGCTAGCAAGGCAGGGGCAAGCAGACAAAGAACACAGTCTTCCTTCTTCCAAGTGTTTGTATAAAACTGCCAGCAGAGGACAAGGTCCAGATTAAAGGTGTGTTTTCTTGCCTCAAGATCCTGATGAAAGATATGCTTCTTCCTACCTCAAAGGTCCGCGACTAAAAGTAGATTCACCCTCTTCAAGCCAAGTAAAATATTGTCTCACAGGTGTGCCCTGCATTTCTGGATCGTAGTTCATTCCAGATGTAGTCAAGTTGACAACCAAGAATGACTGTCTCAAGGCCTTAAATCCAGTCAGACAGTCCCGCAGCACGGTGGGATTTGTAGTATGGCGCCGGTGTGGTGTCTGCACCAGGTCTTACTCCACAGACCCCCAGCTGGCCTTGAACCTGCTCTAGCCTTCCTTCCTCCGACTCCTGAGTGCTAGGCTTACGGGAACGAGCCACACACTCAGTTCAGACTTAGTTTAATTTCGGATTAGTCACTTGGTTTGTGACGCTGACCACATGGATGCTGTCTGGGACCCCAGCCCGTGGAAAGCCTTCAGGATGGCCCTTTCCACCTCAGTTAACCTCCTTTAGATAATCTTGTAAAGGCAGCCCTTTAGACCAATTTCCTCTGCATCTCTTACAGACCTGCCCAGAGACTTTCCTTCCAGCTGTTCTAGGTTCCGTGACGTTGGTGCAGTGCTGCCCGGTACAGGGAATGTACCCCGAGTGGCACACTGGGAGTGCTGCAGGGGGGCACTAGAGTTGTGCAAGTTTCCTGGATGTATCTTTTGTTGTTGTTGTTGTTGTTTGTTTTTTGGATTTGGTTTTTTCAAGACAGGGTTTCTCTGTATAGCCTTGGCTGTTCTGGAACTCACTCTGTAGACCAGGCTTGCCTCGAACTCAGAAATCCTCCTGCCTCTGCCTCCCAAGTGCTGGGATTAAAGGCGTGCACCATCCCTGCCTGTTGAAGCTTAACTTTTTTTATTTATTTACTTTTTGTTTTTTTAAATTAGCCTATGAACTCTCCTGTTTTGCTTTTTATTGCTGTGGTAAAACATGGACTAAAGTCAGCTTGGAAGGAAAGCATTTATTTCAGCCATTATGAAAGAAAGTCAGGACTGGAACTCAGAGCAGGGACAGGGAGGCGGAACCGAAGCTGAAGCCATCGAGGAGTGGACTTACTGCTTCCCCATCCTGGCTCACTTGGCTGTTGTTTATACAACTCAAGACTATGTGGCCAGGACTGGCCCCGCCCACATCAATCATTAATCAAGAGAATGCCCCAGAGTGTTGCCTACCGGTCAGTCGAATGGAAACATTTCCTCAATTGAGATTCTCTTGACTAACTTGTGCGGAGTTGACAGCAAACAGAATTACCCAGCACACAGAGTCATAGGCCCCATGAGGGCATCTTCATGTAGGTTTTACTATTGGTTACACCCTCTCTAGTTCCCTCTCACACTGGTTCCTATCCGCTCCCTAAATGGTCCCCCTTCACCTTTTACACTGAGCGCATGCACACATGTGTGGGGTGTATGCATGTTGCGTGTGTGTGAGCATCAGAACAAACTGGAGCCTACAGTGTCTGCCACTGGAACTTTCAGATGAGTTTTTCACGATCTATTGGTGCGTTTAGAAGAGACAGAGACAGACTGACAGAGACAGACTGACAGAGACAGACAGACAGAGACAGATCAAGAGAGCACATGTAAGAGAGACAGTGACAGGGAAAGACAGGGAGGTAGAGAGAGAGGGAGGGAGGGAGGGAGGGAGGGAGGGAGGGAAAGCAGGCAGGCAGGCTTAGCTTGGCATATAATTCTCATTTGCCTGCAGCGACTGACCTCTGTTCTCCTAAATATTATCTTCATGTACAATTGTCACACTGAAATTCCAAGTTAGATCCCATCGTAACAGGCTGTTGTAGTTGGAGTTAAATCGTGACCCATGAACTCCAGGGATGCATTCAGACCATAGATAGCATCTGGTTGCTAAGTGGAGGCAACGCAGGACGGGCAGTATGTATGTGTAGGGGCACGCGACGTTCCTTATTGAATCCATCATCCACAGTGGGGCAGTGTGAAGGGATGCTGTTGATAATTTCACAGAGTCAGAGAGGGTGAGCCAGGGCAGCGAGGGTCAGATAGGGCCGTATGTTCACCGGCTCTGAGGTCAGGCACGCAAGCCTGGGAGACAGAAGGGATGTGCCTGCCGAAGGGCACGGAATCTTTAGGAACACATTTGGGGGGATGCTGAGGGATTGATTTCTTCCTCCGCTTCATTTTTTATGAACTCCACCTCTTGGCGGGTAGAAAATGTAAAAGCCGGGAAACAGGGGATTTAGGTAGCACCAGGCAGAACTTCCAGACCTTGTTGTCTGCACTGCTCAAGGGTAACTTCCTTCCTGTGTGTGTGTGTGTGTGTGTGTGTGTGTGTGTGTGTGTACTTGTATGTTTCAGCATTTGACTGAATTGTAAAGAGCTTTAAGTGCTTGGGTCCTAGTACTCGCCCAATAACCAGAAACTTTCATTTTACCTTCCCGGAAATGAGACCTTTTAGTCTCTCATATGGCCCTGCACTATCAGGCAAACTGCACTTGAGTATGTTTGGGATCCGGGACCCTAATGGTTAACATTTGCAATGTTAACAAGGTTCGGCTGTTTGTTCTGTTTTAACTGGGTACCTAAGCAGTTTCTAAGTTTGTGTCTTCAAGTATGCAGTTTAGTTGTGGTTCTGCCCTGGATTGTGGGGTGACCCTGGTTGCCAGCTTCTCTGGATCTCTTCTGCAAAAGGAGGTGATGACGAGAAGCACTGCCTGGGGCCTCCTCCTTCCCCTGTCTACCGCCATGGTCTGTGTCTGTCTGTCTCTCTGTCTGTCTACTGCGAGGTCTGGCCAGCAGAATGCATCCTCTGTCATTGCTATTTCTGACTGTTGTCAACCTCCTGTCCCCTCTCCTCTTTCTTCCATCCCTTTCTCATTTCCTGTGATGTAGGCCAAAAATAAACAAATAAATAAAAATAGCTGAAAGACTTTAAGATACATATTACTTAATTCTTTAGATTAAAATTGAAAAGGCGTAGGGCTATGCTGGTTAGTCAGCAACTCTTTACTATGACAAAATGCTTGAGACAGTCAGCCTAAAAAGAAGAAAGGTTTATTTTGCCTCATTGTTGCATAGGACTCACTGTGGTCTTCTGGGCCTGTTGCTTGTAGCCTATGGTGACAGAGTAAACCCTGGAAGGAGTCTGTGGTAATGCTGGGCCCTTCATCTTGTGGTGCCCGGGAACAAAGGTGAGTTTCTAGGCCCCTGTAACTACTTCAAGTTCGTGCTGTCTGCCTATGGCAATCTTTTCTCTAGGGCTTACTACCTTCCAAACAGTCTACACCTCCTAAGACCTTCACAGGCTAGAAGAGCCTTTCCCCCTGAGCCTTCAGGAGTGAGTCAGGATCCACTTTCTAGCAGGTTCTGGGTCTTTCAGTAAGGGAAGCTAAGTGTGTCATGTAATGCAGTTCTGATTTTCTCCTTTTTAATATACTTTTTTGAGGCCCAAGGACAATTTTATTAGTGTATAAAAGAAAAACACCACAGGGCAGGCAAACTTTAAATCTCAGCAGCCGCCAGAGTGGGAGAATGAAGAGAGAAGGAAACAAAGTCATGGTGTTTGAGTTGCTCTCTTAGAGAGGCTTAAGGAAACCCAAAGTATCAAGGAAGCATACAAAGGTGCTAGCCACCATCCACAGGAGAGACGGGAAAGAAAAGGCGTGTGTATGTGTGCATGCGTGCGTGTGTGTGCATGTGTGTGTGTGTGTGTTGGGAAGTTGAGCCTTTCTGGTTCAGGGTTCTCTGTCTATGTTTTGATGGTTTTCCTCTCCTATCTACAGTGACTGTGGCTTTTTTGTTTGTTTGTTTTTAATGTGACAGACACTTTCCTGGTCTTAATCACATGCAGGCACCTACATTTATATAATTGATAGCTTTCTAATGCGTTTTGGAGCTGCACCTCCAGTATAGACCCCGAGTGCTTCAGTGTTCTCTAGCATTCCATATTTCCTAATGAGCTGCTATTTATAGTCAACAGGGCCTGCCACTCTTTGTGTAGGCTAAGGAAGGACAGGGGCCGCCTCACAACAACAGTCTATACTGTATTTTTTACAACTCTTTAATGAAGGATGTCTCAGCAGCTTGTTGGTAATTTATCCCAGAGCCTTGCAATCATCCTAGCCGGGAAGTTCTTTTTGTATCTAGTTTAAGTCCTTGTTCCTGTAATCTTATCCCCTGTTCCGTTTTAACAGAAAAGAAGTTTCCTTCTCTTGTCTGCCCTTGGCCTTGCAGGCCCTTGTCCAACCCCAGCTCCTCCCTAGTCTCTACTTAGTCTCCACTAAGTAACTGTTTCTGAGGGCTCTATTCTGACCATTTTGCCATATCAGTCACCCACCTTTGGCCCATCTTCAGCTCCTGCACATCTTATTGGGGTTCACATCCCCAAGTGCTCTTAACTGTGGTCCTAGAGTTCTGAAAAGGGTTCTGGATTATCATGTAACCTCCCCCCATCCCCTCCCGAGTATGATGCATATTTTCACAGATTCCAGGTGCCTTGGGGGTGAGGGATGCCTTGGGGGTGGGGGAGGACTCCGAGTGAGAGACCTAGGGGGGGAGCAGTGTTTGGGATATAAATAAATAAATTAATTAATTAATAAAAGAGAAAAGCATGCAGTATAGCATTGCCAATTCATACTTTCCCGGCACTTCAGATTTTCTCTTTTACTTTAATTTTCTACCATCTCTTAAATGAGTTTTTTTTTTTTTTTTTTTTAACCACCACCTTTTTAATTAAACCGTCTCCTGCTATTTCTGTAATCTTTATGGTAGCATCAGCAATTTTCAGCTTTTAGCAGGCATTGAAAAATGTCATTCTGGACTGGAAAAATGGCTCAGGGGTTAAGAGCACTAGCTAATCTAGAGGACCAGAGTTCAGTCCCCAGTACACACAGGGCTGCTCATTACCAGCTATAACTCTGGGCCCAGGAGGATCAAATGCCCTCTTCTGGCCTGCATAGGGACTGCATACACATGGTACATAGACATACTGGCAAAAACACCCCATACGAGTAAAAAATCAGGTTGTTCTCTAATTAATTATGTTAGTTGTTTTCTCCTGTATTCAGTTGCAAGGAACTCTAGAGCAGTAATAGTTTGTGTGTGTGTGTGTGTGTGTGTGTGTGTATACTATTTATTTCTATTGTTTAATTTGAAAGGAGTACCGGGGTTGATTGGATTCAGGGGTTGTATATACCAAGCATGTTCTCTCCCTAACCTTTTCTTTGTATAAAAAAACTTAGGTATTCAGTTCAGGAAATACTTCTTGATGGAATTGGTAGAGTTCCAAATGCATTTGGTCAAGTTGATGTCTTCGTAAGTGTGGTGTGCCCCACCGCATGTGGGTTTTTAGTGAGCTTAATCACATTCGCTTTTGCATTATCCAAGTCAACTGTGAACATAATTACCCAACGGCCGCATAAGCCCTCCCTCGTGATGCCTCCTGTAACGGGATCCTGAGTTGCAGTTCTCACGAGGATGGCCCTTGAATCATTTGTGTTTGCACCCACCATGGTGGTCTGGAAGTCATGTTTTCCTAGTTTATTAGGGGGGAAAATGTTCTGCTGAGTTGAATTGGAAGCCCTTTAAAAGGTAAACCATGTGATATGCTGTCTCATGTTCCCCAGACAAAACAGACCTAAACCCATCAGGCGTCTCGCTCTTTCCCAAACACCTTATGACGTCTTTGTTTGCGCATCGGCGTTGTTGGACTGAGCATGCTCCAGGGAGTAAATGCCTCTGTTCTCGTGCAGGCGGCCTATATACTAAGTCATTCCTGAGGAGAGTGAATCCCTTGGACGGCTGGAAGCGCAGGTAACCACGTGGTTAGCAACAGTGGTTAGCAACAGTGCCTCCTCACTTTAAATCCCACTAGAGGCAACACGAGTGTTCAAAATTAAATTAAAATTCTTGAGAATGAAGCCGAGAGGGGAGAAAGGGACAGTTACAAGATTAAATTAGTCCCCAGGGACCCTTTCCAATTCCCACATTGTAAGCTAACCAGCTATGGTATGAAACATGACAAGGGCCCAGGGGCTCTAGGGTGAAGATACCTCCAGGGCTGATTCTCTGTGATGTTAATGCATCACAGTTCTTAACTACATGCATGGAAATACCTTGAGTTATTGTTACACTCAGGAGAGTGAGCTATCTGATACCCACGAGTAGGGGACACAAGATCTACCTGACTTTTCATTACAGATTAAAGACAATGGCAGATCTGGCAGAGGAGCAGGTAGGAGGGCCTGATAACTTTAGAAATGCACCAGGCTGGGATCTCTAGGTAAGCTGTGAATGAGCCTTGTGTAGAGGGAGACAGAATTCACTGTGACTTTTTATGATAGAAATTTGCATGTTTTGCTAGCTTTATTTGAACTTAGTTTTGTTCTTTGTAATCCACACTTTCCTTTTCTTCCTGGACAAAGAGGTGAAGTTTCTTGTTCACCTTGTTGATCTTCTATATTGGCTCCCCAGACTTATTCCAGCTTTATTCTTTGTGCAAATGATAAACATCTTAATATTGGGCTAGTATTTGGACAGGGCATACGTGTCATTATCAATGACTGTCTAGTCTTTGCGTGAAGGTCCCCATGGTATACTCACTCATCCTGTTTGTTAACTGTCAGCTGTTGACAGTTTAGGTCTTAATTCAACATGCCCTATATTCAGAGATTATATATCGAGCTTTCAAATGTATGCAAAAATTGTGTTCTGGTTAAGAATATGTCAGTATATCAAAACACATTCTGCACCTGGATGGAAAGGCCAGCTTTTCTTGGTACTATCACCAAACATATTGGGACTCTAAGACAAAGAATAGAGTATAGGTATCATTTATTGTCTTAAATAGAGGCAAAACCGATAGACAATTTGATTGCTAAATCTTTTGTTATAGTCAAGTGAATGTTATTTAACAATTAAAAGGTTTTCAAATATTGTTGGCAACAAATATAGTAGTATAGTGCAGAATAGTATAATATAGTAATATAGTGTAGAAGCAGATGGCCAGCAAAATGGGACTTTCATGGCTGAAGGAGAACCAACTCCTCACAGTTGTTCCCTGCTTTCCGTATGTGTTTCATGTTGCATGTGCAGCATCCTCTACTCATACATGCTAATCATAGTAAATAAAAAATTTACAAAAGAAGTACATAGCAACTGTTATCAGTAGTTTCAGAATAAACCCAGGAATTATGAAGTTGATAGGTGTGGTGGTTTGAATAGGTTTGGCCCACATAGACTCACGTGTTTGAGTATGTGACTCATAGGTGGTGGGGCCTTGTGGGAGGACGTGCGTCTCTGCAGCCTCCTGTACTCAAGCTACACCCAGTATGGCACCCAGTGTCCTTCTATTGCCTGTGGATCAAGATGTAGAACTCTGGGCTCTGTCCCCAGCACCATGTTGGCCTGCACGCTGCCATGCTTCCTGCCATTGATGATAATGGGCTAAGCCTCAGAGCTATAAGCCAGCCCCAATTAAGTGTTTCCATTATTGAGCGTTGCTGTGGTCATGATGTCTCTTCAACAACAGAAACCCTAACTAAGACAACAGCTAAGATCACGAGTATATTTTAAGAGCTAATTCTGGGGCTGGAGAGATGGCTCAGCGGTTAAGAGCACTGACTGCTCTTCAGAAGGTCCTGAGTTCAAATCCCAGCAACCACATGGTGGCTCACAACTATCTGTAATGAGATCTGATGCCCTCTTCTGGTGTGTCTGAAGACAGCTACAGTGTACTTACATATAATAAATAAATAAATCTTTTTTTAAAAGAGCTAATTCTATGGAATATTGTATCATAGGAACTGAATTCTCAACATTTTACCTTGAAAGGGACTGTGTCAGTCTTGAAGGTGGAAGAAGTGTTCTTTCCCAGTGCCCGTGTCTGCCAGTTCTGCCTAGGTTCACTGTGAATGAATGAATGAATGAATGAATGAATGCTTTCTTCGCCAAGTGTTTGTTTTGTATTGCTGTCACTGCTTGACGAAAGAAGTGCTTTGACAGTTTCATAAGCTGGTGACCCAACAGGGTCTGAGACGTGCACATTGCAGCCCCTTCAGTGTGACTTGTAACAGGAATTTAATTGCTTCGCCTGTCACCTCATGCTTGGGTATCTGGACAGTACCCTGGAGCCCTCGCTCTGGTTGGCCTACAGTCCACTCCCGACAGTCTCCGGATGCTAAGTGTGCTAAGTGTGCGCCTCCTCAGCAAGACAGCTGCGATCAAAGGTGATCGGAACGATGCATAGCTTTGATTAATAATTACTCAAGCCTTTTTTTAAAAAAATATTTGAGCAAGGAATGATACCCCAAACAGTCTCATTAATAAGATAAAGAGAGGTTAAAGAACAGAACTGTTTGGGGTAACCATTCAACCCCCAGTCGTTCAAAATAATGAAGCTGCTTTCTGAGACAGATTGGGTTTCCTTAAGAAGGAAGCCACCTTTGTTCCAAGTCCCAGTGCATTCCTTGTGGGTGAGGTCGCCCTGCACTGCTGATAGCTCTCCAGCCCTTTCCTAAAGAGGGGACGCTGAGGTCCCCAGCACAGTCCGTTTCTCACAGTTCCTAAAATGAGCCTTAAAATGTATGTACCTGTCCATTAAAAGCTTTTAAAGGACAAAGGCAACCCCAGAGGCCTTGTGAACCTTGAATTGATAATAAAGGCAATATGCTCTGTTTTTCAAATGGCCTCGTCAAGAACAAAAGAACTATTCACTGCGACGGGACTTTCATGTAGTTATGAAGGAATCAGATGGCCATCTTGTCATGTGCATGAGGTTTTAGGCTGCTTGACTGAGATTAGTTAAAACAATAGTTTTCGGTTGTTCTGATTTAATAAAGTCACGGAGCAGGATTGTGTTAGGACGTGTATAAATGTTGCCATGGCTAATTTTTTTAGACAATGAGAATTTAGTAGGAGTCGTTGCTGCCTCTCATAACAGCCTAGGGCTGAAACTGTGTAGTCAACACCAGGTCACGCTGTCTGTGTTGGAATCGTTTCCTCGCGCATCTTGTTCTGCTGGTACCTTTTATTTTATTTTTTGGGGGACAGGATCTTACTTGTCGCCCAAGTTGGCTTGAAGTCCTGGCCTCCGCTGATCTTCCTTGTCTCAGCCTCCTCCCCACACCCCTGCCCGAGGGCTGGAGCTACAGGCCTGTGCTGCCATGTTCATCGAAGAGAAGCTTGAATTCTGCCTGTTGTGTGACACGCCACTCTTTGTCACAAAGCCACGTGATATAGTGACCCACTAGACTTGAGCAATGTAGCCAAGCCTTATCTCTTCAGCGTATGTAGTGTTTTTAAGCCATGCGGGTTGTTCAGGAAGCCGTGAGGGCCCCAGGCCTTTGCCCCTGGTCTTTGGTCCACTGGGTGAACAGGCCACCTTTGTTCCAACTCTCACGACTTGTTTCTTTCTTACATCTGTTTGGTCTCTTCTCAACTGCTACTAAAGAAATATCAGATTCATGACAACCGTCTAGACTTACTCTTTCTAATTTCCTCTGTGGCACCTGTGTTACCCACCATGGCCCCCTCTGAGGGGCAGGACTGGGGCCAGTTTTGTTCCTGTTTATATCAGCAGCCACTGGAACATGGCAGGATAAGGTGTTTTTCTTCTTATCGTGATTATAAATGCTTATTAAGAAGGAAATGCTTGTCTTGGCTTTCAGTTCGAGGAGTTTAGTCTCCCTTGAAGCAAGGGGAAGGCGTTGGCTACAGGCAGCCTGAAGGGGGGAGGAGACTGTCACTCTCCCTTCCTCGTACCTCTGGAACAGGAAGTAGACAGTAGACAGGAAGAAGGCCCCGTTTCAAATGCACTTCTTCTAGTACCACTCCTTCCAAAATGGGGGTACCCACTAAGGACCAAATCTCCCAACTATGGGCAGGCATTCCGCGTTCTACCCTCAGTTGCCTGTACATAGCTTGCTCTTTGAGAATATATCAAATTAGCAAAATAAACTAGGAAACCTGACTTGATGTATGTCAGTGTTAATTCTGCAAATGGCGTCTTACAATGTGACAAATAGAAAAAAAATGACCTTCAGCCCTTCAGTTTCAGCTGGATCAAGAGCTTTTTTGCTGGTAAGTGAACTAAAGGGTTGGCCATGCTTGGTTGACACTTCACTGGGTAGTGTTTTGCGAAGATCATTGTGGCATGATTTAAGCAAGTGATGTTGTTGTCTTTTTTTTTTTTTTCACTCTATATCAATACAGAGCCAAACCCCAGCAGCATCTGTTTTTAGCTCTGACAGATAAACATAGGTTCTTTATTTTATGGTATTGGCGCCTCAGCTATCTGGAGCTCTTGGTAATGAGGACATGGATGGGAGTGCTTTTTGTGCATCTCTACAAAGTTCTATGCTTAACATATTCTGGAGGAGGGCAGCGCCATTGTTTTCTGTACCTAAAACTGTTTAAGGAGTGGGCGGAAATACCTCTTAGTCTTGGCTGTGTCGTGACTTGTGCATGTTTCTGAGTATGGCGGCGTAGTGTAGATTCAAATTAGCCTTCAGATACCCTTTTCTTTTCCTCTTTGTAAAATAATACAACCACATTGGGGGCGGATCCCATTGGAGTGTCTGGATCCTGGTAAGAGTCAGAATGAATTTCTTTTTCTAATATGATCATTTCTGTACATACACCGTCTGTATGTAAGTTTGTTTAACTACCCCCAAGGGGGCATTGGTAAACATGGCCACAGTCACGTGCTTCTCCGGCTACCGTACTTAAGCATGCCTGCGCATGCTTCCTCCAAGGGAGTCACAGTAGGCTGAAAATTTCCATTATAGCCTCATCTGGGTTCAAAAGCGCAATGGTTGCTTGTGTTTTTCCATCAATCAGATAATTGTGTGCTTTGTGGTCTCCTCACAGAGAATTAGAAGCTGGTCTCATTTGGGATCCTATTCTGTTTCTGTTGTTTGGATGCCTGAAACCATTTATAAAGAACATTTATTTCCCATAGTTTGAAGTCCGTGAACTCTAAGCATTAGTAATCAGGTGAGGGCTTCCGAGAGGAGAGGGTCGTTCTTAGAAGGCAGAAGTGCAAGTGGCCTAGTGCATTCCCTTACCCTGTTCTTCCCTAATCACATTCACTCACGTGGGAGGCCTGCTCATGATCCAATGACTTCTTAAAGGCGTCCGGTCTTAATACCACCATCTCATTGAGAAAACTGAAATTTTCAGAGAGACCCGTTTAAACCGCCGAGTGGAGAACCAATCAAAACAATATCGAGGGCACCTAATCACATCACTGTTTGGGAGGGAGAAGCTCTCGCCCCTGTGTGTGCTGGCCTCAGACATCTGCCCGTTAAGTAGGGACTGCGGGCTCTGTGTTGGAAACTCCCCCAGATTCCAGCCTTCTTCTTGAACTTGGGGATGGACCATGGTGGGCTTTATCTGTCTCACCTCAGGCTCTGTCTGTGAAATCCACTCCTTCAGACTCGCCCCTCATCTGTGCCTCTGAGTCTGTGGTATCCTGCATCTGCCACGTTAAACCCTCTCCCCTGGACCAGGGATTACTTATGCTGCCACGAACAGCCGTGTTCCATACTCTACTGGTCCCAAGGACATAATCGGAAAGATGCTCCCTCTGCAGTTGAGCCTGCCCCGCCCTGCCCCCCCCATTGCCCTCTGTACTTCTATGTAATTGTGTTAGCATCTCTCCACCTTCATTTCCAACCTCTTTTCTTTTAGTTTACTTTTAACTCATCTCTCCCTTCCCTCCTCCAGTTTTACCATGTGAACTTTCATGTTCAGCTCTGAGGCCATTTTCAATCAGCATCTCTCTTTACTATGGTAAATCGCAACTGGAGGTCCTTTATTACAGCTCCTTAACTATTTCTGATTTATGGTGGAAGAACCAATGCGTAAAACACTCACTGGAAGATGGCTTCTCTTAGCACACATCCCTGATTTTCCTGCAGACTGGGTCTGACTGTTGTTAGGCAGAGAACTCTAGGGCGAAGTTTCTTAGAGCACCCCTAGAAGACTGCCGTCTTCCCCAAGGGATGATTTTTATAGATGATATAACTTGAATGGGCTTTTAGTTTCAGAGTAGCGTAATTGTTGGCTAAATGACTTACAGGAGAGGATCAGACCCAGTTAATGTTAAGTTTGTACCTTTCTTAAAACGCATGTTGAAAAATTAAATTTGTTGCTTGGTAATTTAATCTGGGGGAAGTGGGGGGGAACAAAGGATTCCAAAGCGGGTTTTAGAAATCGGTTGTAATTAATTGCATGTGCAGATGCATCGTCTGAGATGGGGAGAGAATTAGTCTAATTATGTTTAGAGTACAGTTCGCATGCCTAAATAGATAATCACACCGCAGGCCTGCCTAGCCTTGTCTACTTTCTCCTTTAGGCGTGTAGTAAATTTTGTGGCCATTAAGCATGACCTCTTCAGAGTCCGTGGAGCAGAGCAAAGTGACGGCACTCAGACGCTGGGGCTGTGTGTACGCCCAGGGAAGTTTGGTACTCAGTGGCAGCATCTGTAGAAGGTACTCGGCGGGACCTTTAGTATATGCTAGGGGAATGTTCTACCCTCTAGCTTACTTCTGTTTCATTTCCTTATGTTGGGTAATCTGAGTTGTCTATGAAACGTTTGCCTAATAAGTGTTCCTCTTTGTAGTGAGCTGCCTGGTATAGTACTATATGGTGCTGTACTTTATACTGAGTGCTATGAGATCATATGGATTTCAGGGAGAGTCTCGAGTGACACCTCGCCAGCCACATCCCCGACTCGTGAAAGCCTCTTCAGCTCATAAGGACAAAGTGACTTATCTTTTGGGCATCTGTGGGCATTACCTACCTCGGCTTCAGTTGCTGTAGCTTTATAATGGATGTGACACATTTCTTTTTAGATTTAAGCCATTGGTATTCGGAAAAATGACTGTTCCTGGGAGTGTATGATTATTTTGCCTGGACTGCCTTAAGAACTAATATGACCTTTTTTTCAGTAGACGGGGTTTTATTGGAAGGGTTTGCTGAAGGTGGTCTCGTGCAGACACTCCCCCGTGGCTTCTCTTTTGGTTTCCTGTAGCATTAAAAATGATTTACCGATTACACTTTGATTTTATAGGATATCCCACAGTTTCAAGACTCTAGTCTTCATTACCGACCTACCACAGAGAGTTTATTCGTTATGTCCGGTATCTCTCACCGTGTTTTAGCAGAAACAGAGGTTTACTCTCATTGCTCTGTCAGTGTGATGTGATTGGCCCAGGGGTCAAGCATGAGATCTTGAGAATAGATTGCTAGAACCATGGCGAGAGTCCTGACAGTATGTAAGTTTATATGCTTGGGCTGGCTACTTTCTGTTAATTTGTAACAGACCGGAGTTATCTGGGATGTGGGAACCTCCATTGAGAAAATGCCTTCCTCAGACTGACGAGTCTCAGACAACACTGTGGGAAGATTCCTTGATTAATGATTGAAGCAGAAGGTGAGCCGTGCTACCCCTGGGCAAATGGTCCTGGGTTTATAAAACCAGGCAGGGCAAGCAGTCAGGAGCAAGCAAGTAAGCAGCATTCCTCTGTGGGCTCCGCTTCAGTTGCTGCCTCAAGGTTCCTGTCCTGGTTTCCTTTCATTAGGGACAATGAACTGTAGGCTAAAATAAATCCTTTCTTTCTCAACTGTACCAAAACCAAACCAAACCAAACCAAACCAAACCAAACAAACAAACAAACAAAAACCCCCGGAAAAAAAAAAAACCCAAAACCCCCAAACAAACAAACAAAAACCCCAAGCAAACAAAAAAACCCGTAGAGAGACCGGATGCATGTAGATGGAACTCTCATGGACATCTGAGAGTGTTGGTGATCGGTCACTGTGGCCTGTGGAGTGATTCCAGGAGGCGCCGGTTTTTAGAGTCCTCTGTTGGTGCTTCAGTTGCAGACAGGCTTAACTCCTCTGGGATTTGTTTATAGGAAACAGTTCGAGTTGACTTTTTTCTTTGAGGCATTTCTGTCAGAGTTGGTAATGTTGTATTTTAAAAACTAGATTCTCTGATCTGCTCTTTTCATAACATTAGACCTAAGGAAATCCTTACACGTCTGAGCTAGTGTAGGGTTGGAAGTTGTAAGGTAGTAAGAAGCAAGCATTGTTTTATGCATATTTGATGTTTGGCATCTCACTTTGGTGAGAATAAGCACCTGGTATGCTTATTTCTGAAAACCCAATGATCTGGACAAATAGACAACTGTTCTTTTTAAAAATATTTATATTTTACCTTGTGTATGTGTATGTACCTGGGCGTATACACATGCATGCTCAGGAGCCCATGGAGGCTAGAAGCAGCGTCAGGCCATCCGGAACTGAGTCACACGCTGTGACGAGCAGTCATGTGGCACTGGGAAGTGAACCTGGGTGCTCTGCAGGTCCTCTTAGCTCCTGAGCCGCCTCGCCAGCCCTGCCGCTCGTTCCGCAAACCTTCCCTTTGAGGTCTGATTTTACTTCTTCACACAGAATGCGTCTGTTTCCCATTTGTAGATATGGCACTGGACTTTACATACACACATACATACACTCAAACACACACACTCAAATACTCATGCGTCCCCCCCCACACTCACGCACACTCCCATACACACTCCCACACTCGCATCTCCCCTCCCCACTCACACTCACACACATTCACACACACACACACACTCTCACACTCTCACTATCCACACTCACACATACTCACACACACTCACACCTCCCACACTCATACACACACTCACACTTCCCACACTCACACGTACTCACACAATCCTTACACTAACTCACACTCACACATTCATACCTTCCACAGTCACACTCACACACACATACACACACTTACACACACACTCTCACTCTCATACTTCCACACTCACATAAACTCACACACAAGCTTACATTAACTCACACTCACT
Source organism: Apodemus sylvaticus (assembly GCF_947179515.1). Classification (NCBI taxonomy): domain Eukaryota; kingdom Metazoa; phylum Chordata; class Mammalia; order Rodentia; family Muridae; genus Apodemus; species Apodemus sylvaticus. Next base: position 58,679,746 of record NC_067489.1, read on the forward strand.
CACTTATACCTCCTACAATCATACACATACACACATTTACACACATACTCTCACACTCACACCTCCCACAGTCACACTCACACATGCTCACACACACACACACACTCACACTCATATACTCACAAACTCATGCTCTTTTACACACTCCCACTCCTACATGCACTCCTACACTCACACTCACACACACACACACACACACACACACCATACTCTCCTACACTCATGCCCAGCCCCCTCAGACACGCCATTTTACGTGGTACTTTATTATGCCCCACCCCTCACATATCAGTTTATCTTCCACATTCCCACATGCGTTTTGTCTGCTCAGGAAACTGGATTTTGTGTTTCTCCCTCTCAAATAAATGCCAGTTCACCTAGATGAATTTAAATTATTAACTTACAGGTAGGATATTGATTGGAGTTCTGACACTGGGCCATATATAATGTGTTCTTGAGTCCACAAAAAAAAAAAAAGATGTATTGTAGAATCCTAGAATTGTTGGAAAGAGATCTGTGTTGTGGCTTAAGAAAGAAAAACCATTAAGAGCTTTATAAAAAGCAGCAGGAAGTGCTTGCGGAACCAGCACTGGTCCATTGTGAGGAGGGGTTTGCAGAGTTTTAATTAAGCTGCTGAAAGCTTACAGTCCACTATTCAAATGGGAAATAATTTAAATGGGGTGTGTGTGGGCACACACACAGATACACACACACACACACACATGTATGTATGTATGTATGTTTGTACGGGGCAGGCAAATACAAAGGCCTGACAATGAAAATTTGAATATTGAAATGGAGAGATGTTAAAAATGAACAGAACCCCAGCTCCCAAATCGCGCTGTGTAGTTTTGAGATCAGACACAGGGATGTCCTGAGATGAGGGCACGTCGAGGCCTGTTGCTAAATCTGAAAGAAGCAGGAATGCAGTTCCCAACTTTATTTACTACCCCTTTAGTCTGTTGCCCTAGAGACAGACTTAACTTATTGACTTTGGCAACCCCAGGGTAGCTCGCCGTGGTGTCTGCAGTTATTGTAGAAATCTGTGACTTAAACTGTGAGTTCACTGTGGTTTGTGCAGCAAATTACACTCATGGGTGGCTGGGTGGGAATCTCCAGGTTTTTACGTCTCCTTTTGGAAAAGAAGGAAATTAATTAAATGGGTAAGAAGATTACTCTCATTCTGGAAAAGTTCAAATGGGAAACCCAGCAAGAGAAAGCAAGGCTTTTCGCAACCCAGTGTAAAGGGCTGTGGAGGGTCAGCTCAAATCTCTGGCATCCTCTGATTTTAGTACGGATGAGGCGACTGTAGAATATAGGTAACAACATTAATAGTCAGGGAGTGTTTACATATTATTTAAAGATGGTAATGAGAGAATTAGCCTTGAATGAGCAAGATACCAGCCAGTCAGTTCTAATTTTAAATGATTTGACCCTGATAATTTTGGACGTATTTCATCCTAAAAATAATGCTTGATAGGAAGAGTCGCAAAGATGCCGGGACAGGAGTTATTGCCCAAGCGAGGTTTTGGGTGGTAGTGGTGGGAGTTCTCCTGTTTGTGTTTGAGTTACACTTAGAGTCATCTGTGAAGTGGGTTTAGCCAGAGAACTCCTCACTTGATGGTGGGGTGAAAGAGAATCACTTAGCATTATAATGTTGGTTCATATAAAAAATGTTAAGTTATAATACAAAAAGGCTTGTTGCAGCGTTGTAGAGAGTTTATAGATTCTCTCAATCCCACCAAAGTATCTCTTTGGTCTCTAATACTCTATAATGCATAATAGTTGTTCATATAAATATATGTTGTGTGTGTATATGTATATATATGTTGTGTATATATATGCACATATATGATATATATCATATATGTATGTATACACACATATGATATATGATTATCAGATTTAATTTAAACTAGCAGGGCTGGGGGAGTGGAAAATCCAAGATCGACTTTGCCAGAAGGCCCTCTAGGAGGAAGGCAGCAAGGGCAGTGTATCTCAGTGATTGACCTGTACAGTCATCCTGTGCATGTGCAGTCCCTGCAAGATCTCAGCCTCTGCTTCTGCTTCTGCTTCTGGTGTTTTTTCATTCGTTTGCTTTTTTTGTTATTGTTATTGTTATTGTTTTTTTTTTTTTTTTTTTAGGCATGGCCACATTCTCCCTTTTATATAGATGCGTTTCTGGTGCTTTATCGCCTGAGTCTGGGCCCTGTAGCCGGATGAGTTAGCTTTCTTTACTCTATCCTTGGGTGGAGGTCAGGCGTACAGATGTTGGCTGTGGGCCTGTGCCAAAGCACATCCTGTTTGTTCAGTCAGATGCTTTCTACCCTTCTCCATCCCTCGGGCCTTCAATTCAGTGGATGATAATTTAAGATACAAACAGAAGTCTCCCGCTTTCTCCAAATCAGATAAAACAACCCTGTGCCAGACAGACTGGCGATAACATGTACTGTGTTCCTGCCGGAGGGTGATTTTGTTGAAGAAAGTCTATTATATTTGTCTTAGTTCGTTCCCCTCCTGCTTTTTGTTAAGGTAAGGTCTCACTACGTAGCCAAGGCTGGCCTCAAACCTGATATCCTCCTGCCTCAGCCTCCTGAATGCTAAGATAATAAGTGTGTGTGTGTGTGTGTGTGTGTGTGTGTGTGAGAGAGAGAGAGAGAGAGAGAGAGAGAGAGAGAGAGAGAGAGAGAAGAGACCATATCCCAGCTTTAAGTCCCTTTTGAATGTATGCATATGTTCATTTGAATATTTAAATTTCTATTAATTTTACACGGAGTAGAACATGAATAGCACAGGCTTAAAAGTTCTTAGCTCTGAATAGATGGCTTTAAAAAGAACAACCATTCCTTTTACTTCTTTCACAAAGGCCTCCCAGGAGTGAGGGTTACCTGGGTGATGGTCATTTAGACTTCATAATGCATCTCTACACTGAAATGGGCTGTGTACAGATAGTGTAAGTCTCAGAATGAGGACGATAGGTCAGGCAGCACAGTGACATGGCCAGTTAACAACTGTGCATTGCTAACATGGGAATTCCCGAAAGAAAAACCAGAATGTTATTATGACACAAAGACTGTAGTCATGTGCCCACTTAATTAGAGGGAAACCAAGATGGTATAGGTATACCTTTTTGTGGTTTGATCACACGGATGTCGAAAAGGATACTTACACAAACCAAGATGAGTGCATTGTCAATGGGGGGGGGGGCATGTTAAGGGACCACTATTTTATATGTGGCTTGTCGTTGATGGAAATATCGTGTGACACTTGGCTGTGTGAAGTGATGGGCGCATCATCGGTCACGGTGAGATGGTCATGAGGCATCGTGTGCACTGTGACTTTTCATTTGTTAGCTATGAAACCAAAAATGTCCATCCACATGCAACAGAGTTGTGTCTGGCCAGAGTTGAACATGATTTCTCAAACTTCCTCTCATGGTTGGATCTGAGTTTGTTAGCAGATATCTTGAGGGTTTCTTTGCAGAAGTAAGTAGTAGTACTACTCTCTGGCCAAGAGTAGTAAGAGTAGCTTGAGGACCGTCTCGGGTCTTCCAGGGTCTGTGTTGATGCTTTCGGCTCAGAACTTCTCACACGTTACATCTTAGGCTCTACTGTGCAGTGAGTTGCAATTAATAGAATGGTTTTTCTATTTCTTTACAATAGTGCACTCATTTGCATTAATATAGGAATATTTGAAAAGGCGCACTGATGAAGGAAATGGTTCAATGTTTGAGGCCACAGACTAGATCTTTCCAGAAGAGCCTTGGGTTAAAAAAAAAAAAAGTTAATTTTGGAGCTGGGGACAGAGGTCAGCAGTAGAGCATTTGCCTAGTAAGTGTGCAGTGCAGAGTTTGAGCCCTGGCTTGTCAACAAGGAAAAAGAAAAGTTTGCTTTGAGAAGTTATTTTAGACTCCAGCCCATCTGTATGCAGACTGAATACCAGTGGCCGTATCATAGACGCCATTTTTTTCCCCTTCCTGAACAGTTCTGGAGGTTCAGAATTCACTTTATTAACCACTCATGATTAGCCTTTTCTTCCTGCGTGTTGCTGGGTACTTTAGCATATTTTAATAAAGATGATTTGATAACAAAACTGTACTCCTTATACAAAGCTGGTGGATTTATAACCAGTCTGGTTGGCACAATCTTGGCAGAAACATCCATCCACACATGGCTGTGAAAAGGGAAAAATTCCAAGTCGAAGAAGAAGGTTGATAACAAAAAAGATGGCGGCAGCGTTATGTAGCATTAGGAGCCACATGTGTCTGACATTTTCCTCTGTGTTTAAGAACAGACCGAGGGTGTTGCTGAGCGGTTAAGCCTCATTTTTGTGGGGTTGTGGAGAACCGACCCTGGATTGTACACGGGGAAAGGAGGAAACAAAATTAGCTTTGAAGTTGTTTAAGTGTCATTTTTTTTTCTATGACTGAAACAGTTAAATAGGTAGATTAAAAAATCAGCTAGGGGCCAGGCGATGGTGGTGCACACCTTTAATCCCAGCACTTGGGAGGCAGAGACAGGTAGATTTCTGAGTTTAAGGCCAGCCTGGTCTACAGAGTGAGTTCCAGGACAGCCAGGGCTACACAGAGAAACCCTGTCTCAAAAAAACAAAACAAAACAAAAATCAGCTAGGAAGAAAATGGGGAAGACAAGCTGCGGGGACCATGGCTAGACTGTTGGAAGGCAGGGGCCACAGTCAGGAGGGAGTAGAAGGAGGATCGTAATGATAAAGGACTTTTTAAAAAGCAGCACACGAAGCCAGCCAACGTGTTTACACAGTGGAAGTGAACATTCGCTAAGCTGACAAGCCTCGGGTAATTTTTATTTAGCATTTAGATGGTGTGGAACACAAGCCATGTTCCTGGCTACATGGTTGGCCAAGTTGTGCCTGATTCAAGAGGCAACGGCTCATCGCCCATAAGCGTGGTTCCTGACATTGCCACAGTTCCTTCTCATTTAGAGAAAGTCACATCCCCTTGATCAGTTGATCAGTTATCCATTGATAACCTGCAGTCCGCATCAGTGAGGACAGCCCTGTAAGGATGAAGCTAGCCCACTTAGCCGTGCTGCACATCGAGTTCTGATTATCCACAGAGCGGTGCTGTTGGTGAGTTGGGGATCCTCAGAGGACCCTCCCCCCCCATCGTATCGCGATATTCTATTTCCTGTCAGTGAACGGGATTCCGGGCTGCTCTTCATGAGCTACGTGGGAGTTGCCCACACTTCCGGTTCACATGGCACCCCTGGCTTCCTGCCTTCCCTGCGGGGGGCTTTGCTGCCAACTAAGCTTGGAGATGTTAAAGGAAAATTTATCCTGACACTAAAATGATAATGAGGGCTCTTCGGAAGACTTCTGCGTTGAGGATGTTGCAATAGAAAAGAGATCAGGTTCAGTTCCCGGTGTAGCAGAGATAGCAGGGATCTGTAATCAGAGAGTAGAATAAGGGGTGATGCATAGAGAAACCTCCAAGAGGAAGTCTCAGCAGCAGGGTGGAGGCCTCTCCCGGAACTGACTCTTGCTAATCCCAGCTTGTGATCTCTAGTAAGCGCATTCTTATTTCCGCTTTAAGACAGCAACAAAGGGATGCTCCGGCCTCCATCTTATTCCACATTTCCCCCCTTAACATCTTGTGTGCTCCAGGTGTCACTTGTGGTTTGTGATTCTGCACCAGTCACCTGGTGACGTCATTACATACAGTAGCCACATCGACGGCTGTATGGTGCATACCCTTTGCGCTCCATGATCCTCAGGATGGTCTCGATCCAATCCATCTCCCATCATTCCAGGCTGCTTTTCCCCCCGACACATGACTTCTGTTCGTCTTGGTGCCTTTGCAGTCACTAGCTGCCAGGGGCTGCTTTTTTGGGTAGACGTTACCGTGCGTGTCACACAGCCAGTTGGCACCAGGCTTTTGGCTCCTTATGTAGAATCTCTTTCTAGCTGGCTGGCAAGGAGATGCGTTCATTGAGAAGCAAGAGTGTGCGTCTATTTGTGTATTTGCACTTGTTTACGTGAGCAGTTTTGGCCAGGGATGAGGCAAACACAAAAGTTTGGTCACTTAAATACAACCGTCTCACTGCTACCTTTTAGTTCTTATTATGGTTTTTTTTTTTTTTTTTTTTTTTTGTCTCTCTTCCTCCCATATGATTCTTGCAGCAGAGGATAATCCTGAGTTTTGTTATTCAGCCTGCTGTGCTAATCAACCAGATGCGCACGAGCAGTTAGTGCATATTTCTTGTTTTATTTTTGGAATAATGAAACAGGATCGAAGAGTTTATGCATTTGCATATCTGTTCCTTGAATTGTAGCAACCCGACTGTGGCGGTGGGGACGCTGGAGAGTGCTCGCTTGCGCGAGGACAAACGAGCGTGCGAGCTTCCGTTTGCCAGGTGATGGTCGGGTGCACGGTGCACGCTGGCTTCTTTAAGGCCCACAGTAGCCATATGAGGTAGTCGCTTATTTTATAGGTGCAGAGACGGATGCAGGAAGGTCACGGAACTTGTCTAAAGTCACACCGCTCGTAGTCAAAGTATCACTCACAGTAATCTTCAATTGTGGTGCAGTAGCAGACAGCCCTGCAGCCTGGAAGGTTTACTGTAACAAAGCTTAGTTCCCACTCACCACACGTGTCTCGGGAGCCCCATGCATCGTAGGCAGTATGGTCTCACAGGACCTAGGCTGGCAAACCTTCGTCTCAGCGCCGGCCTCAGGGAGAGGAGCGCATGCTGGTGGCTGATCGCGGGCTCAGTCTCTACCTGGAAGCATTATGTTTTTACGGCTCAGATTTTCTTGTCTGAAGCAAATGATAGGCCATAAGTCTACCTAAGGAAGGTGGGAAAGCACAGCCCCGGCGTGTGGGAAAGGAGCAGTGTTTGTGGAAGAGCTGGACCTGGAGTCTGGGCAGCTGGGCATGGAAGGGATGCGGCAGGTGTCTGAGTCCCATGTTAACCAGAACAGCTGTGCCGCATTGTGCAGAAGAGATGTCAGCGGAGGAAATTAATAATATCCCCTGTAATGTGCTCATTCCATGGGGTTGTAGTTATTAAGATGATAGTATATGGCAGGCACTCAAGCGCACACAGTGGGTAAGACCATAGCTGTATCCCCCCTTCCTCTCTCACTCTCCTCCTCCCCCCTCCCTCTCCTCCTCCTGGTCCTCCCACTCCTTCTCCTCTTCCTCCTCCTCTTCTTTCTCTTCCCCTTCATCCTTCCAATCCTCTTCCTCCCCCTCCCCTTCCTTTCCCCCCTCTTCTTCCTCTTCCTCTTTCTCCCTCCCCTTCCTTTTTCTCCCTCCCCTTCCTCCTCCTCCTCCTCTTCCTCCTCCTCCTCTTCCTCCCACTCCTCCTCCTCTTCCTCTTCTTTCTCTTCCCCCTCATCCTTCCACTCCTCTTCCTCCCCCTTCCCTCCTCCTCCCTCTCCTTCCCCCTCCTCCTCTTCTTCATCTTTCTCCCTCCCCCCCTCGTCCTCCTCTTCCTCCTCCTCCTCCTCCTCCTCCTCCTCGTCTTCCCATGCTGGGGATGGAAGATTGAACCCAGAGATGTGCTAGACAAGCGCTCTACTACTGAGCCCCAAGGACATGGATTCTTCAGTCAGTCTGCTCAGACCCGAGCGCCAGCCGACTTACAGCTTAGCCATGTGGCCAGGCACAAGGCATTTACCCCTGTGCTCGTCTAGATGGGACCCATCTTATGGATAGGAGTGAAATAGGGTTTCTAAATTGCGTTTATGTGTAATACATGGAAATAGTGGATATAGTAAAATTGAATAAGTAAGTGTAAGGTTCTTTTCCTTTACCATGAATTTTGTTGTGTCACTGAGAGAATGACACCTTAAAAAAATTAACTATACAAAGCATGTTGACTGTCAGGTTTAGTCTGTAAAGATACCACTGTGCACACAAACTGGAATTTAATGCGTAAGTACTGTTCTGTGTTTATAATTTTAGTATTTGGAGCCTGGCTTGGTGGCACATGCCTGAAATTCCAGGATTTGGAAGGTAGACACTGGAGGATTAGGAGTTCAAGGCCAGTCTCTGCCTCTGCCTCTCTTTCTCTCCCTCCCTTCCTCCCCCTCTGGTTTTTCAAGATAGAGTTTTCTCTGTGTAACTCTAGCTGTCCTGGAATTCACTCTGTAAATCAGGCTGGCCTCGAACTCAGAGAGATCCATTGGCCTGTACCTCGGAGTGCTGGGACTAAAAGTGCGTGCCACCACTGCCTGGCTTACAATTCTCTTTAGAGAACGGCAGTCTAGAATGCATAGATTTTCGTGGTTTATGGGCAGCATCTTGTCTCCCAGTTGATGCACAGTAGGATCAGGAGGCGGGGTTGCTGCAGACCTCTGGTGGGGAGAGGCCCAGAGCCTTGCTTGTACTTGACAATGCAAAGATAGCCTCCTGCTCACACAGGGAACTGTTAACCTCTGATGTCAGTGACACTGGCAAACCCTGACCTGGAGATGGAAATCAGTTTACTAGTTGTTTGTCATCCATTCCTCAGACTGTAGTCCACATGTTGATCCCTGCTGTAAATGGCATGGCGGTGGCCTGCTGGGCAGAGCTGTTAGCCAATTTCTAACAGGATTCGGGGATTTCAGGGAATTCTTTATGCGGAAGCCATGCTGAGAGGTAGGGTCAGGTCTAGCAGATGACAAGCTGTATAGGAGTAACTCCTTACCCACGAGTGCTGCTGTCAGGATGTCCGGTTTGGATGGAGTCATGTTCTTCATTAAGATGTCCTGTAGCTGCTATGGCCGTAAATCTGAGGAGTTGTGTTTTAATTGGTGCTCAGTGATAACTGAAAGATTTGGTACGTGCTTTAAGATCATGTTGAACACAAGGGTCTCTCAGTTTTGTGCTGATCCAGTGTTTGTGTGTGTATACAAGTATGCAAGTATGCATGTGTCTGTACATGTGTATATTTATGTGTGTGTACACATGTGTGATCATACACTATACATATTATATAATGCAACCTCCTATAAGATAGGGTTTCTCTGTGCGGCAGTTCTGGCTCTCTTGGAATGCACTTTGTAGACCAGGCTAGCCTCACAGAGATCTCTGCCTCCTGTCTCTGCCTCCTAAGTGCTGGGATTAAAGGCATGCACCACCACTCCCAGCTCCGTAATGTTTTTTGACAGGAGGGAGGGGAGGGTGTCTCTCTGTGCATTGCAGGGTGCTTAGTGTGGTATCCCTGGACTCTGCCTACCAGATGCAAGAGGCATAGTCTCTCTTAACCTCTGGATTTCACTGGAAACTGTTTACTGTTTGACTGGTGACTATTTAGAAGGGGTTGCTGCTTACCCCAAGGGGCTGTGTGCGTCAAATGAAGAGGATGTGGATTAGAGCGTGGTAGGGCAGAGAAACAGTAACAGGCAAGCAGGGCTCTTGGAAGTTTTGGTTTAGGAAACTGTAGGGCATTGAAGGGACACTGTGTATGTATGTGTGTGTGTGTGTGTGTGTGTGTGTAGAGGGGGCGGGGCGCAGTGATCTTAGAACAGGCTATTGAAGCAGACATACCTAACAGCGACAGAAAAATATTTTATAACTGCTCTGGGGTAGAGGAGAAACAGAGGAATTTAGTGGAAGGAAGAGCCCCTGATGTACCTGAAAGCGAGATTTTCAATTATTTCTCTTAATGAAATGTCAGTTGGTAAGGGCAGATCTGACAATACGGAAGAGTAACGGCTCTGGGGGACGGTGGGGGTGGGGGTGGGGGCTTTGCTGATTAAGTTGCTCATTATCTGCAGACTGCTGAGAAAATCAGTCCGTGAATTATCGTGGCGAAATACAACTTTCATTTTTCCAGAGGCCTGGCGACCAAGGCAATCTCAAATAACTAGATTTGGTTTTAATGACTTACAAGAACTCTTGTTTATCGCTGGGCTAAATGAAGTACACTGTAATGCAATGAGGTAATAGGTATAAAACCTGCACAGAAGTGTCTGCTGCAATAAGCCTTCACCAAATATTAGTTATTGCTGTTTATTAAAGTGCAGACCCTGAGTAAGCACATTCAGTATGCTTTTAGCCCAGAAACTCTACTATTATAATTCTTTAAAAATTATTATATATTATATACTAGTTGATAGATAAATATTAAATTAGCAAGGACATCCCACTTATCAACTCTTCCAAGTATAGGCCATACTTTTGTGTGAGAGACAGAGAGAGAGAGAGAGAGAGAGAGAGAGAGAGAGAGAGAATGTTATAAAGTGACCTGCCTTTTTGCCTATGAGACCTTTAGCCTTGAGACCACTATTCCTTGCCTGCCCTCGACGCCTCTAGTGTATATACTGCAGGTAGGCTCCACCATGCCTGTCTGCACTATAGTTTTAGCGGAAACTGCTGCCTCTGAAGGTTTATTATTTATAACCAGACCATTTATGCTGTGTATTGGCCTGTTAGTAGATTATATATTCAGAGCTTAGGGACTAAACTGAAGTCCTGTTATTTATTTGATGGATGAGAACCTTATTTGGGGCTTTTGTTTTTATTTACTTTTATGTCTACGGGTATTTTGCCTGCATGTACTTTTCTATAAGACATGTGCCTGATCCCCATTGGCGGCTAGTAGAAAGAATCAGAGTGCCTAAGACTGAGGTTACGGGCGGTTGTTACTGCTATGTGAGTGCTGGGAATCGAACCCAGATTCTCTGGAAGAGCAGCCAGGGCTCTGTATCACTGTAGCATCTCTCTAGCCCCTCATTTGGAACGTCGAGATGCAAGATTGGCAAGGGGTGGTGAAAATATCCAGAGTGAGTGTGTGTGTGTGTATTTGGTGTATGTGGTGGTTTTATGTGTGTGTGTATGTGGTGTATGTGGTGGTTTTGTGTGTGTATATGTGGTGGTTTTGTGTGTGTGTATGTGGTGGTTTTGTGTGTGTGTATGTGGTGGTTTTGTGTGTGTATGTGGTGGTTTTGTGTGTGTATGTGGTGGTTTTGTGTGTGTGTGTGTATTTGGTGTATGTGGAGGTTTTATGTGTATGTGGTGTTTTTGGTGGTTTTGTGTGTGTGTATGTGGTGGTTTTGTGTGTGTGTATGTGGTGGTTTTATGTGTGTGTGTATGTGTGTGTGTATTTGGTGTATATGGTGGTTTTATGTGTGTGTGTATGTGGTGTTTTTGGTGGTTGTGTGTGTGTGTATGTGGTGGTTTTGTGTGTGTATGTGGTGTTTTTTTTTTGTGTGTGTGTGTGTTGTAATCCTAAAGTTATCTAATCATCTTCAGTTTATTTGCCCCAGTTATTGTCTGGGGATATGATATGACCTAAATAGGACCTTTATTTTAACTTCAAAGGATTGGAGAGTTAAAGTCAGCAGAATGAAATACAAGAGATCTAGGGTCCATTTCAGCCTTTTATTCTTTAATATAGGACCTTGGGGAAATCTTTTAATCTAGTTGAGATGCTGTTTCTTAATTGGTCACTTTAGAGCTACAGTCCCCATACACACACACACACACACACACACACACACACACACACACATACACACACACACACACACACACACACACACACACACACGGAGGTTTTGAAGGCACCGTGAAGACATGACGCTCCTGACTTGGGCTTCCTATTTGTAGGTTCTTCTTCCTTCATTTGATTCTCCACATTGTCCTAGGGTCGTAGTCTAGTGTGGATCTGAACATTTAACTCTTCTAAAAATCCCTTTAAAGATCGTCCACCTTTAAAGTCAGCCTTCACGGCTGGAACAAAGTTCTTACTCTGCAGCATGTTCTGCAGTAATCCTCTGAGCTGTTGTCCTCCCTGCTGCCTGTCCTCCCTGCCGCCTGTCCTCCCTGCCGCCCAGGTCCTTCCTGTGCCTTCTCGCTCATCTAGGTCACAGAGTGCCAGATGGAACCAGATCCTGTGTGCCTCCTTGCTTTGGAGTGTACTTTTCTCTTACTTGCTACACTTATCTGTCTGTCTGTCTGTCTGGTGTCCTGGCCTTACGCAGTTGTGGCCGTTTGTCCTAAATATAACTCTTCTGTGGAGTTGTAAGAATTGTTGAATCTTTCTCCATTTTCTTTTTTAAATTTTATGTAAAGACTTTTAAATTGTATATGTGTCTGTCTGTGTTTGAGCGGGCGTATGTGGGTCCTGGAAGAAAGCTTTAGATCTCTTTGAGCTGGAGTTCCAGGTGGTTATAAGCCGCCTAACCTGGGTGCTGATAACTGAACTCGGTTCTCTGCGAGAGCACGCGCCAGCGCTGGGCCGTGGATGCAGCCCCTTCCTTTCTCTCTTTAAGGACTGCAGTCCCTAAGGTCATCACTTGGGCTGGTCATGAGCTTCAATAGGTACAGGGTTACTCTAGCACCACACAAATGGGGGTGTGGTGTCACAACCTGTGGGTTGAGACTGCTTTGGGGGCCACATATCAGGATAGCCTGCATATCAGATGTTTACATTACAATCCATAGATGTTTACATTACAATCCATAACAGTAGCAAAAGTATAGGTATGAAGTAGGAACACAAGGATATTACGGTTGGGGGTCGCCACGGCCTGAGGGACTGTACTAAAGGGTCTCAGCGTTTAGGAAGGCTGAGAAGCGCTGCTCTAGAGTGAGCTGGAAGGAAGAGCATCGGAAATGCAAGTCATTTCTGTTACATAGATAATGTGAAGGCCAACCTGAAATGCATGAGACCTCCATAGATCCCCGTACACGTGCATACACAGACACACAGACACACACACAGACACACACAGACACACACACACACCACACACTCACACACGTGTACACACACTACAACACTCACACATGTGTACATACACACACACATGCACACACACACACACTCACACACACATACATACACGCACACACATACCACACACACATTCACACATACCACACACACATTCACACACACCACACACACATATACCACACAAACCACACACACACACACACACACACAAACATGCACACACACACTCACACACACCACAAACGCACACACCACACACAAACCACACGTACAACACACACTCACTCACACACACACACACATTCACACACACCACACACACATACACCACACAAACCACACACACACACACACACACTCACACACCACACATATACACACAAACCACACATACAATATATACACAAAGATATTACCACTTGGGGGCATTTGGAAATATTTAAGTAGTTAGTACTTGTTATATTTTTAGTCTAAAGAGAAAAATTTTAAATTTAGGTTGAAATAGTTGTAGAATTTTATGGAGGGAAAAAAAAAAAACCCAGAATAAAAGTCATCTAAAAGATTTCCCAATCCTTCAAAGGTGACGTTAGTTTCTTTTAGTTGAGTGTCTTTGCTTCCTTAGCACATGAAGAAAGAGTTTGAAGGGCCTTTCTAAAGAGCCTGCTGGCTGAGGAGATGGCTCAGAGGCGGAGAACACTTGCGGTTCTGCAGGACCTGTCAGGTGGCTCACAACTGACCGTCGGTCCACTTCCAGGGCCTCTGATGCGCCTTTCTGGGCTTGTTGGTCCCAGGCCTGCCAGTGGTGTGCATGCACGCAGACCCTCATCACACAGATAACAATTCTTTACAAGTTCCGTTGCTCAGATATGGTGAATGGGGCCTTCCATAGCTTTATCTGAGGGACAGTATTTTGACAAGATGCATGTACGTTATTTATAAGCACAGTAACATTTATGTAGACTTGCCCCGATGAAAGCCCTGTAGAATACTACATTTTAAAAAATAATAGGGCAACAGAACCTTTTTCGTACTTGTGTTGTCTAGAGTAAATTTTAATCATAGTTGCAATTTGGCTTTGATTCTGCACTTGGTATTTGCAAATGCTTTTCTGTTTATTTATCCCTTACACTTAGAGGCTAAGCTGAGGTTGGCTGTGTTCCCAGCTCTGATGAGTAAGTTCTGAGCGCTTTCCCACGTGAGAAATCCTCACTGGGGATTTGCTGGTCCTTTCCCTCTTCTCACTCGAGTATGGGGGCTCGGGAAACTTTCCGAAGACTCTGATAGTAAAGCGGCTTCCCTGCTTTGCGACTTCTGACAGTGCGCATCATGGCCCAAAAAGGAGGCACAGTGACTTCACATCATATCACGTGTGTGACCGCAGACTAGCTTTTTTTTTTTTGACTGAAGTACATTAATTCATAGTTACAGATGTTTTAAAGAACACAGTTTGAGAAAACTAAAAAGTCATATATTGTAGAATTATTATGTCCAAATGCTATTTAGAATTTTTAATCACATTAATTTTTAATTGCATTTATTTGTTTATGTGTGTGTGTGTGTGTGCGCGCACCTGTGCTCACATGCATGCCATAGTATGTATGTGGAGGTTAGACGGCAGCTTTGGGGAGCTGGTTCCTCTCTTCAGCCATGTGGGTACTGGGCACTGAACTCAAGTTGTGTGGCTTGGCAGCACAGACCTTTGCCTGCTGAGCAGTCATGGCCTGATCTACACTTTGTCTGTCTATGCACTCATGCCATGGGGTTCAGAGGACAACTTGTGGAGTTGGTATCATGAGGATTGGCAGCAAGCACCTTTCTCTGCTGAGCCACCTCTTTGGCAAACGACATACTGTTTGGAAGATTCAGAAAATCGTTCCTATGATCATATAGAGGCCAGAAAACTATTAGAGAATTGGGTTGTATCTGACAATAATTTATTTTTAGAGTATTTATTTTACTTTTTTGTATATGATTTGTCTGTATGTTTGTGTACCACGTGCATGCCTGGTTCACATGTATCTGAACTAAGAAGAGTAATTCCCCGGAGTGGGAATTACTGATGATTCTGAGCCGCCGTGAGGCTGCTGAGTCCAGGACCTCTGCAAGAGCAGCCGGTGCTAACGGCTGAACCTTCTCTCCAGCTCCTAATAAGTTAATTATTAATTAATGTAACCATCCTATGTAAGCCTCTTCTATAAATAGAAAAGGAAGAAAAATTATAAATATGAGCTTATTTTCCTATAGATGAGGTTGGAATTAAAATGTAATTTATTTTTATTAGAAAACAGTGATGTTGTTCAGATATCTTTGTTTAACCAAATGGAAATCTTAGGAAATTCTGGAAAAACTTAGTCTTTTGAGATTAAAAATGTATTCATGTGTCAGCCTGCCTAGAGCTGTATAAATTGCAGCTATGGACAGGCGCCTCAAGACCTTCCAGGACTGAACAGTTCTCCAGTCTGATGGTAGATGGGGCCATTGTGGGTCCTAAAACCCACTTGAGTTATTTCTGGTTTGCAACCTTGGAAATTTCTAGAATATTTTTAAAGGATGCATTAAAAAACCAACCAACCATCACCACCACCACCACCACCACCAACAACAACAACAACAAAAACACTGCAAAGCCACAGACATCAGAATTAGTCTAGATAGGAAAGTATAAGTAACTTGTCTATGAGCATAAAGAACTCTGTCACTGGGTGGCTGGGTATATGGTATTGTATGATATGCTATGGTATGGTATGGTGTGGTGTGGTATGGTATGGTGTGATGTGGTGTGATGTGTGTGATATGGTGTGGTGTGATTTGATATGTGTGATGTGTGTGGTGTGATGTGTGTGGTATGGTGTTGTGTGGTGTGGTGTGATGTGTGGTGCAGTATGGTGCGATGTGGTGTCATATGTGTGTTATGGTGTGATGTGTGGTGTGGTGTGATGTGGTGTCAAATGTGTGTTATGGTGTGATGTGGTGTAGTATGGTATGGTGTGATGTGGTGTGATATGTGTGCTGTGGTATGGTTTTGAAATGTGTGGTTTGGTGTGTGATATGATATGTGTGGTATGGTGTTGTGTGGTATAGTGTGATGTGATGTGGTGTGGTATGGTGTGATGTGGTATCATATGTGTGATATGGTGTGATGTGTGGTGTGGTGTGATGTGGTGTCATATGTGTGGTGTGGTGTGATGTGGTGTCATATGTATGGTATGGTGTGATGTGTGGTGTGATGTGATGTAGTATGGATTGGTGTGATGTGGTATGGTGCGGTGGTATGTGGTATGGTAAGGCATGATTTGGTAAAGTGAATTAAGGGTGCTTTTTGGCAGACTGTGACATGAGGAGCCAGGATTGCTAGGGCTTCAGTGTAATCACAGGGGAGGGGGTGTTTTGAAGCAGAAGCGGTCAGAAGACAAGGTTGCGGTGGTGTTGCCTGATGAGCCTGCTGTGGAGGATAGAGGAAGTGGCCACAGGCTAAGCCTCACAGCCTCTCGAAGCTGGAAGAGGTGAGAAAATTCATTGTCCCCTAGAGCTTCCAGAAAGGAATGCAGCCCTGTCAGCATCTTGCTTTTAGAAACTTGACCTCTAAAACTCTGAGCTAATAAATTTACATTGTGTGAAGACATGAAGTTTGTTGTAGCTGTCATAGGAAATGAGTGTGCATGCACACTTGACAGCTGTGCGTGTGACCATCGACGTTTGAAGATAATCTCTCTTTAAACCAATATTTTTTTTTTCAGTGCAATTTTTCCCCCTGTTCCGGTGCTGGAGATGGGACCCAGGGCACGCATCTTTAGCGTAGTGCAGATTTTTAACCCTTACAGAAGATAGCCATCCATCCAGACTATATCTTCAATAGTGACCTAATTACGGCTTCAAATGTAGAATAGTGACGGAAGTAGTGAAGGAAGAAAGCAGCGGAAGTACTTGCTGTAGCTTTAAAAAGACTTAATATTTACTTATTCTTTGTCTGTGTGCATGCATGTGCATATGTGTACATGCATGTGTTCATGCGTGCATGTGTGCATACATGCATGTGTGTCTCCGTGTGAGTGTGTGTGTGCATGCATATATGCGTGCATGTGTGCACCGTGGCACGGGTGTGCAGGTCAGAGGACAGCTGGCAGAGCCAGTTTTCTCCAGCCACGTGGGAACTCAGGTCATTACATTTGGCAGCAAGTGCCTTTACCTGCTGAGCCACCTCATTGGCCCGTGTTATGTAACTTTTATAGGAGATAAAATCCTTAATAAAATTTGGATCAGGCTTTTGGCATGCAGACTCCATGATCGGGCGGGTTTTTAAATTCACCCTCACCTTACTGCTTTTGAACTTTCTCGAGTCGAAGCTTTTGGGGGCGCAATGCATTCCGTTCTCACATCCCAGGACAATGTGGTGTGTTCTCTGCTCTCCAGTGCCCCTGTGGCCTTCCGTTGCCTTGGGCAGCCCTGTGAGAAGTATTAGGTTTGCCTGTTTGGGCACGCTGTCGTCGGAGGTATTTAGACTCTGCTGGCAAAGTTCTTTCCAGCCCACGGGTGGAACCAGGCACTCACAGACTGAGCTCAGCCCTCTGTGGCTGTGCAGTAAAATAAATAATGCATGGATGTTACAGAACACCCAGGGATCCCGGCCACCCTGGCCAAATGTTGTTTTAGACTATAACATGCTAATTCTGATTTTAAAAGGACTGTGTTGCCGTGACTCCTTTACAAGTTACAGGCATAAATTCTGCTCAACACCTGACACCTGTGGGGAAACCCGGCCCCACCCCGCCTAGTTTTGCAGTCCTCATGCATCATTTTTCCATATACCTATCAGGGGAAGAAGAAATATCTGGTGACAGATACAGTTTGTTCAAGAGGAACATTTCTCAATGTGAAATGCGGAATGGTCTTTTTGTTTTCCATTTGTCATTTCAATGTTTTTTTTAGGACCTGGAAATCGAGGTTTCTGGAAAGAGGTTATTGATTGATGGTACAGTTTAATCATTTGTATTTTTTTCAAGCATCTCTGTTTTTGTTTTTGTTTTCTTGTTCTTCTGCAGGGGTAGGCGTTCAATCCATAGTCTTTTCTGTACTAGACAAGTGCTCAGCCCCAGGACTGTGTCCTCCCCCCGCCCACTACCATTCTCTACTTAGAAATAATGTATACTATTTAAATATATAGCATATATACACACAGAGGTGCGCGCACACACACATACACACACACACACACACACACACACGTTACTGTTTTATATGATAAGACTAGTCTTGAACTTGTTAGCCAAGGCTAGCCTCAAACCCTTAATCCTCCTGCTTCATGCTCCTGAGGGCTGCTCTTACAGATGTGTGCCACCACACCAATGTTAATTGAACTGTGATTTCTTCCACCACCACCCCTGAAATGTGGTTTTAAGAGCGTTGTTTAGAGCCGGGCGGTGGTGGCTCATGCCTGTAATCCCAGCACTCTGGGAGGCAGAGGCAGGTGGATTTCTGAGTTCAAGGCCAGCCTGGTCTACAGAGTGAGTTCCAGGACAGCCAGGGCTACACAGAGAAACCCTGTCTCGAAAAACCAAATCCAAAAAAAAAAAAAAAAAAAAAAGAGCGTTGTTTAGAGAAACTGAAGCGGTACACATAGAGTTAGAATTCTGGGGTGCCCAGTGCTGGTTTAGCTTGTTAAGTTCACCACCTCAATATGGTCGAAAACCTGATAACCGCGCCTGCAAGTTTGGCATACTGTATGAAGTGGTTTTGTGAAGACAGGCTTTCATTAGCTACAGTGGGCACTTATAAAACGGATGGGTCCTTGTGGCAAATTCCTTAAAAAGCTGCTGACCTGAAGACATTTTCTGCCGCTCCTGCTTCCTTGGTGTGGTCCTCTCTTGGTGGATAGGAATAGATGAGATTAGCCTGGATTATGATATCTCAATCACTACCAAGTTGGTTGCGTTCTAGCCTCTCCTTTTAAAAAAACAAATCAAGTTACGTCAGATGTATTGCAGTTGACATATTTGGTTTTTCACTGCTGTGGGACGGCTTTGCTATGGCGTTCAGGAAACATAGTTGGTATGTAGGTAGTTACCACCCCAAAGAGCAGAATCGCTTTGTTTTACAAAGTTGAAACTGAACTGTCAATGTCAAGTGATGACAAAGGACAAAGCCCGTGGGAGTTGAACTTAATTTCAGAAGCAAAAAAAATCTCGTCTTTTATGTAAGGTATGATTTGTGTTGTCTGGAAGGTTCTTCATTCATGTTCCAATGTTGTTCATTCACCCACCTCCTTCATTCAAAACAAAGGAGGCAATCTCTGAGTCAACACCATTGCTTGTTCTGGTGTCACGACACTCCGTGGAACAATGGCGTCAGTCAGAATATTGTGTCTTCTAAAAGTGACTTCGAAAGCCTGTTGCTGTGTATATATAGCTTTGTTTCTCAGCCTTTTGCTGCTTTCAGAGAGTGTGGTGCTACCGAGAGGCATGGGCCTCTCTCTGTCTTGCTTGTCTGCCAGAGGAAGAAGGTCTCTTCTTTTGGAAGTCTCTCTGCTTTTCTCTTGTCTCTTCTCATCCCTTGGTAGCCTGTGTCATTCTGAGATTTCACTTCCTCTCCGTGCCGTGGATTCTTCTCTCCATACATCTCTGATTAGTAATTATCTCTCCTTCTTAGAAACACAAACAGACACAGCCCTCCGTCAGCTATGCTGCCCCGACGGACGAGCTGCACACCTCTCCCTCGTCCCTTTGAGAAGCAAGCCCTGGCAAACCTGTGCCTCATCTGCGTTTCCTCCCTGTGACTCACTTCTGGAACGCTTTGCAGTCTACCTTCTGTCTCGAAGGGGATGCCAGTGGCCAGACTCCTCTTAGTAATGAGACCCACCCTTTCCTCTCAGCCTGGGTCTTCCCTTATGCCTGTGCATTTGTCTCTCTGTGCATGTCGCTTCCTCCTGTCCAGGTCTTTTATCCAAACAAAGGGCTTTCCCTCTTCAGCCTCCTTTCTGTTGATGTCCTATTTTAATCTCGCGACTTTAGTGGCTACCTACCGCCTGGCCAGTGCTGTGCAGGTGCAGCCACGCCTCTGCAGTCCTGACCTGGGGCTTCATCTCTGATTTCAGGCAGCCAGCACTTACCTGCAGCGTCTGTGAAGCTGGTGGTGTTCCCTTTACTCTCAGATCCTCCTTCCTGTGCTGTCTTCTTTGGCTTCTGGGTCAACTGGTCAACCGGTCAACAACTGGCCATTAGCCATTAGCATCCCTTTGTCTTCTGCGTAGCTCTGGCTGCCCCCTGAACTCACTCTGGCCTTGAACTCACAGATTCTGTCTCTGCCTCTTGAGCGCTGGCATCAAAGGTGCGTGTCACCACTCCAGGACAGCGCCTTTGTTTTTGAGATGCCTTTTGAAGTAATCATGGCAGAACCTTGCTCTCTTTACCCATGGGGATGTGACAACTGGTCTCATCTTTGAGCCGGTTTCCCTTTTTCGTCTTTCAGGGCTTTGTTGTCATTCTGCATAATGTATAAAGCCCTCTCTTGGCGCCCTGTTCTCTGTAGAGTGAGACACATACCTGTGGGCCGGGTCTCTGGGTCTCTGGGCCCTTAGAAATCTGCTTACAATTTTCCATTTCTGTCTCATCTTTGATTTTCGAAACTCTGCTCCAATCAGTGAAGTCACATTGGGAAAAAAAATCCCAATGGCCCTTTCTTCAAAGATCCCGGGCTCTCTCTCTTTAGCACCTCCACCCTCGGCACTGCAAACTACCTGCAGCAGTCCTTCCCAGCTGATACCTTTCCACACAGTACTTCCTCTCCCCGCCTTCCCTTTCCCCTCCTCTTCCTGTCTCCTCCTGCCTTCTCTTCCTCCTCCTCCCTACCTCTTCTTCCTTAATGGGGTCTTACTAAATTGCCTAGGATGACTACAAAATTGCAGTCCTCTCCCTCAGTCTTCAGAATAGCTGCACTTACAGCATGTGACCTTGTGCCATCTAGATGCAACCTTAAGGGTAAAACTTGGATCAGAGTTCTACCATCTTCTCTGCTGACAGCTCCCTCGTGGTTTCCCTCTGACACCCAGAACAAATCTCTTAACAATTATGTATGGCAATCCATGTAGGACATTTCTCAGTGGGCACATTCCTTGCTTCCTGACATCGATGAGGGAGGTTTGGAAAATAGCGATGGTTTCTTTGCTGCAAGGTGATATTATTGGATGTTGATGCTAAAAGGGAATCAGGCATGTCACTGGGTTGGGAATAGAGGTGCACACATGTAATTCCTGACTTGGGAGGTCAGGAGGATCCTGCATTAAAAAAAAAGGACAATCATTATCATTCACCGAGTGCTAGTGAAGCAATACCCTTCTGCTGCATTGGCCTTCTGGTTGTTCTGACAGCAAAGCAAGTTCTTCTGTCCGGGGACCTTTGCCTCCCCTCTCTTTCTTTCGCTCCTTTCCCCTCTGACTGAAATCTTCGCTCCCTCGCAGATTCCTCACGATCACTTTTAGAGAATTCTCTCTCCGCATCCTGGGTTCCTCCACTGCTTCGTTTGGTTTCTCTTCACCCGATGTTAACTTCTGCAGCCCCGTGCTTTTCTCTCTGCTGCCGGGAGGAGTGTTCCGTGAGAGCTCTTCCCAGTGTGTCCTCAGAATCGACCACACCAGAGGGTGTTTGTGCACCGAGAGGGTGGCCGTGCATTTGCCCCTTTCCTGCCGTATGCCCTGGTGGTCTTATCCTAGCTCTAGAGTACTCTCTAGTGCTTCTTCAAAACCCGTCCATTCTCCTACAGCCTTTCAAGCTGCAGTGCTTCCAGGCTGCTTTTCTCCCATCTTGTCAGCTCCTCAGAACTTCCTGGAAGCTTCTCAGAACTTCCTGGAAGCTTCTCCACACTTCTTCACCTCTCCGTGTGAGGCACTCCTTTAGGAGATGAGGCTCGCTGCTTGCATTTCTGTCTTCCCGGAGCCCATCATGCTCAGTGTCTGTGAGACAGACGCTGGTGATTCCGTGAGGTGAGAACAGCACGAGGGCACGCGATGGCCTCTCATCGCCTGTCAGTCAAATGGGTCTCCATGAAGAAGTCCTTCCACAAGGATTTATGCCAGGACACCCAGTGCCACTGCCTCAAAGGGCATCTATCTGTTTGAGGGGTGAGCCACTTGAGAAGTTGGAGGTAAAATGGTGGGTATTTGAGTTCTTCGAGGCTCTGGCCTTGGGAAAGCCATGTGGGTTGTCACAGTGCGCGTCCTACAGATTTCCCCCCTCCCCCCTCGAGGACACTGAGGTATCCATGCTCTAGCATTTACTGGCTCCCTAGCCAGACAGTTGAAAATTCTCCATTTTTGGACCGTGTTCTCAGCTGAACCCACTTGTATTAGTCCTTGTGACTCAGAGCAGGAAAGAATAAACATGTTCCGGGAAAGTTAAAGTGTCACAGAGTCGGGAGCTGTGGATGCTGGCTTCTTCTCACTTTTAACTGTGAAGCACGTTTTAGACCGTGAAAGATTAACAGGGCAAAGGGGGAACTGGCTGAAATTTGCCCTCAGGTTACCGGTCTGATTGTATCGACGCAGACTTTGTTATTATTTTATGGTATTTACCTACCAACACTGTTCATTTTGAGTCAAATTCAGTTATCTTAAGTTTCTGTTAGGAAGTTGTCCAAACATACAGAACACCAATTGATTTATCATTTCAGAATATAACAACCGGTGCTTTATTGCAGGGTGCTTTGACTTGGGGTTGGCACCAGGTCAACCTTAACATAACCAGACAAATGAGTTAAATATATATTGTTAGCAAATAACTATGCCCGATAAGGTTACAATGGAAAAGAAGACTATTGTGGGCCTTTTGTTGTTGTTGTTATTGTCTCTGATGGCTCAGGGGAGAAGGCTTACTTTGGAGGGAGTGTTTTATGGTGTGTTATGAGTACGGTCTGGGTGCTGGAGAGAGGGCTCAGCAGTTAAGAGCACTGATTGCTCTTCCAGAGGTCCTGAGTTCAATTCCCAGCAACCACATGGTGGCTCACAACCATCTGTAATGGGATCTGATGCCCTCTTCTGGTGTGTCTGAAGAGAGTGACACTACTCACATACATAAAATAAATTTTTTTTTTTTTAAAAGAGTACTGTCTGCTAGTCCCTTTGCCGGCAGGTTATAGTTTAGCTTAGCAGTTTACTATGTACACCGTGTAGTGACTTTGGGTGTCTTTAATACAAGGCTTTTAGAATGGTAGGATTCAGGTATTTCATGAAGAATAAACCTTAAGATTCTTGGCCAATTTTGCGGTGTAGGGCTGAAAGATGAAGTTTTATGTCAATTTGGATTGATCAGCTACATTCTTGTATTACAGAGTAATAGTTGTTCCCTTTAATTGTAGATTATAACATAGGCCACAAGGAGTGTAGCACCTTTGAGATACATGGAAATGCTGTCATAGAAGATGTTCTAGCTGAAAGAATACATTTGACTGGATCTTCCTTACCAGGGTTAATGTTTTCTAATTTTTCTCAAAACTGTTGTAGTGTGGCAGGTTATGCTGTATATTAAATTATATGTTGTTTTTCTTTGAGGATTAAACACAGTAAGTAGGACACTGTCATGCTTTTATTTTTGTGGAAGTTAGGTCTTAAGGCTTTTCAAATTCGTGTTGCATTTCAAGGAATCAGCTGGGTGATTATCTATCACAGTTGGTTGGAAAGATGTATTGTTTGGTATGTTCGAATGGTTTTCCCAGTTCTGTTTATGACTGTTGTCAGAGGCCAAGAGTGTTAGGAGTCTTCCACTTGAAAGGAAAATGACAAAAAGAATAAAATCATGGCTGCCTGGCCCCGGTTTCACGCTGGAGGCCCCTCTTCAGCTCTGTGAGGATTCCCCCAGAGTACTGGAGAGCCTGGAATGCAGCCTCAGCCCCAATGCAGCACGCACCCTCGCTTCTGATTAACTGCTTCAGACATTTTCCCATTAAAGTTAAGTTGTGTTTCAACTGCTTCAGCACAGTGTGTTCAAAGACGGAATCCTTAAACTGAACCAGAACTGGTTTTCTGCCAACCTTGCCTTTAAGGCTAATTTAACCTATGCCTGACCTCTGGTCTCATTAATCTGAACAACAATCACGACCTTTTCAGAGACTTTGTGCTTTTGTGTAAGGGTGCCTGTGTGAGTTTGGGAGCACATGCATGTGTGTTTCAGAGTCTGTCCATGCATTTGTGTGTGTGTGTGTGTGTGTGTGTGTGTGTGTGTGTGAGAGAGAGAGAGAGAGAGAGAGAGAGACTATCAGTTCAGCCCTCTACCTTGTTTTCAGAGCCTGGGTATCTCAGTTTTGCTCGAAGCTAGGCAAGTTGGGCATGAGCCCAGGGATCTGTTATCTCTGCTTCCTGGATGTCGGGATTACAGGCACACTCCTGGCCCTGTGAAAATACAGTTTCTGAAGTTCACACTCAAGCCCTTACGCTTACCCTGACCGAGGTATCTCCCCAGCCCACGACTTTTGTTCTCAAAGATTCTAAATGCAATTTCACCTAGTTTCAAATTCCAATGCACTTTACATGCCAATTAATACTCACGGGTGGGTTTTATGTTCCAGTTTTGTGTCCCACCAAGGTGACCTGGAGAGATTGTGGGTCAGCTATGTGATGGGAGATTCTGAGGGAGTGAATGCCTGTCTGACTGACCCCAGAGCCCACACAGCAGGCATTGATTGCTTTCTGGGAGCAAAGCCTGTCTTACCACTTCTAGTACCTGCCTTGTTCCCCGCTCTTGCCAAAACCTGAGATCCAGAAATACTAGAGAAACGAAACTTTATTCTGTGGAGAAAGGATCAAGCAAAGTTCATGTGGTTCATTCACTTTTTGACTAAGGAAAGCTAATGTAAATATTTAATCATGAAACGTGTGAAATGACATGTATTTAAAACGAAATTTATACTTCATCAGCGTTCACAATGAAGAGTCAGCCAGCCATGGGCAACTTGACACTTTTCTTCCAGCTACATGAAGTTCATAGTAAAGAAGGGAAAAAATCAATTTCAGTTTTGTTCCTATAAATAGTCAAAATCACTTGCAGCAGATCACAAAACTATTTCCTATGTTTGATGCTTTTTTTTTTTTCTTTCTCACTTACAAATGTGAGAAAAGGCTCGCTGGAGACAGGGGATTCACTTTGACTGTGTGTAATGCCATTGAGGCACGGAACACAAAGTTCCTTTTTCTGTCTTCCCCCATCCCTTCTGTCTTTCTCCTGATCGAGAAGACCATGTGTTAAGTTGAATGAATTGCTGCGAATGTGGTTCTTTTTTTTTTTTTTTTTTTTTTTTTTTTTGGATTTGGTTTTTTCGAGACAGGGTTTCTCTGTGTAGCCCTGGCTGTCCTGGAACTCACTCTGTAGACCAGGCTAGCCTAGAACTCAGAAATCTGCCTGCCTCTGCCTCCCAGAGTGCTGGGATTACAGGCGTGAGCCACCACCGCCCAGGTAATCAGTACTGTTCTAAGTATCATTCAAGTCCTGGTGGACAAAGTGAGAACTTGGGTATAGAAAGAGTGACATTTAAGTGAAAATGGAGATTTTATTCAGAACGGCAAGTAAATGTTTGGTTCTGAAGATGGTCCAATGAGAGAGGGGCACTAATGAGGAGCCGTGTCTTCTCCCCCCCCCCCCCCCCCCACGCCTCTGAACCGAAAGCCCTGGCTTCCGCAGCAGGAACCACGGACACACAGTTCTTGAGAGTCTGAGTTCTTTGAGTAACCAGAGCAGCTGTCTACTGGCCCTCGGCCTACAAACAGGCTTGAAGGGAAGGGAAAACACTAGACAAAGAAGAACAAATACAAGCTGCTCCTTCTGCGCCATCCCTCAAATATTTGGTTAGAGATTTCAGAGGAAGGATATGAGGTTTCTTAGCAGATAACTTTTGGTTCTTTGAAATAGGTGTTTTTTTGTTTTTTATTTTGTTGTTGTTGTTGTTGTTGTTGTTGTTGTTGTTTTGGCAGGCAAAAGTTAAAAAAAATAATTAATGGTTCCTTTATTTAACATTGGTTAGGCAATACCTAACCAGTAAGTGTGTGTGTGTGTGTGTGTGTGTGTGTGTAGCTTGAGGTTATTTACTATGTCAAATACTATGTTAAAACTTTCTTGGTAATTTCTGTTGAATATTTTTTTAACATATCTGCTATTTTCTGCATCATCTGAACGGAGATAGCGAAGGTGGCCTACGCTAACCCTCTCCTGACAAGCTGTGAGAGCTGGGAGAGCCAGTATGCAAGTCCAGCCCTGCAGTGTTCCAGGCAGGCCCAGGGGCTGCTTCCTTCTCTGACCTTCCTTTTCTGAGATCAGATGGTCAGTTTTCCCCTCTTCTACTCTTGTCCTTCCGCCTATAGCGACTCCTTCTAATTTTTACTGATGCCGTAACTAAGCCTGTCACCAATTCCATCAGCGTGGGAAGGATTAATCAGGAGTTGCCAAGTGGAGGCTTCTGGGATGACATGGAGGTAACTAGAGTGAAGAGATCATGTGTTGTTTCTCAGGGATGCGTTAGAGGAGTGGCTCGCGACCTGTGGGTCGCGACCCCTTTAGGGAGTGAATGAACTTTCCACAAGGGTCACATATCAGACATCCTGCTTATCAGATAGTTACATTACGATTCATAATAGTAGCAAATTTACAGTTATGAGTTAGCAATGACAATTTCGGTCACTACATCATGAAGAACCTGTATTGAAGGAACACGGCCATAGGAAGGTTGAGAAGCTCCACCTTGAATAGTTAAGGTCTGATCTCCCAGATTATGTTTACTTAACAGGTTTTGCTCTCAGGGCTTCTCATGTTAATTAATACACTAATTTCTGTATTTATCAAAGCCAGTGCACCGCTTCCATTGCGTACAAAGGCAGCTCTGTGTTTTAACCACAGTGTAAACAGCTAATTCCCTTGTCATGTCTCTCTGTTTGCAGAAATGGTTCATGAGCCAAAATAGGCTAGTGAACACTGTCAGCTCTCTGTCTTTTCTCAGTAGCTAATGCTGACTGGGATTGTGGGAAGTGCTGCTTCCCTTGGTGCCTGCTCTGCAGAGTTTCCTGGGGCGGCAAGAGTGCCTCGTCCAATCCCCTGTTTCTCCCTATCCAGGGAAAAGGGAAAAGTACATTTATGGCAGGATGTGTGTTTTGTTTCTTTCTGAGGGGAGCTAGACATACATATATTTGTATATGTAAATCGACTCTGTGTGTGTGTGTGTGTGTGTGTGTGTGTGTGTGTGTGTGGTGTGTAGCTCTGACTGTCCTGGAACTTGCTCTGTGTACTAGTCTGGCCTCAATCTCACAGAGATCCACCTGCTTCTGCCTCTTGAGTTCTGGGATCAAAGGCGTTCACCACCACCTCCTGGCTCTAAATCTCATTCTCTATACCCACGTAAGCATTTCTAAGGCCGTGGAAGTTGATTTTTGGCTTGGGCTTTGCTGCTGCTTGTTCTCTCCAGGTACAACGACAATCATATTGGCTCCATTTTTTTTGGACAGGACTTCAGTGAGAGAGAGTTTGTGTATGATGCTTTGGAAGATTCAGGGACATTGAAAAAGATCCAGTGACTCTGGTCAGTAACACTAGAAAACACATTTTCCCTCTTTCAAAAACATTTACTCCTTCCTTCTTTTTCTTTTGCTTTTGAGATGGGGTCTCAGCATATAACTCTGGCTGGCCTAGAACTCCCTATGTAGACCGAGCTAACCCCAAACTTATAGAGATCCTCCTTCCTCTACCTCCAGAGTGCTGGGATTAAAGGCATGAGCCTCCTCCACACTGGGTCATGCATTGTTCTGAACCTCATATTCCTGTCCTAGCCAGTCCCTGATGCTCTCTGTGGCCAATCCGAAGCCTCTCTCCCACCCTTCACACCTGAGCTTTGTGGCCCATTCCTGTTCATTGCCCTGGTATCCCAGACCAGTGTCTTAGGTCTTTTGCTATTGACCTTCCTCAATGTGGTGAGCTTTCCTTGCCCTAATTCCATGTTCCTCAGACCTGGTGACAGACACTGCCTGCTCCACACTCCCTTTCCTCCTAACCTACCCTTGCCTAATGCTTTCTTTAACCAGGGGCAGACTGGGCTGGGCTCCGAGGAATGAAGTTCGTGAGTGTGTCGACACACTTTAGACTACAGGGACTTTTGAAGTTGGACTAAATGTATTTTGCATTATACTATGTTTAAGTATGACCCCCCATAGACTCATGTTTGAACAAGCCTGTGGGGGCCAGGGAATGGAATGTGGTGGTTTGTATATGATTGGCCCAGGGAGTGACCCTATTAGGTGTGGCCTTGTTGGAGTAGGTGTGTCACTGTGGGTGTGGGCTTAAGACCCTCACCCTAGTTGCCTGGAGTCAGTCTTCCACCAGCAACCTTCAGATGAAGATGTAGAACTCTCAGTTCCTCCTGCACCATATCTACCTGGATGTTGCCATGTTCTTGCCTTGATGACAATGGACTGAACCTCTGAGCCTGTAAGCCAGCCCCAATTAAATGTCTTTTATAAAACGTGTATTGGTCATGGTGTCTGCTCACAGCAGTAAAACCCTAAGACAGAAGTTGGTGTGTCAACACACTAACTTCAGTGTTGCCACCTGGCAAGTTGGCACATTTGAAAAGACTGGATGTGTTCCTAGGGATTGGGTAATGCCACATTGCAAGGAAGTATTCCGTTTTGGAGTGTTTTGATTTCAGTGACACTGGAAAATGTTAGCTTGCATTTTGGAAAGTGTGTCAAAGCACTGAAAACGGTCTTAATCATGGGAGGAGCCTCATGGGAAATAAGGGACTTGCTATCTAGTCATAATCAAGAGATGATGGAACTCAAGGATGCCGAAATAAACAAAGTAGACCCAGAATGAGTGCTGTTCTCAACACATGGGGACGAGAAAACGGAAGAATATAAAATAAAACCAGGTCTCTCCACACCGCTCCTTTTCCTTCCATGTTTTTTTTTCTTCCTTTTTCCCTCAGCCTATGGTGGCCTTGAATACCATCTGATCCTCCTGCCTCTATCTCTTGAGTGTGAAGGAATCATGGGGCGCCTCACATGCGCAGTGGCAGTCTGGTTGGACCAATTCTCTGGTCTCCCGTTTCCTTCCAAGGCCAGCATGTTCTTCCTCTCCTTGCATTTGCTCCAGGCCTGGTCTGGTGCTAGCCCTGCCCTGCCTATCCACATCAAGGCTAACCATCATCAGCTGAAGTATCAAGCAGATTTCAAATTCTAAACAAGTTTCTTTTACTGAGGACCACAAGGAGACTACTGAATACAGTCCTGTCTTAGTCAGGGTTTCTATTCCTGCACAAACATCATGACCAAGAAGCAAGTTGGGGAAGTACCTCCATGAGATCCAGCTGTGGGGCATTTTCTCAATTAGTGATCAAGTGGGGAGGGTCCCTTGTGGGTGGTACCATCCCTGGGCTGGTGTTTTGGGGTTCTATAAGAGAGCAGGCTGAGCAAGCCAGGGGAAGCAAGCCAGTAAGGAACATCCCTCCATGGCTTCTGTATCAGCTCCTGCTTCCTGACCTGCTTGAGTTCCAGTCCTGACTTCCTTTTGTGATGAACAGCAATGCAGAAATGTAAGCTGAATTAACCCTTTCGTCCCCAACTTGCTTCTTGGCCATGATGTTTGTGCAGGAATAGAAACCCTGACTAAGACAAATTGGTACCAGGAGTGGGGTATTCCTGTGACAACCTGACCATATTTTGGGGAGGACTGTGGAAGGACTTTGGAACTTAGAGCTAGAAGAGCCATTAGGATGTTAAGAGCTCTGTGGAAAGTTCTGTAGGAGCTTGGAAGACAATGTTAAGAACAGTGCAGAAGATGGAGGTCTGGCTTGTGAAATTTCAGAGGGAAGATTAAAGACTCTGAAAGGGGCCATGTTTTGGTTGTGAAGATTCTGTGGTTTTGGTTAGCTGGGGCTGAAGAATCAGCTGTGATTAACAAGATACTAGAACCACTTAATTGAACCTTTATGTTACCGGGACTATTGATGCTGGTTAGCTGGAGCTAAGAAATTAGCAGTGATTAGGAAGAAACCAGCATCACTGAGGTGAAATCTTCTGGAAAGTGTTTTCTGAGAGCACAGAGGATGTGTTCCAGAGATAGCCACAGTTGTATTTTGTGCTGTGTCTGGACTTGGTACTGTGTAAGAGTTACCCAGATGGTACTGGTTTTGAAGGCATGAAGGGGTCATGAAGAGCAGCTGAGGCTCTTGGCACAGTGAGAGGCCATGGAAGGCCATTGGTGAAGGTGCAGCCTCAGTTGCAATTGATGGCCCAGGACTTGAAGGAGTCATGCATAGGCAGAGGCTTGTCACCATGAAGAGAGCCTATGGGAGGCTATTAGTGAAGCCTAATTACAGTCAAAGTCAGCAGTGTTTTGGAGATGCCAGTGCCATGAGATGACCACCAAGAACAGCAGCAGCAATGGAGTACAAGCAGCTGTAGCCTAGAAGACAAGCTGTGTGCTACAAAGGGGAGAGCTGGAGAAGTGGCCCAAGCCCTTGGAGGAGCCTGGAAGATCATGAGTTGGATCCCAGACATTGAACCATTGGAGTTTGAATTTTGCTTTTGGTTGTGACTGTGCCCTGATATGTTTTCCTCTTGAAGGAAGAAAGTATTTTAGTGGAGCCCACAGTTAAGAGACTTTGAATTTTTAAAAGACTTTGAATTTTAAGGATATTGGACATTTTAAGGTGATTGAACTTTTAATATGTAAAGACTGTGGGACTTTTAAAGTAATTTAGATCTTGGAGATGAATAAGAAAGTAAGGGTTGAGGCTTAATAGTGATGTGTTTGTGTGCCAAGTTGACAAGGGGTCAATTGTACTGGCTGGTTTTGTGTGTCAACTTGACACAGGCTGGGATTATCACAGAGAAAGGAGCTTCAGTTGGGGAAGTGCCTCCATGAGATCCAGCTGTGGGCATTTTCTCAGTGATCAAGTGGAGAAGGCTCCTTGTGGGTGGTACCATCCCTGGGCTGGTGTTTTGGGGTTCTATAAGAGAACAGGCTAAGCAAGGCAGGGGAAGCAAGCCAGTAAGGAACATCCCTCCATGGCTTCTGCATCAGCTCCTGCTTCCTGACCTGCTTGAGTTCCAGTCCTGACTTCCTTTTGTGATGAACAGCAATGCAGAAGTGTAAGCTGAATAAACCCTTTCCTCCCCAACTTGTTTCTTGGTCATGATGTTTGTGCAGTAACAGAAACCCTGACTAAGACAAGTCCTAAATGCTATCTTACAGTGTTAAAAATGAAGGTCAATTTCCAACCTTTCTTATATTCTGGCTAGTAAGGCATAAAACATGTAGTAAAATCACACTGATGAAATAGAATCAAGAATAGTATCTATCGAGGAGGTGACTTTGGATGAGACCACCAAGATTCTACGCCAGTTTGGTTGGTCTCTGGCAAATTTCATTGGTTTGAGTTGAAATAGAATTTTAGAATGCTTAGAAACCACATGAGCACATGCATGATTTTTTATCTTGACCTTTAATTACTGAAGCATCTCGAGAGCGCAGATCTTCTCTTGATTTGAATGAGTGTCTCTGACTTCATACAAGTGCTGATGTGACAGCCCTTCATTCAAACTGCCCTTAGAGAAGACAGGCGGGGGCTGTCTGGTTTAGTTCCTTTGGAGAATAGATTGAAAAGCTGAGTCCTATGACAGTACAGAGACTTCCATGGGGTCCTGCCATGGGGTCCTGCCGGCCTTCTTGCGTGGTCTGCATTTTCATAGAATCCAGGCACAACAGCTCAAGGGTGTCTCTGTTCACAATGGGCCGAGTCCTCCCCTATCACACACTCATTAAAACATGCCTTATAGCCAGAAGCTTTTTCTTTTTTCAGTTTTTTCAAAACAGGGTTTCTCTGTGTAGCCTTGGGTGGCCTGACGCTTGCTCTGTAGACCAGGCTGGCCTGGAACTCACAGAGATTTGCCTGCCTCTGCCTCTTGAGAGTTAGGGTAAAGGCATGTACCACCATGGGCTGGCTTTTCAACCAGATCTTATGAAGGCATTTCCTAGCTGAGGCTCCCTCCTTTCAGAGGACTCCAGCTTGTGTCAAGGTGACATAAAACTAACAGGGTCAGTATGTAAGTACGTTGCTACTTTGTTTCCAACCCAGTTCCCGGGTAAAAGAAAGCTCAACTCAGTTAACAAAACAAGCTACAAGCCTAGATTGGGCAGATCTCCCACTACACTACTCTATTCCATATATATTATCCCATATAACTGGCTGTTTCTCCAGGCCATGAGCTTCTCTCCCTCAGATGCTTCTCTATGCCTCCCTGTTTCTCTCAGGTAGCTCCTTCCCCTCCTCCAGTTTATCCCGTCGCTCCACCCCTCGACTCTCAGCTCCTCCCACTTCCTCCTGCCCAATCATTGGCTCAAGACTTTATTTGAAAAAGTTAAGGTGGGGAGAAGGTTCACACGGCAACTCCTCATCTGCAGCCCCTCTGAGGAGTGGAATTAGCATCAAAATACAAGTCCTGGGTTATCCCTACATAAGCGGATTTTTGTTTTATTGTTTTTTGTTTGGTTGTTTGGTTTAGTTTTGGTCTGTTTTTTTCTTTCTTATTTGCATTGTTCCCACACGGGAACAGTTAGATATTGCTTAGAGCAGGCTGTCAGATATCATCACCTTAGTTCCTTTTCTTGTTCTGGGATATACCAGCATGACAAAAACCACTTAAGGGAGAAAGGGTTATTCGGCTCAATATTTCAAGGTTGTGTCCATCTTGAGGGGAAGCCAAGGTAGCAGGGTCTTGAGTGGCTGGTTCCCTTGTATTCACAGTTGGGACGCAGGGAGTCATGGATGCAGGCCACCAGTGCTCAGCCTGTGTCCTCCACTCGCAGGGTCCACCCTGTCCATGGAATGGTCCCTTCCACCATTTAGATGGGTCTGTCCCTATCATCTGATGTAACCAAGGTAATCTGTCACGGGCGCGCCCAGGAGCCTGTCTATTCCCACAGGCTGGCAATGAACTAACCATCACACTCACCGCACCCAGCTTAAGTCATTCTGTCTGAAGGAAACAATTTTTGACAACACTGAACCATCACACACCAAACAGTCATAGAAGATTACGTACTTTATTTTGAAAAGAAGAGACTTTATATGAAGTCAACATAGTTCTACTTCAGATTTTTCTATTTTAGCTTTAAAAGAGACTGCAACTCTCTTATCAATAATAGTCTTTGTGGTGTTTCACTGTAATTTGGAAAACTGGATTTATTTTAAGGTCTGCAGCATTTTAGACATAATCATGGGTTAAAAAATTCGAGAGCCATCCTATAAACTGTTTGTCTTGCTGTGAATCAGGAGGTAGGGTTTCGCATCAGTGGTAAATGCTCCTTTGTGGCAGGAAAATGAAAATAAATAAAGGGAACAAAGGAGAGCTGGAGGGAAAGAGGAGAGGTTCCGTGGGAAGATCCAGAGACAGAGGGTGGAAGGCAGCCCGCACCCACCATGACGGGGAGGGCGGAGGCAGGGATATAGTCATCTAGTCAACGTCACCCACCGTACATGGTGGCTCCAGCTCCCGCACACTGAACTGTTGGGGTTCTCATCATCCCCCTGGTATAGGCAAGGGAATGTGTAGATATTCACATTGCGGTAGACCTAGGGTCCGAGCTGATAATTTTGTTTGATATTCGGGTGACTTACCATGGACTAAACTCCACCGTAAGGATGCTGTGGTACAGATTGGCTATTCCATCCTCACGCACTGTATTCCGTGAGGAGGGTGATAAGGAATTCTACCACTTCTACCACGCAATGTCTTAAAAACAATTTGCAGATCTACTAGGTAGATCCTTGGGCCTCTTCAGTCACCTTAGCTTACTCTGTAAGCCCCAAAACCAGTGGGAGAGGAAGGAAAATGTGGACAACGCTGAGAGATGTCACCCAAGCTTGTCCTCTGCCCTTCACAGGCCATGAACACACACACACACAAACACACACAAGCACACGCAGGAATGCATGGCTAGATAGATGATAGACACACAGATGATAGGTAGATGATAGACAGCTAGACAGACAGACAAATGATACACAGTTGATAGCCAAGATGGAGCTAGAGAGGAGGAAGTGGGTAATTTTCGCAATGTTCTCTGCCATCTGAATGGTTATGAATGAGTTCTGGTCATCTCTCCTTAAATTACAAAAGACTTGCATTGACTAGTGTGCAGGTTCCTAGGAGCTGGGCCGGAACGAAAGAGAGAGGCAGGGTAAGGAATCCCAAGGGAGGGGTTTTAGATATGTGTGTGGTGCCATGCTTGCCTTAGGGTGCCAGGTCAGAATGAACATAATTAATGTGGCCGGTTGTAATTTGCTGGCCCTGTAGGTCCCGTGTTGTTAATGATTAGGAATGAAGGTAATTCCATACTAAATTATTAAGACAAGGATTTGATCTACTGCTCTCCAGCTAAACATTTGTGTTTTACCTATAAGAAAGTGTAATTATAGTATTGAGTTTACCCCTTCCCCCACCCCAGCATACTCAGGGGCGCGCGCGCGCACACACACACACACACACACACACACCCCACACATACATACACACACACACACACACACACACACCCTCACACACAGTCTCCTTTGCAGATGCAGAGTTTCTTTCAAAGCACGGGACTGAAAGTGAGAGGGAAACCCCAGGCACAGTGGGGGTTTAGTGGATAACAAAAGGATGAATGAAATTCCGGTAGAAGATGAAGTGGGTGGAAGGCCAGAGGTCATTTAAACTCTGGACTGAAACTGCTGTTACTTGGGGTCAGCTAGTGGGGGGAGGGATGGAGGTTGTTAGCAAAGGAATGTGGTTTCTTTTTAATGGAAGCAAAAACAAACAAACAAAAAACCAAAAAAAAAAAAAAAAAAAAAAAAACCTTCAAAATTGAAGCCTTAAATAAGTAGCTCAGGACAGGTTCTTTGCACTTCTTTAAATTGTTCCTTTTTTTATTTCCTGTTTCTCCCGGCTTCCTGCTTAGCATCTTGGCTGACTTCAGATAGGAACGCCTAGCAGATTCCAAGGGAAGCCTCTGGGTTTTATTTGCTTCCTCCAGGCCCTGTGCCCATCTTTGGGGCAGGATCCGCCCACCCGGACCTGTGCTCCCCTGCGGTGTCAGCCTCTGCAGGCCTCTGATCTGAGGCCAGCTCCGTGGGAGAGGCTTGCTCCTGTTAGGGTCTCCAGAAACCAGCACCTGTACAAACAGCTCAGGCCCCTCTGCTGTGACTTAGCTGTTACTGACCAAAGAGACTGGGACTTTAAAAGGGACGCTTTTGCTGGTGCCTTCCACAGAGCCTGTGCTGTAACCCCCTCAGCCATCGTAGTCTATCATTGGGGTTATCTTTACAGCAAAACCAGTAACCAACAAAGCCCAGAGGGCCTGTAGCTCTGGAATGTAGAGGACCACTGTGGAGCTGACCACATATTGCAGACAGAGTCTCGCAAGCTTCTGGGATCTCACCAGACCATTGTTGATGCTGAGACTGGTGTCTGATCCTAAGGTTTCAGTGCATTGTTGAGACTTGTTTGAAAAAATGTAGGGAATTTGATTTCATGGAGGGCATACTTTCTAGGAGTTAGCAGATCTGTTTCTTCTTAGAATCCTGATCTAGTCACTTTGCCTTGCTGGTTCTTGATGCCCCACTGGCAAGTTAAAGCAACATGAAATGTACTAGTATTTGAGCCGCTTGTAGCTTGAGTGTCTTCTACTGTGTATCCTGAAAGGCCTGGACCACTGACACATCCAAGGTCCGCTGTGAACACTGCACGCAGCTCGCATAAGGAGATAACTTTGAGGGTACCGAGACCCCTGGCAGAGGCAGGTCATTGAGCTATGCAACAAGCATAAAGAAAATTGAACTTTACCGACCCATCCTAGATGGGGTTTCTGTGTGACATACAGAAGGACCACTCCCCCATGTTTGGAAGTTCCACCATTTATAGCAGTGAAGATCTCCTTAATGTTATCCCTCCCATGGTGGTCCCTTAGTGCACGCTCTCCCTTCCCATGTCCCTCAGTGCGTGCTGATATTCAGCTGGCTGCTGTTGAGCAAGTCCCTGGACACTTCCATCAAGCTTGGGGAGGTTTTCTTTGTATGGCTTCATAAATGTTGTAGCTCTTGCTGGCTTTCCCAGTCTATCATTGGGTATCTATTCAAAAAATATTAACTGGAGCTGGGGGGGGGGCGATGGTAAAGTGCTTGCCATGTGTGTTAGTACCGAGACCTGCGAGACCTGTGATGTCATATAAGCGGCAATTAGCACAGTGCGACTATAGGCCTGTTGTTAAGGCAACAGCCGCCATATACCCAGAATTCAATGGGCCTACCTTTACCTGTAATTTACATCATCACCCATATATAATTGGGTAGCGTTTCTCCTCTCTCTTTCTTTTCCTTCCACCCGCTACACCTTTCCCCATCTTAAATAAAGCCCCACGTGGAACTGTTTGGCCTGGTGTGACCTCATTGCGGCCCACATCTCTGCCGCATCCCCAGGTGACCTGCGCCGTGCAGGCAGACGAACGGCATGGAAAACCAACAATGTGTGTGTGAGGATTTGTTTGATCCCAGAACCTATGTAAGCAACCCCATGTGGTGGTGTGTAGTGGGTGTGTGCTTGGGGAGGTGGAGACAGATCCCTGGGGCTCACTGGCTAGCCCGCCTAACCTAAAGTCCTAGTGAAGAGACTCAGTCGCAAAAGAGCAAGGTGGCTGTCCCCTGAGACATGGTACCTGAGACCAACTTTTGGCTTCCACGTGTGCACACAACACCTTCCCCAAATAAAAAACTGTGAGTTAGGTGTGGTGGCATATGCCTTGTAAGCAAGAAGGTTGTGAGTTCAGCCAGTCTGTCCAACAAAACAAAGCAAAAACTGAATATATTATCCTTATAGTGTTGACAGCGAAGGAATGAGCATATTGTAAAAGGCCTGGAATAGTTGGAACATAAATGTCCCTAATGGGATGTAGCTTCTTTTTCAGAGATCATTCTGCTGAGACAATGTCAGGTGTCATTTAGAAGGGCTGGCTCCTCTCTCTCAGCCTGTTCTGGTCAAGAAATTCCTTATTGTTGTTGTTTTTGAGATTGGGATTTAATATATATCCCTAAGTAGCCAGGAGCTCATTATATAGACCCGACTAGCCTCAAACTTGCAGCAATCCTCCTGCTTCTGCCTCCTGAGTACTGGGATTACAGGTGTGAGTCACCAGGCTGGGCTAGGTTAAGCAATTGTTTAAATGCTTTTAGAATTGCTTTTCTTCCCTTGCATCAAAACCCATTTTCATTCCACATTGGTATGGTGTGTCAGCAACTTGTGAGAAAGGGAAAGACAGGATGAATTCGTCCAATAAATGCATCAGCTGCTCAGACTTCCTGATCGAGAAAATACACTGGTGGATTTACCCGGACAGGTGAGTGTCAACACTTGGATAAAATGCAATGTCTTAAAAATAGCCCAAGAAAGATGCTGTTTTTGGGGGCTGTTCCTTTGACATGCCTGGAAAATCTCCTGCACTTCTCAGCGATTTGATCTTATTTTCCCTAACTCAGTTATTAGGAAAGGAGAGATAGTGGCTTGGGAACATTTCCCAGGCTGATTACCATCTTATCAATGGGATTTACAAAACTCTAAATGAGTTTCCTTGATAGAAATCTCACAAGCCATTTCTGCTTCCCCGAAGATGTACATGTGGAGTTAATTTTGACCTGATTCATAGGACCTCTGATACCGACGCACAAAGAGCGGTCATAAGAAAGCCCTAACTTTTTTATTGCTCTTGTCAAAGGAATACTGTGTACTGGATCTGACTCCGGTTTCAAAACAAATGTCAAAAATTTAAAACACTGGACTTAGTGGAACGTAAATAGTGCATTTAATGAAGCAGTTTCCCCGGGGCTCCCTCATTACCCTGTCACATCAGGTAAGACCTTTGCTGGTAATGTCCCACCGTAGTGTAGGATTTCTCCTCTGCCGATGTGGAGAGAGACACCTCGCTCCCTTGGAAAGTTTTATTTTTCCTTCAGGCAGTCATCTCTTTTGTTTTGTTTTGTTTTGTTTTTTTGTTTTTTGTTTTTTTGGATTTGGTTTTTTTTTTTGAGACAGGGTTTCTCTGTATAGCTCTGGCTGTCCTGGAACTCACTCTGCAAACCAGGCTGGCCTCGAACTCAGAAATCTGCATGCCTCTGCCTCCCAGAGTTCTGGGATTATAGGCGTGTGCCACCACCGCCAGGCCAGACAGTCAACTTCTTAATACCAAAGAAAATGGTTTAAATGAGAGAAAGGAGAAGTTGTGAGCCCATCTTTGCATGGTGGGCCCAGCTGTCAAAGGAAGTCGATCCCTCTGATAATGAGGAGGCATCTAGTATCAACTGTCAGAATTAAGTGCTCTTCATTCTCCCATCTTAGCGAATGTAACTCGGAACTTGGCTTACTCTGGGTTGTTGGAGGAAGGAGATACTGTGTTATTTGGTCATAAAAGTATGCTGTTTTGATTGTGGGGGGGCGATAAAACCTTGGCAGAAAAATGTGATTTAATGAAATCCATGTTGGAAGTTTTGTTGATGTAGTTTGATTAAAAGAAGATGTGCATCTCAAAATTTAAGCAAAATAGTAATTAAAAAAAAAGAGAGAACCCTGCAGTACTTAAGACCCTTGAGCCTGTGCTGAGGGCACGGAGGGGAACCTCGGGGGATATGGAGTTACGGTTGTAGCAGCTAATTCTTTCCTGAAGATCATACTCTGTGTGGGCCTTCCTTGTTTTCCTTTCCCGTCTCATTTGATCATCCAGCGTGAAGTTTTACTTCTCCTCCGAGTTCTCTTTCCCTCAGAGCCTGTCAGGGTGGAGGAAGTTATAGCGAGGGGACCGGGAGGTGTTTTCTGAATGCCTCCTGTGTGCCACGAATACCCTGGGTACTCTGTGCACAGCAGAGCTTTGGGCTCGAAAGTGTCAATTCCTACTTGGCAGAAGGCCACCACTCAAGGTCACTCAGCTCAGTCAGTGCCACCAGATTCTAAACCCTACCTGTTGAGCACCAGGGCTGTACTGTGTTTTCCGTGGGCTGTGATTTCCTCTGTGTGTGTGATTTCATAGAGTCACGGAACTCTACCCACACTGGGAAGAGGGAAAGAGCCTGCTGGAGAGTGAATCTTTTCATTAGAACTAAGAAAACCTGGAGGGCCAGGGATGTACCTCCCTTGGTAGAGTGCTTTTCTTGCATATGTGACATTCATGGAAATGGTGGCAGAGACCTGTCACCCCAGGGACGGAGGCAAGAGGACCAGAAATTCGAGACTATACTTGAGTTTGAGGCTAACTCAGATTCTGAGATCCTGCTTCAAAGTGGGGCGGGGTGGGGTTGGGGGGCAGGGGCTGGGCCAGTGATTCATTCAGCAAATCTTTCTTCCCATGAGCCATCTCCCTAAAGAGTTCAAAAGAATGTGCATTACTATCTAAAGATAGACGGTTTCATTTCCCTTTTATTTATATTGTCTTTTTGCTCGGAAAGTGTACAGCTGTCCGTGTTTTGGGTTCCCTTTATTGAGGACACCATTAGCATCTCTAATGGGAAATTCACCAAGCTT
Organism: Apodemus sylvaticus; assembly: GCF_947179515.1. NCBI lineage: Eukaryota > Metazoa > Chordata > Mammalia > Rodentia > Muridae > Apodemus > Apodemus sylvaticus. Next base: position 58,719,013 of record NC_067489.1, read on the forward strand.
TACCTTAGGCGCAGAGTTTGAATCTCCCAATGGCAACCCAGCTAAGCCATCTAAAGGGCCAGACCTTCCCTTTGCTGTAAACGGTTTCAGGCTGTTGGTAGACAAAATTATTATTGTGGTTGCTTTTGTAGAAACAGACAGTTACACAGGCATGGAATTATCGGATACTCTGGTTTCTGAAGGTAGATATTTACTTCCATTGTACTTTTAGGGGCTCAGACAATTGGGCCTATGCTTTCAACCCAAATAATAATTATAAACAGGCTGGAAACTGAAGACTTTGATTCATTTTAATTTATTCTTTAGAAAGAGCTACAGATGAGACGGTACACTGAAATAGTACTGCTCGGCCTGAGCTTGAGTTCTCCTCCACACAGAGACCTACTGTTTAAGGCTGCTAAATGTGTACTCTATTTGCCTGAGTGTGTGGGCACAAGAGAAATAGAGAGGGCAAGAACCGAGGTTGATCTTGTGCCAGAAACCAGATCTCTGCTGAGGTTAGTGAACACTGAACTCAAGCACCGGGTAAAGAAACGGTTCTTGTTAGGGCCCAGACACGCACGCTCGTCCTATCTGCAGCACGGAGGACACTGTTTGGCACAAAGTAGCCCCCTACCTCCACCCCCACCCCAGTCTCTGCAGAGTGAAGACAAAGATACCATCTAGCCCAGCTCTTTGGGGTCAGAGATAAGTTCTGGTGGACCCTCACTGTGTTGGCTTTGAGCTGACATTGGTCTAGTGCCTGGCTGTGCATCTGATAAAGCACAGAATTCTCATTGAATTCTCCCAGTGACCTTATGAGATGCCTTTTCATTTCTGAGACGGGCAAACCAGACCTGGAAACCATGGCTACTGCGTAACTCACAGCCAGCAGAGCCTGGCTATGAACCCGAGTTGATCTTGACCATTAGTGTGGCATTTGCAGTTTTGACAAGGATCCTGGCTTCTTGGTTTTCCCTACTTACCCACCTCAATGATGGGCAGGGAGCGTTAAGCTCGAGACCTCGTCCTCAGCGCTACGAACAGTAAACCTTTGGTGCACGTTGGAAAGAATAAAATGAACACGCTGGCTCAGCCGGGGAGATGGGGGCTGTGGGAGAAGTCGGCAGTGTTTTCTCTCTGACATCACAGGAAGTTGCCATGGAAATGATTATGGTATTATGAATACAAAATTATAACTTTGAGCAGGAAATAAGCTGCCCAGGGAGGCAGAACGCTGAGGAACAGCACCATCGTTGTCATGAAAATGCCTTTTAGTTTTCAGAGGAACAAATTTAGCAACATGAGGTCTGACTGCCTGGTCTCTTTCAACATTCCCGAAACATCAGTGTTAAATTATTCTTTTAACTCTCTTGGTTTTGTTCCTACTTTCAGAACTTGTTGAAAGTAAAACAACTCCCATGTGTGCCTGTGTGTTTGTAGTTTAGCAAATATTGTTTTTTAAAAGGTCCTCCTTGCCTCAGCCCCCCCACCACCCCCTGTTAAATCCCTTCTTCAAAATATTCCCAGTGGAGATAGACTGTTTCCTGGCCTTTCCATCAACAAATTCACTTCAGAAGAAGTTAGGACTGGCATTTGTTAATTGCCGAGGCCAACTGTAGCAAAAGGAGGGGAGGGTATATAATAAAAACCCAAATATTATAGGAACGTCAGTTCCCATTTCCATGATCCCCGTTACTCTTTATGAAACGTAATGCTTTCCAAAAATGTTTGTTTAGAAAATGTTCACCATGTTTTAAAGCTTTCTGCAGGAAAGATGTTTCAGGTTGCCAGCCATCAGAAGTGGCAACAGTGCTACATTAGAGTCCGCCATTTTCTTTTCCACTTGGACGTGTGGTGTTTTTATTCGTTTGTCTGCCTGGTTCTTGCCCACACTGAAGACAGCTGTGCTGTTCTCTCAGTGGTGGGATTTCACTTTGAAAGGACCGAGTGTTCTAAACAGGGACTTCATAGCTGTTCTGGTCCACTGTGCTCTAGAGCTAGGGTTCTCAACCTTCCTGATGCTGTGACTTTTTAATACACCTCCTCATGCTGTGGTGTGCCCCCCCCCCCACACACCATAAAATTGTTTTATTTCTACTTCATAACTAATTTTCCTACTGTTATGAATTACGATGTAAAAATCCTTAGGCTATTCTGAGATCTACTCCATCTTCTCAGTCTATGAAGAGGAAGAAAATGGAAAAAAACGTTAGCATTAGAATTTTAAAATGGCGAGTGGGTGCTGGGAGGGAAGCCCAGTGATAGGGCTTTTGCTTGATCTCCAGCACCTGGTCTCTTGCCTGGTAAAGTAAACAAGAAACAATGATATAAGTTGGTAAAGGAGCACAGGTATGTCATTGAACTGGTCACAGACGAGACGGGTGCATCCTATGGTGGTAACACATAAGATCCATCAATGGTAATGTAAATTACATTTGAAGTGCACAACATGCCTCTAAATCACGGAAGCTCCTGTTCAATTTCAGATCGTCACTGAGCCCTGATTTCCTTGTGCTCTTCCTCCCATCCTTCACCAGCTTGTGTTTATCATTTATTTGTCTCGTAAAAAGTTTACAGTCCATTGTATAAGTATGAAAAGTGTTTGAAAACAGTCACACTAGCCGTTCCTATTTTTACAAAGTCCATTGTTATGTTTCCAATTTATCCACGTTGTAGTGAGCATGGCTGGTTCCTACGGATGCACACATTTCCCTTCCAGTGTTTACTTTGACTTGCAGATTGTTTGGAAGTGATTTACAATTTCCCAACATATAGGAACTTAAAACTCTTTGTATTATTGATTTTGGTTTTTTGGATTTGGTTTTTTCGAGACAGGGTTTCTCTGTAGACCAGGCTGGCCTCGAACTCAGAAATCCGCCTGTCTCTGCCTCCCAGAGTGTTGGGACTACAGGCGTGTGCCACCACCACCCGGCATTGAGTTTTTTAAATTGCTTTGTGATTAAGGGACTTGGTCTACATATTATCTATTTTTGGAAACTCATTGAGAGGTTTGTGGCTCACCATATATGAAAATGAGAGTAAAGTTAGATATGGCACGAGCCTGTAGTCCTGGAATCAGAAGGCTGAGGCAGGAGGATTGCTGCAAGTTCATGGCTAGTCTGGAGAATCTAGTGGGTTCCTGGCCTTTCTGGACTACAGTGTGAAACTTTGTCTCGTGAGAAGCAAAGAGAAAAGCATTTGATGTTTCTCATTCTCCCTCAAACATGGCTGAGAACCGCCGACTACTAATGCTTTACTTCTTCACTCAATATTTTTATTAAAAATTGCTATGTACATAGAAAGCTGAAGTTTTTTGGCTTTTCTGTGTAGCTCAGGCTAACGTGGAACTCACTACATAGACAAGGCTAACCTAAATAAGAGATTCTCCTGCTTCAGACTCCTAAGTCTGGGATCAGAGGAACATGCTGCCACACCTGGCCTCCTAAAACTATTTTAATTGGTGTATATAACAGAATGATAGTTTTCCATTACATTCCTAATCACAGATGCTTGCTCTCTCTCTCTTTCTCTCTCTCTCTCTCTCTCTCTCTCCCTTTTCCTGAAGAGAATGAAATCTACTAACTAAATGATAATAATATGAGTGTTGGAACTTTATTAGATTCTTTCTATGTTGTTTATTTTCATGTCTATGTTTTAGATGAGTTTCTTGCAACTATGATATTGCTGATTTTATTGACATGCTTTTAAAATACATTTTAATCTATCATTTAACTGGTAGATTAGTTTACAATTGCTCTATCATCATCATCATCATCATCATCATCATGGAGTCAGGATCTCATTATGTAGCTCTAGCTGGACTGGAACCAGTCTGACCTCAGACTCCAGCCATGTCTGCCTCCTGAGGGATTAAAGGCGTGCTCCACCACACTGATTATAAACATCGGCTCGACATTGGTACTGTCATCTTCTACTCTCTCCTCTTTGTCCGTCATCAGGTTTATTTTTTTCAATTACTGGGACATTTAGAAGCTTTGGTAGATGGTCCTAACTCTGCGTTTCTTTTCCTGTTGTTGTTGTTGTTCTCCTTCTCCTCCCTCCTCCACCCCCTTCCTCCCCCTCCTCCTCTTCGGGTGACTTTAAAGTGCTTTTATTTCCTGCTTTCTTGACTCCTTTAGGTAGATAGAGAGTTCCATCTTGTACCTGTTCTCTCTGGTTTTGAATTTTCCCTTGCACAGGACTTGCAGAGTTCTGTGACTCTGTAAGTATTACAAACCACTCTCTTCATCTGGGCCAATCATCTTTACTGCCTCTTTGTTTTGGAAAGCTAGTTTATCTGGGTATAGAATCTCTGTTTGACAGGTTTTTTTTTTTTTTCTCTCAGTATTTCTGACAAGAAATTAGTCATTCCTCTTCTTATTTATGTAACATCCTTCCCACCCTATGGCTGGTTTTATTTTAAGAACTGTTTTTTTTTTAACTTTCTATTAATTCTTTGTGACTTTCATATCATGTACCCCAGCCCTGCTCATCTCCCCACCCTCTCATTTCTGCCATTCAGTCTTGCAACCTTCCCCGCTCCCGAAATAACACACACACACACACACACACACCACCACCACCACCACCACCACCACCACCACCACCACCACCACCATCAAAAAAACATAGAGAACATCTCACGAAAACTTCAATGTGTCCCACAGTGTGTGTGTGTGTGTGTGTGTGTGTGTGTGTGTACTCTGTCCACACATCTTCACTTGCAAATGTTTATTGCAATGAGTTATTGGTCTGGTTTCTGTGACACCATCAATACTGGATCCTCACTGAGACTCCACCCATTTATCCGGCTGTTGCCCTCTGTCATAGAGATCCTGCAGCTTTAGGACTGCAGCACGGATCCTTTCAAGCATCCCAACTGTATTTGGAGTGATATAGATTTGAGGGGGACCAATTCAGATCTGGGCCTGGGTGGGCTCGTCAGCCTACTGACTCTCTCCAAACCACCAGGGGAGATCTCTGGCACTGCTCCGCCTAGACCACCTGGTGCCTGGTGCTGCCATCAGCAGTGCTGACACCTGTGAGAGATGGGGTTAGCTCTCCAGAACATTTCATCTAGAGAGGGGCGGGGCCAGTTATGCACAGCCCCTGGACATCCACGTGGTCCCTCGTGGCTTCCTCTACCAGGGACATCCCCCGTGTCCTCTAGTGTTAATATGAGCTATAGACATCAACCTCCGCTGCTTCTTAGCAGTGGACCTCAGTTCAGCCTGGGACCTCACCGCAGCCCGGGTGGGAGGGCTGGCCACGCCCCACAGGCTCCTCCTCTCCACCCTGAGTCTCCAGTTCCATCTCTCTTCACTATGCTCAAGCTGTCCCACTTCGCTTTCTTCCCCATCTGTCCACCACAGACTTGCACACTGTGGTGGCTCCCACTGCGGGCTGGCCAAGTGGCTGGAGGGCCACCGGGTGACATCATCACTCTGTGTTGTGTGGTGTGGGAGCCAGCAGGTGTCTGTGGCCTTCCTCTACTCTGGATAACATGGCAGCTCACAGGTCTCTCTGTCTTCCTACTCCCTCACTGCGCTGCCTGGATTTAATCTGATTAGATCTTATGAGTCCTAGGCATAAGATAGCTTTGGCTACCAACTCAGCCATCTGCTCTGCCCTTGACTGATATAAGAACTCCACCATCACCAAGGTATCTCTTTGCCCATTGCTGGGGGGGGGGGGGGGCTGACTGCTTTCTTAACTGTCCCAGGGGTGAGTCTTGAGACTCATACTGTTAGAGCATTTCCATGTGACTGGGACCCAGCAGGAGGCGTGATCTGCCCTGGTGTTTGCCCTTTCCTGGCAAGGCTCTTTGGGAGTGCTTGAAACTCACCCCAGTGCTTTCTACTCCCTCTGCCTCTGGATTTCACACTTTTGGATGATGCTACGAGAAGAGTGAGAACCCAAGTCTTCAGTCTCTGTATAGAAGAAAACTTCTTGCCAAGTAGTCATTAGATCTGAATGAGAATGCAGTGGTAAGCCACTGAGATCAGACTTGCCACAGCAGGTGACAGAGAAATTATACATCGATTCTCTACTGGCACCCTGCACACTAGAGTCTGAAAAAACCTGGTACTGGATTCATTTTTTGAGGTGCAAAGATTATAGAGCATAGCTTGGGTTGCCTCCTACCTACCTCACAGACTGTTTAAAAACCAAACCAACGGAAAGAGCCTCCACCTCCAAAATATTATATAATAAATAAATACACACACACACACTCACACTCACACTCTCACACACACACTCTCTCACACATGCACTCTCTCACACACACACTCACACATATACACACACATGCATGCACGCACGCACACACTCACACATACACACTCACACACACGCACATACACACTCACTCTCACACACTCTCTCACACACATAAACACATACACACTTACCTGCGTATACTCACACACATACAAACACACTCACACACAACACTCTCAGACACACACTCACCCTCTCACACATTCACACTCACTTACTCACACTCATATACATGCGTGCACACACACATACACTCACACTCATGCACACACACTCACTCTCACACACTCACACATACACACTCACATACCTGCGCACACTCACACGCATACAAACATACACACACACACACACACACACACACACGTATTTGGCTTCATTTTATGAACAAGCATCCTTGCTCCCCTTTCCCGAGTGCCTCTGAGACCAGCTCTTCTGAGTGTGCCCTTCAGAAGCCACAGTTGGCAAGGCCCTGACCCCCCCTCTGTCCTGACATCCTCTCTCACAGACCTTTCTCTCGTTCTTAACACTGGCATGGCTTCTTTCCTTTCAACACTTTGAGGATGTTTTCCACAGACCTTTGGCCTCCATTTTTCTGTTTTCTGTTGAAGTCCCTCTGAATCCTATTGGTTGTTATTTTGTTAAATTGTGGCCCTTCCTCGCGTTTTTTTCTGTTTGGTCTACAGTTTCATTCTAATGAATTTCAATGTGATTTCTTCTCACTTATGCCTCTGTAGTATTCATTTTGATAAATGTATTAAAATATACATTCGTAAAGTAAAGATGTACACAAGTTGATGCTTTAAGAAACATCATTTGGTTTATTCTCACAGAGGATATATTATTCCTAATAACATAAATTTGTTTAAGCTGGGCAGTGGTGGCGCACGCCTTTAATCCCAGCACTTGGGAGGCAGAGGCAGGCGGATTTCTGAGTTTGGCAGATTTCTGAGTTCGAGGCCAGCCTGATCTGAGTGAGTTCCAGGACAGCCAGGAATACACAGAGAAACCCTGTCTCAAAAAAAAAAAAATAGTTTAAAAGTACACAGATCAGGGCTGGAGAGATACTTCAGCCATTAAAGGCTATACTCACAACCAAAAAATATAAAATTATACAAATCAGAATGCATGCCCTGGCTCTTCTGTATTTAGAGTACAAAGAAGGAAACTTTTGTCATGTTTCCAAAAGTGTAGAGCAGAACACTGTGTGAGGCTATTAGAGGCTGGACCAGCCTCTGACAGTTAAGACTTTTCGAATGGGTGTATAGCCTCATCGAAAGCTGTGGTAACCTTGAAACAATCCCTGGTTGTGGAAAGTGCACAAAAAGTGGATGCATACAACTTTGTTCTTTTCTTTTTCATAAATGTACTTATGTGGTAAAGAAGACAATTAAATCATTGAATGTTTTGTCTTGATCAGTTAACTCTGTGTGTGTGTGTGTGTGTGTGTGTGTGTGTGTGTGTGATATATTCTTGCATGAAGAGAGAGACTAGAGAACATCTGAGGTCCTCCTCTGTCACCCAGCACCATATTCCCTTCAGTGTCTCTCACTGAGTCAGGAACTTACCATGTTTCAGTGAGGCTGGCTAGCCAGTAATCCCTAGAAGCCACCCCCACCTCTAACACACATACACACATCTCCTCATCCCCTATAACTGGGATTTACAGGAATGCGCAGCAGCAACATGTTTCTATGTGAGTCCTTTGGGATGCGAGCTCAGATCCTCATGCTTATACAACAAGTCGTTTTACCCACTGAGCCATTTCCCCAGCCCAGCATCCCACAGTTTAGTCACGATCTACAGGTCTGTAATCCAGTCCTACACAGACAATCCTAAAGAAATGTCGCTATTAGCTGAGGGCTTCCTAGATTTATGCATTTGTGATATTAAGATAGAAATGTCATGACTTCTACTAAATCTTACAGGACTGAGATTGCTGCTCCAGTCGCAGTTTGTTTTATAAGGCACACCAGTTTGGTGGAATTTAGAATCGCCATGGAAACACACCTGGTGTGTGTCTATGAGGATGTTTCCCAAAAGGTTTGACTGAGGAGGGATGACCCTGACTGTGAGTCACAGGGTGCTGTAGGCTGGGATCATGCACTGAATAAAACTGAGGTAAAGCAAGTTGAGAACCAGTAATCCTTCCTGCAGCTCTGAGGATTAGCCACTTCATGCTCTCACAGCCTTCCCCTCCCCTCCAGGACGGACTGTGTCCTTGAGTAACAGACCAAGGCAAATCCTTTCTCCAGAGCTGCTTCTTGGCGGCTGTTCATATGAACACGAGCGGTAACTGATGAAGTAATTGTAGGATGAATTTTCTTGAGATAAAAGTGATAAAACTAAAAGTGACTCCTTTGATGGTTTCTTAGTCAAGGTTTTTTTTTTTTTTTTTTTTTTTTTTTGGATTTGGTTTTTTCAAGACAGGGTTTCTCTCTATAGCCCTGGCTGTCCTGGAACTCACTCTGGAGACCAGGCTGGCCTAGAACTCAGAAATCCACCTGCCTCTGCCTCTGCCTCCCAGAGTGCTGGGATTACAGGCGTGCGCCACCACTGCTTGGCTTAGTCCTTAGTTTTTTGAAAATGCAAAACAGTCAAAACTTGTTAAGATTTCCAAACAATGTGTCTTATTAGGTAAACTAATTATGATGGCTGGCCAAGTTTTAAAAGTGATGTATGGAAAGACTTTGAGAGAGACTAAGAGAGTTAGACTCTTGTACTGGAAGGAAGACCAGCTAACTTGTGTTATACTTTCTACTGAAGCTGATTGGAAGAGCGGGGTAAAATATAAAAGTATTTGGAGTATACAGACTGTGGGGCCACAGTTAGGTAGAAGGCAGGCCTAATTTGTATTTTTGTTCCCCAAAATCAGAACGAGGTGATTGCGGAGGGCTGGTCCCACAGGCATTTGGTGGGATTTGTTGAAATTGCCTCTAAAAGAATATATTGTTATCCTAATTCTAAGATTGTTTCTGTGAGTACTTTTATTTAAAACAAAAACATGACAACAAAAACACAATGTCTGTGAGAAAGTCAAAATCAAATAAGAAGGAAAGAAAGCAGCTAAACCAGGGAAACAGCAACAGTAGAAAAAGCGTTAGAGGGCTAGAGAGAGTTCAGCGGTTAAAACACTGACTGCTCAACAGAGGACCTGGGTTCAAGTCCCAGCACCTACATGACGGGTCACCACTGTCTGTAATTCCAGGCTTAGGGGACGATTACTCTCTTCTGATCTCTGCAGATATCACCCACTTGTGCTATACAGACAAATGATGCAGGCCAAATAAATACCCATATACATAAATATTAATAAGTAAAATTAATTTTAAAATGTACCAGGAACTTCAGAGATTGGCATTATGGTTTTTAACTTTAAAATTAAGGAGTTCACTCTTTTAAGAAAAGACAAGAATTGAAGCCCATGTGAAGTGTGAATGAGAACAAAATGAGAATTGTGAAACTGCAAATTACAGTCGCTATAATAAACAGTTTGCTGAGGGGGTGTTGTGTAAAAGTAGATTAGATACAAACACAGAGAGAACCAACACACTGAAGACTAAGGAAAAGGACATGCGTACAGGAAAACCCAGGAAGGAAAATGCGGATGTGAAGAGACACTGCAGTTGCAGTGAGATTTTAAAATACAGTCAGAATCCTAGGTGGTTAGACCTGAAAGGGATCAGGTGATGTCTGAGCGCTTCATGATGTCGATGAATAAATGTCATGTCTAAACTTAAGATGTCCTGTGAACTCCAGAAAGGACACGTAAAAAGCAATCCTTAGACAGTTTTAAAATGATAAAAGAGAAAAAAGAAAAACAAGGTTGGAGGTAAAGATGCAGGTTTGGCTCTGAGGCCCCAGGGGCTGGCAAGGCCATGTGGTGAGACTTTGTCCTTCTTCTACACAGGGAGCAACGTATTCCCACAATGCCCAGAGAATGTACACTGTGCAGTGTACATCCAAGAAAACAAAGCAGCCAGGTTGGAGAGACGCTAAATTCTCTCCTAAAAATTCTTAGGTGTGTGGGAGAATAATAGTTTCTTTAATGTGTTGAAAGAAAATAGCTGCAAATCAAGGCTTCGGTACCTAACAGATATACCCCACACAGTGAAAAGGTAAGAGAAAGATGTTTTTAGACAGGCAAAACTGGAATATTAGCGAAAGACTTTCAGCAGAGATGGTGGAAGGTGTTACTCAGGAGAAAAGCTATTTCAAATGGAAGGTTAGAGATGTGATTTGACTGGGGAGAAGGAAAATCAGACATGACTGTAGAAAAAAAATAACAGTATTTTTTAAACATCGAGTTTAAATGTACTTAAAGAAAAAAAGAGTCCTTGAAAAAGTGCATAATGTTATTTCTCACACGGAGAGACCATTACACGCACCTAGTTTGACAAGGACTTTGGAAGCACCCAGAGCTTTGATATGTACATGAGAAAAACATGCATTGTGTCAACTACCTTGGGCTCTACGGGTTTACAGTATGCATGCTTTATGGTGCAGTGCTTTTACCCTTCAGAACACAGTTAAGAGAACTCAGTGGGCATGTTCAAGACCCACCATCCCCGAGAACTACGGCCTCGGGAGTCAACTGTTCGGTAGGTTAGATGTGTAACCTGTCATCCAGTCGTGTGGTGGAACAGTATGACCAATGACAGCAGTATCCAGGCACCTAATAGTTTCACAGAGTAATTCAGAACAAAAAGAAGCTATCCATAAAATAATACCAACAGCTACAAAAAACATTTTAAAAAGCCAAAACAAAAATCACAGTGTCTGAAGATGCCTCTAAGGTGCTCAGGTGAAACCTTGGGTCATGCCCTTCGGGAAAGAGAAGTGTTGTGAGAGGCATGTTTGTGCTCTAGCGTCTAGTGATGGGTTTGGGAATGTTTTCCTTTTTGTGATGACTTTTGAAGTACCTATCTTGGGTTTTGTGAGAGCTTTACTTCACAGCTCTAAAAAGGTTAAAATACTCACCCATACAATGTTAACACTCAATTTACTACACAAAAATTTTCAGGTGGAGAAATATCTTCATGTCCTATTTCCCAAGTATGATCTCCCAAGTATAAGGTTCTCACTTATAAATATGTTGGAGACTTGTTTGGCCTGTTTTCCAACGGTTGTCAGCCTTGTTGCCAAGACAGGCTAGCCTCTTCTAAGTGTACCCCACATGCAAGCAAATCTCCTATTCTATAGATTTCTTCAGAATAGATGGGAAAAGATAATATTAGATATGCATGCAGAAACAAAAGCAAGGGAGAATCACCATAGTGATAATAAAGAAGCCCCAACCTACAAATGTGTCTTGTCGACTCTAACCACAGCTCAGATCCGAAACTCCCACAGTTGAGGGTCAGCTGATAAGGAGAGCTCTCGCCTTCCAGGCCCCAGGCCCCAGGGCTGTGCGGTGAGACCTTGTCTCCTCCTCCTGTGCAGGGAGCAGTGTGTTCTGACAGTATCCAGAGAACAGTATGCTGCATTCAGCTATCTAATAAACCATGGCATCCTTAGTAACAAGCACAGGATCTATTTATCTGTCCCAAAGGGAACAATTTTGGAACGACAGTTTTAACTTGCAGGCTTAATATCTGCGTATACTAAAGTAGAACATAACAGTCCTGAAATAGCTGCAGGCATTTATTTATGTTTAAAAGGAAAAAAAAAAAATCTCCTTCAAATAACTCTGTGGGGGTGGAGTCCTTGTGCCTTGTCTAGTGGCGGCTGCCACAGCTACAGAGTTGCTGGCTCAAAATGAACACTTTATGTCTGTCTGCCTTACCTAAAGGGAGGGCAGAAAGGGAGAGGAGCCCACGGGGAGTGAGGCAGGCCTCAGCAGCAGTAGCTGCTTCCTGGGGCTTGGTGGCTTTCAGCCCAACGGCTCTTGAATGCAGAATCTGAACTTCAGGCAAGCGCACCCTCTTCCCTGTGAGGTCAAGTAGTCGCAGAGCGGATGGGAGCCAGGCCTGATAACCCCTGAGCTAAGTGGTTTCTCTGTCCACGCCTCTCCCCCTGACATTTTGGAGGTAATCCTGATTTTACCCCATCATGTGGCCTTGAAACAGGGAAAAAGGTATGACTATTAAAAGTTAGGGCCTAGAGCTAGGGAGGCAGCTCAGTGAGCAAGAGAACCTGTCAGGTTAAAAAACTGGTCCTTGGGGTTGACCTCCCTGCTCACCATAGCTAGCCAGTGAGAGACCCTGTCGTCTCGAAATACAAGGTGGAGGAATCCTGAGCCACCTGCTGTTGACATCTGGTTTACACACACACACACACACACACACACACACACACACACACACAAACACACATACACACTCTCACATGCACATACACACACTCCTCTGTGTGTTCGTGTATGTGTTCTAGGAAGAAAAAGACACCACTGTACCTACTTCTGCACACAGTTCTTTCGGCCCTGACAGGTCTGAGGCCAGTGTCCCCACCCAGAGCCGTGGTGAGGAATAAGAACGGTATGCTGGCCTCATGACTTCTGCCATCTTGCAACAGTGCCTTGGGCACTGTTGAAACTAAAGCCCCACACCTTTAGAGGAGAGAGAGAGTTCACAGGCTTGAAAAACATCAGAAAGCATCAACACAAAATGTGAGGCGCAGATGCTGCTACTTGGCATTCTTGAATAATTGTAGGTACACATCATATTTTCTGAATGTCCAGGAATGTCAATGTCCAGGAAGTGGACATTACACTGGCTTGTTAGGATAGATTTGCTTTCTTGTGGGTACCCTTGAATCATCAAGGGAGATAGAACCCCTCAAAAACCACATGTCAGATGTTCAGAGAAGATTCCACTTGAACCAGTAAGAGTCTCCTCAGCAGAACCATTTAAGCCAAAGCTCTGATCTTCACTAGAGTAACAGTTGAATCTCATCCCCCGGAGTTTCCGGTTTGGTTACTTTCCCCTTTCTGCTGTATGTAACTTGTTGAAGATGTCAAGGCGATTGCCTGGCCCCCTTGAAGAGAGTCAGCTACGAGCACTGATAGGCTTTGACGAACTGTTTCCTTTGTGATGTGGCCACCTAAATATATTGGCGAAGAAAAGAGCACATGTTTAACGCTCCGTGCCGAAAGCTTGACATGCGCGTGCCTGCACACACACACACACACACACACACACAATTGATATAGGAAATATGGAAGAAATTATTTTGCCAGCGTTGGCCACTTCTACACAAAGCTTTTCATTTAGGATTTATTGAACTGTGGCAGGCGGGCTGGAATTGTTAAACGGGCCCGAGAAGCTTGAAAGACTTTGAGTGTGTCGGTGTTTTTACATGTGTGCGTTTCTTCCCCTGTCAGATTTCCAGTGAGTTATAATGATTGCAACAACATTTTCATTACCCCTTTGCCGTCAATAAGGGGAGGGCTTTCAGAGATGTTAGGGAACAGCGCACCCTCTCTTCCCAGCCTTAGACGTGCTGTCTGCGCACAGGGCCTCTCTTTGTCGGCGAGAACTTCAGTGTCTACCTTGAAGGGCTCTGGGGCACCGAGCCTTTGTGCATGGACATCTTGGTTTATTGCACGAGGGAGGAAACACGAAGCCTGTGTTCTTCACTGGGATCTGCGCTGTCCCGTGTGTCTGCGCTCTGCCACTGTATCTGTCGCTTTAAGAATGAATGGGTCGTGGGAATACCGGTTTTCTGCAATCATGCTTTTTAGTTAATGACACTGTGTGATTTTCCTGGGGCTGCCATGACTAATTATCACAGACTGAATAGCTTCAAACCGACATTTACTCCCAGGGTTGTGGAGCCTTGAGGTCTGGGACCTATGTGTAGGCCAGGCCATGATGAAGGCTCTTGGGAGCAATCCTTCCTTCATCTTTATGTCAGGTTGGAACCGGCCATGTTTAACATTCTTTGGCTTTTTACTTATAGCATCATGAGATCTGCCTTTGTTACCCTTATTAGCTTTGTCTTCTCATGGCTTTTTTTTTTTCTCGGTTTTTCCAGAGAAGGGTTTCCCTATGTAGCCCTGGCTGTCCTAGAACTCACTCTGTAGACCAGGCAGGCCTTGATTGAACTCAGAAATCTGCCTGCCTCTGCCTCCCAAGTGCTGGGGTTAAAGGCGTGCGCCACCACCGCCCGGCTTGTGACTTTCTCAGGAGGATCCTAGCTATATGGCCTATTTGAATCATTGTGACTCGACTCAAAGACCATATACCAAAATAATGTTGGATTCTGAGGTTCTAAGTTAGAATGAATTTTGGAAGAAAAGCTGACACTCACCAACCTTCCCTGTTTGCTTGAAAGCACATTTTGTGTGTGTGTGTGTGTACACTCTAGTGTACGTGGTGTGTGTCTCTGTATGGTATAATATGTACATCTATACACCTCATACATGTGAGGTGCTGTTCTGTGGCTTTTGATCTTATTCCTTTGAGTCAGGGAATCTGCTTAGATTTATTGCCTCTGAGCAGGTCTACCAGCCAGCAAGCTCCTGTGATCCTTCTGTTTCTACTACAGTGCAGAGATTATTGGCACATACAAACGGACGCCTTTTTCTTTAATTTTTGAAGATTTATTCACTTCAGCTTATTTGCATGACTGCAGTGCTTGCTTATGTGCATGCATGCATGTATGTCTGTGTATATGTATATGTATGTGCTCTCTGTGCACACGAGATGCTGGCAGAAGCCAGAAGACGACATTGGATCCCCTGAAGTTACGGACGATGTGAGCTGTCATGTGTGTGCTAAGAATCGGACCCGGATCCCCAACAAGTGCTCTAATCTGAGGGGCCACAGTTGGCTCGTTTTGTTTCTCCATGAATACTGGCTCCTTACACTAGACACAAGCTCTGTTATCCATTGACCCATTCATTTCTTTTTCCATTCATTTCTTTTCAGTGGTAACTATTACAGGTGATCTGAACTCGGGACAACACTGTTATTTATAGATTCAGGTGCTCGCTTCGATAGTCATGTTTCATTACTTTGCTACCGACGGAGACTCAGCTAATGAAAAGAAAATGAGCCTTGAAGGCTACGCATCTGCTGGGCTCCGGGCCGCACACCTGGAAGCCCAGCATCTTGGAGGTGGAGGCAGGAGGCTTAAGAGTTCATTATCCTTGGCTCTCTGCTGCATAGCAAGTGTGGGGCTAGCCTGTGCTATGTGAAACCCAGTCTAGAAAAGGAAAAACATAAACAAAACAAAAAACTCATAAAGCAGCAACAGAAGTAATAAAAAATTAAGAGTTTTATATCAATATGGGGAGGAGAAGGAGAGAGAAAGGGATTAAGACAGTCAGATGGACAGATAGGGATACTACACACACACACACACACACAGAAACAAACAGAGGGAATAAAAAATATTTGTCATTAAAATACCACTTAGAGATTATAACTCTAGCAACACTAATAGTTTGAAACATCACAAGGACACTATGTGTGGGTGTGTGTGTGGGGGGGTGTAGGCATGCCCCAGTGCATGTATGGAGGTAAAAGAACACCTTGCAGAACACAGTCCTCTCTCTCTCCCCCTCTATCTGGGTCTCAGGGATGGAAAGCAGGTCTTCAGACTTGGTAGCATGTACCATTACCCCTTGAGCCGTCCCTGCCTCCAAAATCCCTTTTATAATAATTTAATTTGTTAACTGTTTTTGTGTGGCTTCAGGCATAGGAAGTTTTATAGTGAAATCAGAAAGAAAATAGGATTGGGTATAGCAATTATTTTATAGTCAGTCTCTGAGAAATACTGTAATTTTAATAAAATGAGTCACATAAATTCTTAGCTGAGAGTGCAGGCACTTTGAAAACTCTGCTTTCCTTAAATCTTTGTTAGTTTCTGGGTGGAAAATGGCTGACTATCCTTCTGTTGGAGGAGTTCCCGTTTCTTACGCTAAACTATCCCTGTAAGTTGCCAGTTCCAAACCCATACAGTTTCATGACTTTGCTTCCTTTTCTTAAACTTTATTATTATTTTATTTTAAGTGTATGGATGTTGTGCCTGCCTGTATGTCTTTCAACACATATGTGCCAGGCGCCCATAGAGGCCAGAACACTTCAGAGCTCATGGGACTGGAATTTCTGACAATCATGCCACCCTGTGGGTGCTGGGGATTAGACCTGCGTCCTCTGGAAGAGCAGCCAGTGCTCTTAATGACTGACCCACCTCTCCAGACCAGCATCTCTTTCTTTACTGATAAGGATGAGCTGATGCCCATCTGACAGTGTGGAAGCTGCAGTGTCCTCCTGCATGTTTCTGAAGGATCCTGGGGCACAGTGGACAGCAGGGGGTGAAGGCCTGTGTGAGGGAGCTCAGCTGTGCAGTCTTCAGGGCTCTAGCTCCACTCCCCTGCCTGGCCCTGTGTGCTTCTCTACAGCAGGGAAATGTCCCGGCCTCTCATTCCTCCAAGTAGGATTTATTCTGAAGTGTTATTACAGCAGTCAGTCACCACTGAGGACTCAAGGGACAAGGGACGCTGGTCTAGGGACTAGGTAGTTTAAAAGGGACTCTTTCATGCGCTCAAGCTCTTACGGCTGTTGGAACCTTCTTGGGTTGGGCTCTGGCTGGGGTGTGGTCTTCTGCCTCTAGCCT
The DNA here is from genome assembly GCF_947179515.1 of Apodemus sylvaticus. Taxonomy (NCBI): domain Eukaryota; kingdom Metazoa; phylum Chordata; class Mammalia; order Rodentia; family Muridae; genus Apodemus; species Apodemus sylvaticus. Next base: position 58,735,840 of record NC_067489.1, read on the forward strand.
GGCTCCGTTTCCCCTCCTCTCTTCCTTTCCCACTGTATAAACTTGAAGATAGGGACAAGGAGTTGTCAGTCGCTTTGGGACAATTAAAGAATCTTCCTATTAGAAAGAATAATGCTCACCAGGAGTTCTGTCTTAGTTTGGGTTTTGTTGCTGTGAAGACGCAACATGACCCTGGCAACTCTTATACAAGAAAACATTTAATCAAGGGCTGGCTTGACGTTCAGAGGTTCAGTCCATTAGCTTCATGGTGGAAAACATGGCGGCAGGCAGGCAGATGTGCTGGAGAAGGAGCTGAGAGTTCGACATCTTGATCCACAGACAACAGAAAGAGGGTGTGTGCCACACTGAGCATAACTTAAGCTTAGAAGACTTCAGAGCCCACCCCCATAGTGACACACATCTTCCAACAAGGCCACACCTCTCAACAGTGCCCCCTCCCTATGAGCCAACCACTCAAACTCATGAGTCTGTGGGGGACGCTCCTATCAGACCGTTAAGTACCATTTCTTGTCACAGCTAAAGATGTCAGCGAGATTAAACACACCATCAACACGCGGGTTGGAGGGTGACTGCTCCTCCTGCCCTGTTTCTCTGTGACCCCATCTCCCTGTTTCTCCCTGGCTCACCTTCTGGGCTGGGCTCTGGTGTGCAGAGGCCGTATCTGCCTTATTTATTGCTCATTCTTGTGCTTTAGCCTGGTGCTTGGTCTGTGGTGGGACCCTAGTAAATATCCGTGGCACGAATGAGGAATAAGAGAATCACCCTTTTAGATAGCAGTCTTCATAACCCAGAAGGGAGGAGGACTGCAAACTCTTGCTAACAGTTTGTCCTGTGGAAGGAAGTGTCAGATTGAGAAGCAGATAAACTGGTCTCACTTGCAAGATGTCAAGAATGAGGACACCTTTATCCTCCAGGTCCTGTAGTACCACTGCTTGAAAGAGACACCAAGAGTTTGCATCAGGAAGTAAAACCCTTTATCTTACTGATAATCACCTGTGAGTATAGTCTTGCCCATTGCTGTCCCCAGAGCTCTCAGTCTCGCGGACCATGCTATTCAAGGGATAATTTAGTTTGTATCCACTAGCACAGGCTTGATCTTGGCATCGCCTACACTTAGCCAGTGTGCAAAAACCAACACAGCGCTTCCTGACACACTTAAGTAGGACGTTAGCAACCTGTGTCGTTGGCCTTCCTTGCCTTCCAATCAAGATCCCTTTGCCATAGTTTATTAGCCGTTGCCATGGACTGCCTTCATGAGAGACCTGGGGAAGTGAAGTAACTTGGGACAAATTGGAGCGACCCGGATTCTGGCCCCGGGTTACTACTTCACAGCCTGTGTCGTTTCTAGAGTCTTCCTGTGAGGACCATCGGGTCTGTTTCGGTATATGTATGCCTGGGTGGTGTCCTCGGGCTCTGCCCGTGGAACTATCGAGAACTTTTAAATTTTGAGAAGAATTAAGCAAAGAATGTAGGTGGAGAGCAGTTGGCAGAGAGTTTGCCCTGGTAACACAGATGGTGTGCATAGACAGGCTGTACTGAGTGGATATTGGAGGCAGGGGCTGCGGCGCTCCAGGCAGCCTGCTGAGGGACCACTAAGGTCCAGCACATCCTGTGTCCTGCAGCCCTCCTGTGAGTGGATTTTCATTAGCCACCAAGGACTGTGTGCTAACAGCTCCTGCCTCTTATACTGCTATAGCCCAGGTAACACATTGAAGTGAAAGGAATGACATCAGCGCTCACTGCTGTAAAACAGACAGAACTCCCTGGGAGCTCACACCACAGAGACTGACCGTCTGACAGCTATCTCTTTGCAGCCCCATAAACATCCTGGTTTTATAGAAGTGGAGAAAAGGGCTCTTTCTATATTTCTATTTTCCAGGGAAGATTCACAGCCACAGTGGCACCTTGTCTTGTTTCTTGTTGCTATTTTGTTTTTGAAAATTTTTTCTTTAAACATTACTGAAGGTACCTTGCTTTTTTGTGTGTTGGGAAAAAAGTAATTCTTTGTCTAACATATCTACTGTCTAGTATAATCGCTCTTGCTCTCTCTCTCTCTCTCTCTCTCTCTCTCTCTCTCTCTCTCTCTCTCTTTCTCTCTCTCTCTTTTTAAAGTTTTATTTATTGTTATATCTAAGCACACCGCAGCTGTCTTCAGACACACCAGAAGAAGACATCAGATTTCATTATGGATGGATGTGAGCCACCATGTGGTTGCTGGGATTTGAACCCAGGACTTTCTGAAGAGCAGTCAGTGCTTTTAACTGCTGAGTCATCTCTCCAGCCCCTAGTATAATCTCTTGAAGGGCATAAAGTTGTCTTAATATCTGGATGGTTAAATATACTGATACTCTGCATCTGAGCGAACTCTATCCTTTGTACGTCCTTCTGCAGTTTAGCCTGCACTAAAGAGAGGCCAAGGAGAAGCGAATGAATGATTAACAGTGAAACCAACCATTTGTGTCCATAAAAAATATTTCCTGTAAGACAGATCAAAAGTTGTGAAATCACTCTGATGGGGACAGTAAAATCCCTTCAATTTAGAGGTTAGGTCTTCTGGTAATCTGGTTTTGTAGGCTCCAAATGTCTATCCTAATATTGTCTGAAGCTTCATGTTTTCTTGGTGATACTGAGAAATTAAGAACAAATTGGAAAAAGATTATTTTGATATTCATAGCTAATTATATCCTGGGTAGAAACTTTATTTTCTCATATAGCAGAAGTTACTTCATATATTTTTGTTGTCTTTTGTAATTGTGTTTTACCTGCTTTGAGTAGAAAAGTCAGTTATTTCTGACAAATCACCTGAGATAATGTACCATGTTTTTCAGTCACAGAATAAGTTGCAGATAGCTTCAAAATCATTAAGTTGGTTGCACTGAATAAAGGAAAGCTAGTATACATTTGGGAAGTACATGTTTGGATTTTCCTTAATTTTCTGTATTTCACAGCTCCCCCCCCCCAACACACTAGTCCCAAAAAGCTATGTATTCATTCAACAAAAATTATCTGAACTCCTGCTGGGTTTTCAGGATAGCTCTAGGTACTAACAATACAATATTAAGACAAATATATGTCTTTTCCTGATTAAAATGGAAAGAAAGGCGATAAACACCAAAAATAAATATATAACAAAATGGCATTTCCATGGATAATTGGAAATGGAAGACTACTATGAAGAAAAGTAAAAGCTAAGTAGTTAAGGGGATTTACGTAGCCGTGGGCCACACTTATTGGACACCATAGCCACTCTCCGATGTCGCTATCATTTAGAATAAAAGGATAATAGTAGCAAAGTCGCCCAAAGGGCAGAGACGATGGTTCCTATTAAGGATTGAACAGGAAAGCAGTATGAGGTTTACATGTCTGCAATAGTTATCTACATACTGTAGATGAACCATGTCAAGAGACCTTTACACACACACACACACACACACACACACACACACACACACACACACACAAGTACATCATCACCAGGTTTGTAATTGCTTGGGGATAAGAAAGATTTTATTCTTAATCTTCAAAAGTGAGGGCTTTAAAAGTTTGCTCAAGAACTTCGGAGTTAAGGTGTCAGGGTGAGGAAAAGTATAAATGTGGGGGTGGGGGGGATCAGGGCTTGTACCACAGAGAGGCTGCTATTCTCAGAATGGCTGCCATGAGGGAGCAGGATGGCATCCTTCTGCCCATCCCCTCAGGATGCAGGGGAACTGGCCGTCTTGGGATATCCACACAAAACAGGATTCTACGTTTTGCTTGCAATAGAAGAGGATTCTCTTTTGTAAACCAAAAGTGAAATAAGGAATCTCTGAGGTCCCTGCCCAATGAAATGTGCTCTCAGACACCTAGGAAGAAATACGTGATGTCCCACTGCAGGTCTGCACATTGGCGCTCAGAGTACTGGGATTTGCCTGAGCGGCTGGGTTAGGCTGTATTTCAGATGTCATTTATGTGACTAAGAAAAGAATATAGCACCCTCCAGTCCCCAGAAGAATGTGTGAATAAGGAAGGAAAGAAAGGGTCCCTGGCAGGTGACAGTTTCTTTGCCAAATGCTGACTGTTAATAGGTTCTGAAGCTGTCTGAGGAGTTCTTTTAGAAATATCTTATTATTTATTTAGGCTACGGTTTTTGTTTTTTGTTTTAAATGGAAGAATAAAAATCTCTGAAAGTGCTTGGCTTAAGTGTTTGGGTGTATGTCAATATTTATGGCTTTAAAAAAATAAAAGATCTGAGTTTTGGGCAGACAAAAACTTTGACGCAACTTTTTCTTTTTTCTTTTCTCTTCTCTTCTCTTCTCTTCTCTTCTCTTCTCTTCTCTTCTCTTTTCTTTTCTTTTCTTTTCTTTTCTTTCTTTTTTACCAGTTCCCAGCTTATGTGAGGTGCTTGGCTGAATCTTATTTACTTAAGGCAACAAGCAAAGGCTGGACTAACTAAATAAAAATAAAGAACAGATGGGAGTGCAGTAAATACCCCCAAACCCCTACTCCTCGGTGGGCCAGACCCTTCTTGTCTTGCTCCGTGGCTCTCTGCATACTAAGCATTCACCTCTTTTCTTCTTCCACTGGTGCTTTGAAGACCAGCACAGATGTAGCTGGTGACAGGCAATTCACCAAAGTAGTTAAAATTCCTCCAGTTGTGGCAGCGTGTTAAGCTGCAGTGTTATTATAGTAACCGGCTAATTACGTAATGTCAACAATTGACTGGGGTGGAGGCTCCGGATTCATATAAACCAGACTGGGAACATAAGCCCCGGACTCTGGTTTGGGCACATTTTTCTCTGTAGGTATTCAGGTTTAACTTTTTTTTTAAGTCCCCCTTTCCCTGTCTCCCCACCTTTCTTTTTCTCTTCTGCACTATATTCTTCACGGGAATCTCTTTCCAGATTGTGACACATTTTGCTGGAGATTGGAAGGCGTCCATTAAAGCTCAGGCTGCATCTAGCTGAATTTGTCGTGAGGATGGCCTGGCTTTGTTCATCCCCAACTACAGTCCCTGCTCTCCCCTCCCATGCTGTGGAGGCGATGCGACCTGTGTAGGTTCTTCAGCATTACATATAAGGCACTTGTTGTATTTGTCCCTTTCTCTAAAAGGCTTACTGCAGGCTGGGCATTGAAGGGATTCGTGTTCCTGAAGCTACTTTCCGTGATTACCAAGGCTTCTGGTATGACTTAGTGGGTGGAATATGTCTTAAGAAAAAAAAATGCATAATTCTGACAAGATGCTTTTTGAAAACTCCAACCAGCTGTTTCAAGTGGAAGACTGTAAAATTTATTCAAAGTAAATTTTGTTTCCCTTGGAAGCACATGGAGTTCAAAGAGTATGCTAAAGTAAACAGTACGGCTTAAGTTGTTCAAAGTTTGTGTGCCGTTGTCTTTGTCCGGCTCTCAGGAGCCTCTTTCTCTGTTGTCAAGCTGTGCGCCGTTCTAAAGTTACCCTCATATAACCTGAAGACGGTGGGAAGGTCCTCAAAAGTATAGGGCTAGATTTCTTCCATATGTCCTTGTACCTCAGACATGGAGAAGGGTGGCTGGGGTAGATATTAGTTTCCCCCTGCTTTTGCAAGGAATTCCAGTGGCTGAGTGGTCTCCAACTGTACTGATTAACCCTCAGTTGGACCAGACATCTAACGTGTCTCTTCCTGGGCCAGGGTGCAGGCAAGACTACATTACTTTCTGGTGGCTCTAGAGAATACCTTCCCTTGCCTGGTGTATGGTCCCATTCTGCCATCTTCAAAACCAGCAACATTGCATCTGTTTAAGCATGCTTCTTTAATTACATCCTCAACTCAGAACTAGGCTAGGGATGCTCTGATGTTAGAGCCCTTAAGATTTCATTGAGCACACCCAGATAATCCAGGGTACCCTGTCCTTGTATAAAGCCCCTGTTGCCATCTAGACTAAGAGAGTTTAACAAGAGTATTAAACTATTAGTATAATCTTCCGTGCTAAAAGCATAATTTTCAAGAAGAGAGGCAGCGGTTTAAGGGTTTTTGTGCTAGTTGTGTGTCTAAGGGGAAGAGGGACATGATGGAAGAAGTCGGAAACAGTCTGTAATACCATGTGTGTGCCTGCATGTAGGCACACACACAATCTGAGCCTGGTTCCACTAATGTCCCTACACATTCACACAAGAAAGAACTATAACATTTATATCTGAATACCACAGAGCCAGCTTATTCTCTCTCTAGCTTTCTCTAGGGCCCTCCTTACCCACATTAGAGCCTGATTTCTGGAGCCAGCCCTTTTACCTAAATCTGGACCCCCATTTGGGCATTATTTCTAGCTAGCTGTTCTCAACTGTGGGCAGTTGGGCAGTCAATTTGCTTCTTTCTCTTGAGGTGAGGAAATGGGGCTAAATAATCCTTTAAGTCTCTTTCAGCTCTAAATTCCTATGATTCAATGTATTAAGAAAGGGTCCAGACATATAGTCCATCCATCCATCTGCCCATCTGTCCATCTAATTGCCTATTCATCCATCCAACCATCCAACCATCCAACTACCTATCCATCTACCCATCCATCTACCCATCCATCTATCCATCCATCCATCCATCCATCCATCTGTCCGTCCTTCCATCTATCCATCCTTCTGTCCATCTAATCATCCATCCATCTATCCATCTGTCCATCTGTCCATTCATCCTTGTGCCCATCTAATCATCCATCCATCCATCCATCCATCCGTCCATCCTTCCATCTGTCCATTCATCCTTCTGTCCATCTAATCATCCATCCATCCATCCATCCATCCATCCATCCATCCATTCATCCATCCATCCATCCGTCCTTCCATCTGTCCATTCATCCTTCTGTCCATCTAATCATCCATCCATCCATCCATCCATCCATCCATCCATCCATCTACCCATCCATCCATCTGTCCATCCTTCTGTCCATCTAATCATCCATCCATCTATCCATCTGTCCATCTATCATCTGTCTATTCATCCTTGTGCCCATCTAATCATCCATCCATCCATCCATCCATCCACCCACTCAACGACCCATGCATCCTTTTGTCTTTCTTTTTCTCCTTTGGCATGCACATGATTGTGTATTTGTGTGAGCACTTTGTGTGTCAGCATGTGTACGACTAAGCACAGATTCAGGTCCTCGGTGCAGCATCCACTTTGCTGACTGAGCTGTCCCCCACAATATATAACATTGCCACTCGGATATATAATGAATAGGATATTTTCTCTTTTAATCCTTAAATTCAATGGAAACCCATTTATGCATAATATATATATATATGTAAATAAGAAAAATATAGAGACGTGAAAACACTTGAGTGACTATTTAGTTTAACTAAAAAATGAGTGAATCAGACAGTTAACATAGTTTAAATGTGCCAAATTGCAACGCTAAATCACAAAGTAACTTCTAGGCTACTCTTATGCGACAAGGACATAGAAAATGGGTTGTAAATGGTTTTCTTGACTACTGAATGCACTTGCATAACATTTACAAGGTGTGTTTATTCAAGTCACGGTGGGCATCCTTCAGTGCTTTAGGGATTGATCTGCCTGAGGTACCGAGGAGGATGAAGAAATGACAAGACACAATGACACACAGAAACATTGGGGTCGTGTGAACTATGCACTCTCATGGAGGTAGACCAGCAGACTGGAAATTCAGAATGTTTATACCGTGCATCTGAACTGAGGAGGCAGCTTTCCTGTCTGCAGATGAACAGAGGTGGGGTTAGCCAATCTCATGGGGGTGTCTGTGGGGTGTGTTCTTGGACTGGAGTCAGGAGAGGAGGAAGTGGTTAGTATTTTCTGGATACACCGTCAGGGTCTGCGTGTAGCCAGGGTCTGTGGCAGTGGCACCTTTCACGTGATAGTGCTCTTGATAGCTGTACATATTCATTCGGGATACGTCTGCTCCCCACACTTCAGTGTTCAACTCTATACTCTTCCTACATCTTGGCTTTTGTTTAGTTTATATATTAGCAAATAAAAAATGTTTCTTTTGTTGCAAATGGGTGTGTGTAAAGATCTTCTCCTGTATAAGCTGGGGGTGTTAGGCAAAGATGCGTGTTGTCTAAAAGGATTTAAAATGGTAGGATTAGGTGGTAAGTAAAATCATAATAATGAGTGTGTTTGTGTCTCTCAGGCGGTGGTGTGTGCAGCTGACATCAACAATATAACTCCCATATTTGTTTTATAATAACTGAATTGTATAAAAGTGCTGTGCTTAAAGATGGTTTATAATCCTTCCAAATGTAGCTAACCACCGTGCCTTCAAAAGAGTTGTAAAGATTGCCGTTCAGTGTTCTTTGCTCTGGGTTTGAAGTGTTGTTGAGGGAAGAAGAAGAAATAAATCGCTAAAAAAATACTGTTGAGAGGAGGAGGGGACCCTGAAGTCCCACCACGCAGCACACTGGTGGGTGCTTAGTCAGGTTCCATGTTGATAGGCAGCTCATGATTAGAGAAATTCCTCAGCTCTGACACTGAAAATGAGCTTGGGCCTTGTGTAATAACTTCCTTCTGTTGTTTTTGTTTTAAGCTCTAGAGCCAACATATGATTAAATAGTTTAAAGGTTGCAATAGTCCACATTTTTCACAGTTCTAGAGGCTAGAAAGGTGTGGGCATATTTGGTTGTAGTGAACAGGGCTTCAGGGCAGAAAGCAAGGAGTCCCATGGGAAGAGGTTTGTTTGGTTTTGAGTGGAAAGTCAGGGTGAGACTGACAGACAAGAGAGAGTAGATGCCAGGGCTGGGCAAGCGTAGCAACATGGAAGTCTGTATGGCTGGCTTAGGCTGGGAGCAGGGAGGTGGCTAGCACTGGGCGATGCGAGTCTGTTTACAAGTTAGAGCCAGTAGGCTTGCTGAAGGCTTAGGTGTGGACTAGGGAAGACCGGACGTGGAGCCACCACAGTAAGGCTTGGTCTTTTGGCCAAGGCGTGAGGTGAAGAGTGGGGGTGGGTTGGGGAAACTGGTAGAGGGACAGGTGGAAATCCACAGGTGTGTTTTGGATGGGGCAGCTTGGGCTAAGTTGAGGAATGAGGAAGACACTCAGAGCTCAGGTAAGAAGTACTGGCTGGGATCAGATCTGGGAAGTACTGTGAGGTAGACCAGCAGTTAGGTAGACCAGATGTAGTTAGCTATGCCTGCAGGAAGTCATCCAGGAGCAGGCTTCTGACTAACCCTAAGATGTTCATTTAATCGAGGACGAGGAGGAGGTGGAGGAGGAGGAAGAAGAAGAGGAGGAGGAGGAACTCCAAAACCTTCCTAGTTGATTTTAGTATGTAGCTGTGGTGGAGAAAGGCTTTTATAACATGGTTTTCAAAGGAGGAAATCCAGGAGCTCATCATTTTAGGAGTGACTTTAGATTGTGATGGAGCCCTGAGGCAACTGAGGTTTGCCAGCAAACCAGACCAGCAAAGAAGTTTGGGAAGGAGCCTGACCCTTGATTTCTTTGCTGCTGGGATTGTGGCTCCGGGGACCAGCAGCCCCTAGAAACGCAGAAGCCACAAACCCCATCCTGGTCTATTGAATGACAGTATCCGTCGTTCTATTAAACAGGTTCCAGGGCTGGGGTGCTTCTGTTCAGGGATGAATCTAGTTCATTCATTCTCTCCCTGTTCCTACACACACACACACACACACACACACACACACACAGAGGGAGAGAGAAACAGACACATACACACATGCACACACATACAAACACAGACACATACACACACAGACACACACACAGACATATAGATACACACACATACACACATACACACATATATACACACACAGATACATACCAGTAATTTGACCTACTATCCTCTCCATAAAAGTGTTTAGGATCATATTTTGATCTCTGTGCTTGCATAAGAAGGAGGAATTTTTGAAGGAGACATGCCAGGTGATTTCCACATGTGCCCAAATTCAGTGAACTAACCCCTCTGGGATCCAGGGATGTTATCTAGGCTTTCATTACTTTCCCCAAAGCTAACACACTTGACTCCCAGGCTCCAAGATCTTCAGTGCCATTGGGTCACACACTGGCTCACACTGTTGGCATAAGCCCTTAAAGTGAAATCGGACCAATTACTTGAGTCTCAAGCTCACATAGTCCGCAGAAAGGGACCATGATCATGGAGACAATCTATGTCCTATTCCCTTTTCTCTTCTTTCCTTTGTTTGTTTGGGATTTTTTTTTTTTTTTGGTTGCATTGTGTTCCTTTACTACTAATTTTTCTCATATCCATAAAGAAACTTAGGACAGCAAAGTTGCAAGTCTAGGTATCATACAGAGAGTCTGAAGAAAGAACGCGGTTAGCTCGAGTTTAGCGGAGGCCATCCATGATCCATCATGAAAGTTACCAATTATTTCATGCAGTTGAATATTCTAATCAGGAATAGTTATGAGCAGTGTGCGGTGGGACAGAAGGGGGGACTTATCGACAGGATGCTTATTTAGTGTATCATTAGTGGAATTTCGCATACGGTCATTAGTGGAATTTCGCATACGGTATTCCTCCTAAGCAAGCGGTACACATGCATGTTACTTCTCTCTCACAAGTGTGTATGTGCGTCCTCTGTTCTTTACTTCTACTTGTTAGTATTCTACTCTTGAAAATATATTCCTGGTGCCAGGGAGATGCTTAAGTCAGTATTGTGCTCGCTGTGCAAGCCCCAGGATCCCAGATCGGAATCTAAGAATCCAGGTGGGTCAGCACGCACTTGTAAAATCAGCATTCAAAAAGCAGAGACAGGAGGATTCCCGAGGTTAGCTAGCCACCTAGTCTAGCTAATGAGCTTCAGGAAGAGAGCTCGTCTCAGAAAAGCAGGTGAGGAGCGACTGCTCTGGGTGTTCTCCGTGGCCGTGTGCTGGGTCGGTCCCCTGTTCCTGCGCTATGTGACTGTCATGTGAGATTTAAATTAAGTGCTTAGTAAAAACAGCCTCAAATGTGCGAAGGCTCACTTTGTTCTATAAGCTTTGCTGTATAAAATGATAAGTACATAAGAGCTCAGGTGAGTGGGGTGTGCCGATGATCCCAGTGTTCAGGACACTGAGGCAGGAGGATCATCAGTCTGCCTGACATGGTACGTCTGATGCTAACCTGAACTACCTAGGAAGTCGCTGCCTCAAAAACAAAACAAAGAAGGGAGAGGGGAAAGGGGAGTTTCAAGTCTCAACCCCCTACTCTATACCTCCTCATACATCTGTATAAAAGGGAGGAGGAGGGTAGATGGATGGGGAGACTGGGAGGAGGGAAATTATTTATATACATCATTTGTTTTGCTTGGAAACATCTCTAGTTCATATGTCATTGTCCAGTTATTTAGAATACAATGAGAGCTGGAGACCCAATGTCCTTACTGAAGACTTTCCTCTTCGTTGCTTTCTTTCTTTATCCCCAATTGCAGGTGATTGTCATTCTTCAGCTGGACCACTTTGTTCAGAGCATGCGCCAGGCAAACACACACATCCCAGCTGGCGACGTTGTCCATCGCAGGTGGACTCCAATTTTATTTTTCTAGAGGCATTTTTTTTTCTCCACAGAGGAAGCAGAGGGGAATGGCATTTAGTGAACATTTTAAGGAACGTTCATTTCATTACCACAGACTATTTCCAAAGTCCTTTTCAAGCACCATTTCCCACAGTTGCAGGAGGAGCCCAGCCGGGGCCAGGAGAGCGCTAAGGGGGTTTGGCTACAATTTTTTTGCTATTCCTTTCTGAAAACCAGAATTGCAAATCTTATGCATATATAGAATATGGGAGGTTTTTTTTTTTTTTTTTTTTTTTTTTCTGCATGAAGAGACTTAATTATATTTTAAAGACCTTGGTTCTATACTGGGGGTTTCGTGGGATTGATTTTATTGTCCTTGTAATGAATTTATTTGAAACTAAGAGGTGGCTATTCTAAAGTAATTATTCAGCCTTTGCTCTGTGGCTCCATATTTAATTGACTGTCAGTACACCCCTTTGAAGAGTAGGAATGCTGCTATGTGCACACCCCAAGTGACTGGCTCAGAGCTTGAACAACTAGATAAAAGGCAGCGTGACTGGCGGATCACCAGCATTTCCTGATGACCCTAGTGGGTTGCCATAGGGTTGAAGGATCCAGGCTGCCTGCATTTGTTTCCTTAAGCTCAACATCTATTTTCTTTCGAAATGTGTCCTCCTTGCCTACTCCCTGTACCTTACTCCCGTGTTTATTGTCTTGGATACTTTCTGCTGTTTGATAAAGCACGACAGTCCTTCATCACAGGATGCCAGCACAGGGACTGAAGCAGGGCTCATGGAGGAGTGTTGCTTACTAGGATTGCTCTCTATGATTTGCTCTGCTTACAACCAGGACCATCTGCCCTGGGATGGAACTGTCCCCAGTGGCCTGGGCCTTGGGGACCTTAACCAGGAAAATGCTTCCCACAGACTCGCTTACAGGCCATTCCCACAGATGAGGTCATTTTCTCAAGTGAGGTTGCTCTTCCCTGGTAACTCTAGCTTGTGCCAAGTAGGCATAAGAAGACTAGCCAGTACCCTTATTCTTGAGAGTAACCTTTCTTCGAGAAGTAGGACAAAATCAATAATAATTCTTTTCAAATAGTTGGATTGCTAAAGAGCTCGTAGTATTCCTAGAAAGCCCTTGTAACATGCCACTTTGCCTTTAGGCAGAGCCAAGCTTGTGAGATGGTCCTATTTTTACAAGTCTCCAGTGAAGGAGCTGTCATAATCCATTGCAATATTTAACAGCCCTCCCTGTCAGGAAATTCTTTCATCCAACTTAAATAATGCATGCATCGGTCTAAGTTGTGTTTTTCCTTCCGTGACTATGAACCGGTCTCGCTCTCTTTGTGTGAGACCCTTTCCGTGCTGTTGAAAGCTGGACTCTGAACACTACCCGATTACTGCACCTCTGTCCTGCGGCCTGCCCATCAGAGTCTTTTTCCATACCTTTGTCATCTTTTATTTGTCCCCAGTGGCCATGTGTGCCTCAGGTGTGTGCCTTCCTCTGTTCATAGGATTCAGACGTAGGGAGAGGCAGCCCGGTGCTCGGTGAGGAGTCGTCAACTTAGAGCAGCCATCCTGGGGGTTCTCTGTCCCTGTCTGCTTGGAGATAGCTTTCCTTTCAGGACAATGTCTGTCCCCTGGGGTTGGTCCAACCTGCAACCCTTGTGTCACATGTAGCCAATGATAGCTATTCAATAGAGCCCAACACAAGATTTGTAAACTCATTTAGAATATTATGAGGTGTGTATGTGTGTGTTTGCTTGTTTGTTTTGGTAACTTGATTATGCATTTCTCAAATGTGGATTTTTTAGGGGAAAGATTCATGGTGCATGCTACAGTTCCCAAAAGTTGGACCTGCCCGTCTCATACTTTAGAGTTCTTGTTTCTCAGCTTTTCCGTTCTCTCGATGGGCAGTACATCGTATTCACATTTCCTTGTCTGTGTTCATACAATACACCTGGTGTATTCAGCCATTCTTGATGTTTTATCTAAGTGCTGATTCTGAGTTTTGTCTCAAATAATAAAAAAAAAAACTAAAGTAAATTTTCTATATATGAAGTATGGATCACAAGATCCATTGCATCTGACACATGTTGACCCACGTACCTCATGCCCCCAACAAGATGCAGAATATAGTCTTGAACATCTTCGCAATGGCTCCTGCTAGACAGTTCTCATTTCACACAGACCTGCTATTCTGACTTCTGTCACAGTTGGTTTGTCCCCCTTGTTCCTGAATCTTGTATCAGTATAATGTTGTAATGTTTATGTGGGATATTTTCACTGACGTGGAGTTATGTTGGTGGTGGTGCTGGGTGAATCCAGGCTCTAGCATCCTAAACTGAGTGGTACCCTCATCCTCCAGTGTTGTATAGTTGGGTAATGTCCCATTGTTTGTTCTCATCCTGATGGACATTTGGATTATTTTTGGTATATGGTACTTATAAATAGCATGTTTGCCCAAGGTTTTTGTGTGTATGTGTGTGTGTCTGTATGTGTGTGTGTGTGTACATGATGCTTCCATTTCTTGTTGGTCACTACAGAACAGTTAGCTCACAGAGTAAACTACACATGTTTATGAGAATTTGTTGGTTTCTCCTGCTTGCAATATATGGGAATTCTAATTTCTCCTTATTTTTGGCACTTTCTGTTGTCAGTCTTTATTCATTTACTTGCTGCTTTTGTTGGTGTTGGTCTTGTTCGCCCTAGGGAGTGAACCCAGAGCCTTGCCATGCTGGGCAAGTACTCAGTGATTTAGCATTAATCCAGTCATCCTTAAATATCCCTCAGTCTAATAGATGTGAGATAATATCTCATTTTAGTGCTATTTCAGATTCCATTACTACTCAAGATGTTAGATCTGATCATATAGAACATTTCCTTTTTGTACAGTTAGATCTTCAGTTATAAAAAAAAGACTTACTTTTATCATTTTAAATTGTGTATGAATACATGTGTATCTGTATGTAGGTATATGCTCTTGAGTATAGATTCCATGAAGGCCAGAGGCATTGGGTCTCCTTGGAGTTGGACATCGATGGTGGTTGTGAGCTGCCTCAGTGCTGAATCCAAACTCTAGTCCTCTGCAAAGGCATTGTGAGCTATTGACTTTGGAGTTGTCTCTCCAACCCCTGTTTTATTCATTTTAAAAACCGAATGGTTGATTCATAGGGTTTTTTTTTTTTTTTAGTTTTTGGGCTGAGCCTTTTGTTAGATGTTAGCATTGAAAATAGTTTCCCAATCTGTCACTTAGATTTTTATTTTCTTCATCGTGTTTTTGGGGGAACAGAACTATACAATCCCAAGAAAGTCAAGTTTATCAGCTTTTATGGGTAGCCTTTATTTTGTTTACTTTTTTGTACCCACTTCCCCCAAAACGCCAAAGTTTCAACCTTCACATTTGACTATGAAAATCATCTGAGATTATTTTTTTTTCAGAGATAGGGAGCACGTCTATTCCCATCTCTATTGTTTTAGAATCAGTTTGCGAACCTGTGAACTATTTTTTGCATTCATTGTTTAAGCTAGGTGGGCCTCCTTTCCCCACGGTCCTAAAACGAAAAGATGGAGACACTCACACACAGATCCGAAATCGGGTCATCGGATTTGGTTGGATTCTCCTCAGGTCTTTATGGAGCACAGCCTGTTCTCACATGCTCTCCCTGTCCTTCCTCACCTGGGTTTCTGTTAGGATGCAGAGTTCCTCCTGGGTGGTCATTCCTGGCCGTCTAACCCTCAGCCCCAAGCCAAGTGACATGTTTAGTATGGGGCAGAGAGAGGGAAAGGGCAGTTGCTTTATCATGAACCAAACTGCTTTTAAAGAGGCAGAAACTTAACATGTTACCAGGGAAATTTTCCCATCATGCCTTGAGAGTTCAAGCTAGGTAAGTCAAGCCACTAGAGGGGATTTCCCCAGCAAATTTCCGCCTTCTCTGCAAAATGCTCTCACAGTAGTGAAATGGCAAAGGGACATTCAGGACAATGACTGACATGAACTTCCTGCATTTCACTTCAGTGAATTACATTCTCAATTGCTCAATTCCCGTAAAGACATTCATAAGATTTGTTTTAGAGTTTCATCCGTCAGTTGGACACTCCCCCCCTTTAAGGCCATCCAAGAGAAACCTATAAATCATCTATAGGACTATTTCCTCATAGTGGCCGGATGAATTTGTAAGGAAATGTTTGTTGTGGTTTGCTACATAGTTTGTTTTACATTCTTCAAATGGCAACAATTTGCTTTGCCGAAAACATTCAACTGCTAGTGTCCTGCCTGTCTTTTGTAAGTAAATGTGGATGCCAATTGGAAAGATTTGATCACATTCCCCCAGGTCTCTCTGGAACACTTCTGAGGGTCTCGAGTCTCTCGGCATCCCAAGAGTGGAATTTCCCTCCTTCCTTGGTATTCCTATGCCACTCACATTTCAGAATCCCACACCCACCATGTAGCATGCACAGAGGATGCACTGAAGATAACTTCAAAAGTACATGTAACGGTCAGCCCTGGGGACACATAAATCTGTGGCTGTGTATATTGTACAGTATACAGGAAGCCAATGAATCTATCTTCACAAACTGTCTTTTTTTTCTTTTTCTTTTTTCTTTATTAAGTATCTTCTTCATTTACATTGCCAATGGTAAAGCCTTTTTCAATTTCCCCCCTCCCAAAAGCCCCCCTCCCCAAAGATTCCCTACCCCTCCTCCCACCCCCTGCCTCCATGTATATGCCCCTCTACCCAACACAGTCCCACCTCCCCGCAACATCCCCCCCACATCTGTTTCTCTTTGTTGTGGCCTCTATTGAGCCTTTATCTGACCAAAGACCACTCCTCCCACTGATGCCCAAAAAGACATTCCTCTGCCACATTTTTGCCTGGAACCATATAAACCCCTTGGTTGATAGTTTAGTCCCTTGGAGTCTTAGGGTGTCTGGGTGTCCGAAGTTATTGTTCTTCCCATGGGGCTATAAACTCCTTCAGCTCCTCTGGACCATCCTCCAGCTCCTCCGTTGGACAAGCTCAGTCCAATAGTTGGACAAACTGTCTTTTTAGTGGCTTCTCCTTTAATATAACTTTCTTCCACTTGTCCATCCACGTATTATCACTCAGTCCACTGGGAACAACATTTTTTTTGTCATTAGCTTTTCCAGCAAGAATTCATTAACAGACACTGAAGTAGGTGCTCAGGGTATCAAAATGAGTAGTAATGCTCCACAGTACAGGATGCTGTGGTCCAGGGGAAACAGGGTCTACGCCGACTGAGATAACAGGATGTCAGTTGAGTAGGGCAGTCTGGATACAAGGAAGAACAGCACCTCTGTCAGATGCGGTGGGGAGAATCGTCGCTAGGAGACAGTGCCTGGACCGCCTGCTGACCCACACCAGATCTCTGGTCCTGGCCTCATTTATCCCATCCCAAACAACAAGCAGATGTCAGAGGTGGACATCCTAGCGGAAGCAATGTTGTACAGTTATCAACTGCAGGTAGACATTGAAATAACCGTGGCTGGGAACCAGGCTTGGGGTAGGAGACACGGGCTGCTCTCAGGGACGTTCTGGTCCTGCAGCCCGGAGGTGGTGACAGCAGCTGCTACTTTGCTCACTGAGGGTAGAAAATATGAGGTGGGACGGTCAACCCAAATGGAGGGCATTAAAACCGATGATTTAGAACATGAATTTGATTTAAGAGGTCATTGGGAACCATCTCTAGATGGTGAAGACATTGTTGATGTCGACAAGACCACGTTTCAGGAATTACTCTTTGCTGCTGTGGTTTCTTTTGCTCCTTCTTTCTACCTCTCCCTCCTAGGATTTGTTGTTTCCTGTTTCCTAAATATAAGGTTTTTGTCAAAGAGGCTTCTATTATCCAAGTCTTTCCTCTATAGCGGCTTTCACACCGGCTGCTTCTGTGCCCCTTAGGCTGACCTGGGTCAGTCCACATTCTTGAACTGGAGTTAAATTGGAACCAGATCTGGACTGAGGAGAAAGGTTGGGTAGATAAAGAGGCGTGCTTCAAGAGAAAGCTGAAGAAAATAGTTGTATAAGGGAAGGGGGTGCCAGAATAATAGGATGGGTGGATAAATAAATGTAGGGTTGGGGTGTCTCAGTGGTAGAGGGCTTACGAGCTGTGGACCAGCCCTCTGTTGGTTCCCAGGCACCCCAAAATAGAAACAAAATATTTATGTGGAGATTTTTTTCCCCCTCTAAGTGCTGATTACTTACAAAGCACTGGTAGGTTTTAAGTTATGATTAGGATATTTGGAGCTTTAGGGGTACAATAAGTGAGATTTCAGAACCTTAAGGAAATGATCACCAGATTAAAAAATCTTGTAGCACGGTGTTCTTTACAAATAAATGTTAAAGGAAATAACAAAGTAAAGGGAGATTTGAGACTCCCAATACTTAGAGTAATAATGGGGCATGATATTAAAATTGATACATTTCAAATCATATTTGAGTAATGATCTAACTTAGACACCCTGAGACCAAAACTTCGTATTTAATAACCATTAAGTACATTGTATTGGGTTGGTGGGAGGGCTCAGTGGGTGAAGGCACTTGCTATAGAAGGCTGGTGATCGAGTTCAGTCCCTAGGACCCACACGGAGAAAGATGAGAACCAGCTCCCCAGAATCAATTGTCCTTTGGCCTCTGGCACACGTGCCCACAGAAACTCACACGAGATGCACGCATGCCCAGATACCCAAATAAATGAAGGGATTTAAAAATTTATTTCTTGATCCATTATGTAGCTTGCTTCTCTCTGTGTGGTATTGGCGTGCTCATTTCTTTGTTCCTAGGTTCTTTCTGAAAGTTTTTGGAAGTTGAGTTGGAACCAGGCAGAGTTAAGGCCAATTTGGGTATAACGGAATTCACATTTTATTTATAGCCGATCTTCTGGGCTCTCTTTCGGTGGGTCGTTGAATCTGTTTTAGTTTATGGCTCAGTAAGACGTGCATGAAGGCATCTGAGTTTAGAGATGGGCTGCCTTGCATGTATATGTGGGCATTGGCATTTTGAGCCCATGAAATAAATTGGCAGCGAGTGTTTTATTTACCTGTTGGACTCCCCGCTGGCTCATCAAGGAGCGGTTTCCCAGATATATTGGAATGTGCTTGATGGTGCAGAAATGGAAGTGGAGACCAGTTAATCACAAATATTTGCGTGCAGATCTTGTGAGGGTTTAATGTCATCCGCGTCAACTTGAATGTGTAATTCAGAAGCAAACATTAATTGTGAAGTAAAGTGATCCACTCACTGTCCTGTGCTTTTTTCATGAACAAAATAATAATTCGGTATTTGTTGGCATCGCTGCTGCTGAAGAATCGTTCTGATACCACCCCGCCTGTCTCTGCTGCCAAGCCTTTTGATAAAGCAGGCGGCCTGAGTGACAGCCACATACCCCAGGTTGGGCTGCAGTGTGGTTTCCCTCTGGCTCTCTCTCCTTTTAAGCCTCCCTTTCATGTGTAGCCAAGTGAAAGTCTCCAAGTGAAATCTAAGCCCTGCGGTTCCTCAGGGGCCCTGGATCCAAAAGACAAGCAGCTGAAGGCAGGGAGGGCAGAGGCCGGGGTGATGACACTGCTCTCAGACCTTTTGGAGGAGATGAATGAGCAGGCCTGGCCTCCCTGGGCTCGATGTATTTTACTCACAAGACTAGTTCTAGGGTTTTTTCAAACCAATTGTTTTGGCTTTTTTCCTTCAGATGTTGCAGGAAAATGCGTTCTTTTATTGCTCTTCCAAGTCGTTAAACCATTTATCCTTAATCATCTGCAGTCTGTGTGGGAATAAGTTTTCTAAAGATCACTGAACTTTGCTCCATCTGAAATCAGAAGAGAATTCGTTTTATTTAATGTGGGAAACCTTCCTTTGAGAAACTTGACAGAATCGGGCTTTCTAGTGTCTTAGAATTTAATTGAAAAAGAACACCATAGCAAACCAGTGCCAGACACACAGCCTTGCGCTCGTGGGTTCAGCAGCCCTAAGCGTTATGACTCTTTCTCTGTGGTTATTGATCACTGAAATAACCGTGGCAGTCAACATTTAGCAAGTCAGTGTGAATTAATGAAGTTTTGGTTGCATGGGGGCTGGTAACCCCGGGCTAACCATAATGCATCGCGCCATGATCGTAATAGGTTTTCCCGTTGCTACTTGTTCTATTAAGGATGCTTGATGATTTTAGGAGCACTTAATAGATTCGTTTTTGTGGAAAAGTTAATAAGTCCATTAGGCCACTGGGGTGTGGAAATGATCTGTAAAGAAATAAATTCCCTCCATTCCCGCATCAGCATATCACAAAAGCACCTTACTGTGGGCCATTTGGGACTTTACAGATCTCTTCAAGGAACCGTTGAAAATGGTTTCTAAGAGCACCGCATCTGAATCTTGGTGTTGTGGATTCGTCTGGCATGAATCTAGGGTGGAGGCGGCCAAACAGCTAATTGAGGTGTTGGGGTGGGGGGGGAGTGGCCCTAATGCTGAATAGAGTTATTTGTCACTGAGTCTGTAATAGGATTTCCAATTAATTCGTGCAGCCTTCCAACGCCTTACATTAGCACTGACAAGATGAACTACAGCCACATCTAAAATGCCACTCCCCATTAAACGGTGCATGGCGGGGAATTTGTAATTTCTTCTGTGCAACCAGAAGATGAATGCATTCGGCTCAGAAAACAAATGTGGGCTTCAGAAGTGTGCATTTCAAAATGGCTGAGCGCTTCCTGGGAGGACCATTCTTTTGACTGTCGTAATTGTCGTGCAGTGAATATATGAACACATACACACACACACATACATATAAAATGTGATGGCTGTGTGAATCCCTTCAAAAGGAAAGGGTTTGGCTTCATGAAAACAAATGCATTGTCAAGCATCCCATTTCACAGGTGGCTGGGCTTTTCACCCCTGATGGATAATGATGGCGGTGATGGTGATGGTGGTGATGGTGGTGATGATGATGATGATGATCATGAATGAAGCATTCAGTTCTTTCTAGGACATTTTGTGAAATTTAAATGCATAAACTCACCAAATTCTTACAACAATTTTAGATATTGGTGTCAGGGCACAGGATAACTGACCTGCCCAAGGTCACACAGCCAATCAGCAGCTGAGCTGGTGTTCTGACTGTGGAATGTTTCTGTTCCCCATGGCCTTATCACAGCCCCATTGGCTACAAGCGTTAAAGTTTCCTTGCCATGTCCTTCCTGGTCCCCCGTCTCCCGTCAGCATCATTCACTGCTATGCTGATTTACACTCCTTTCCTCAAATTTGGCTTTAGGAAGTCTTGCTAAGCTGTGATGACCAGGCTCTGAGAAATACGTAATCTAGAAAAGAACTTAGTGAGGACGGACAGAGATTGGAATTCTACCTTCCACAAAACTGGATGTTAAGTCGACTATAGTCAGAGTTCATAGCATGGAGAAAAGCCAGAGTTCCTGAAGGACCAGAGGGCACCACCAGCAGCAGATGTTTCTTTACCAAGGTCATATCAGGGTCAAGTGACAGGAATTCAAAGCTAAGACTTAAGGCAGGATTCAAAAGGGCACAGGAGGGCATCCGTATCTCGAGACGGCTCAATGTGTCTCCCAAGGATTCCAACTTCGAGAGCCATTTTAATTAATAGTGTACGGACCAATCGAAGGCAAGTGACTGACTGCAAGATAGCATCTTGAGAGAAGCAATCACTATGTGCCTTAATTAAAGCAGAAATATTTAGCAAAGAAGTTTGGATGGACTGGCGATAAAACAAGCTAATCCTTGGAAACCCTTGTAAGAGTGTTCAAGGCTGATCTCCAGTGTGTATGAGTGGACTGTGGTAAGAGTGTTCAAGGCTGATATCCTGTGTGTATCAGTGAACTGTGGTAAGAGTGTTCAAGGCTGCTCTCCTGTGTGTATGAGCAGACTGTGGTAAGAGTGTTCAAGGCTGAGCTCCTGTGTGTATGAGTGAACTGTGGTAAGAGTGCTCAAGGCTGAGCTCCTGTGTGTGTGAGAGGACTGTGGTAAGAGTGTTCAAGACTGATCTCTTGTGTGTATGAGTGGACTGTGGTAAGAGTGTTCAAGGCTGATCTCCTGTGTGTGTGAGAGGACTGTGGTAAGAGTGCTCAAGGCTGAGCTCCTGTGTGTGTGAGCGGACTGTGGTAAGACTCTTCAAGGCTGATCTCCTGTGTGTATGAGTGGACTCCACTTTACACACAGCTGTCCTCTGTCCACTTGCCAACCCATAATCTCTTTTACTACTGAGCCACATCTGCCTGGCCCATGGTGTGACAGATCTACCTGTGCTTCAAACCCTTGGCTGTTGCTTGAAGGACCCATTGACCCAAGACTGTTAACCATGTTCAGACCCAGTGTAAATTTGGCCCCACTGGCCACCCCCTTACATTGCCAGTGTTCTTGCAGCACCCGTGTCCCTGCTGGTGTGCCTTGCTAGCTCTGTCCCCTTTGTATGGAATGTTCCCACTTTCCTTTCCACCTCCCCGCTCCAACATTACTAAGCTAACCCCTTAGGTTTCCGTGAAGATTTGGGGAAATAGTTCATTTTCCCCATCTGCTAAGCCCCAAGTTCTCTCTTCCCATAAGCAGGGGGCATTTCCTTGAATGAATTTATGCCACTAGGTTATCATTTCTTCACCTGCCTCGTCTCTCAAGGAGGAGAACTGTGCATCATTTCTTTTTAGAGTCTTCAGCTCTAGCACATTGTCTGGTTACCAAAGCTTGATGAATGTCTTCCGTGTGGGTGAATACGTGGCTGAGGATATGCGGAACAGAATAATTCTAATTCCGTGAATTATTAGAGATGTATTTGAGTCACTGTTTATCCTCTGTATCAGTGATTGGCAGCAGGGAGGCCAGCAATCTTAAAATGCTGACTAACGTTCACAAATGGCCACCAAGAGCCATTAAAGACATGGCATACCGAATCCATAGTATGATTACATTGTCATGGAGGAGCGCACAATTTTTAACTTGCCGTTTAAAACCAGATTGTAATGTTTGAAACCACACCTCTCTGCTTTTCTTGCTCTCACTGTGCTATTTAACCAGAAACAGCATGTTGAATGTTTTAAAGTGTAGAAGACCATGTCTGAACACTTTTAGAGATTATAAAACCTGAGGGGGTAGTGTTCTAGAGTCCTTTCTGTTGCTGTGATAAGACATTCTGGCCAAAAGCAACAAGTAAGGATTTATTTAGTTTACACCCTGGGTAACAGTCAAATAGAACTTGAAACAGAAACTGTGGCGGAGAGCTGACAGACAGCCGGCTTGCTCACAGACTCCTCCTTACCTAGCTTTTTATACATCTCAGGACTATGTGTTTATGAAATGGTGGCGCCCATACTGGGCTGGACCCTCTTATATCAATTAAAAATCAAGACAGTCTACACAGATCAATCCTTTACAACCAAGACAATCCCACAGAGACCAACCCTTAATAATTAAGACAGTCTATACAAACCAACCCTTAATATTCAAGACAATCCCACACAGAGACCAATCCTTAACAATCAAGATAGTCCTACACAGACCAACACTTAACAATCAAGACAACCCCACATAGACCAACTCTTAACGATCAAAACAATCCCTCATTGAGAACCCCTTAACAATCAAGATAGTCCTACACAGACCAACACTTAACAATCATGACAACCCCACATAGACCAACTCTTAACGATCAAAACAATCCCACATTGAGCATCCCTTAACAAACAAGGCAGTCCTTCATAAACCAACCCTTAATAATCAAGACAATTTACACAGACCAATCCTTAACAATCAAGACTATCCCACACAGATCAACTTTTAACAATTAGGACAGTCCTACACAGACCATCACTTACCAATCAAGACAACCTCACAGACAAACCCTTAACAATCAAGGCAGTCCCCTGCAACATGCCCACAAGCCTCATAAAGACAGGTGTTCAACTGAGACATTTTTCAGGTGGCTTTAGACTGAATCAAGTTGGCCGTAGTGCTAACTACTACACTCAGACTCTGGGGCGGTCTTACTGTTGTATTCCATACTTAGGAATAGAAAGGAGTCTTAATACATTCTTACTGAGTTCATAGAAGACTATGATCTGATGCCCACATTAAAAGCCACATCAGAAAAATATTTGCCCAAGATCTAATCTGCTTTAGAGTAGTTATGAAGTTGATGAATTAGGCTTTGGTTTAAATTTTTCTTCTCCATCAATAGCATTTATCTTGATGAATAAATTATTAACATAAAAACTAAGTTTAGATTTATGAATTTTTCAATTTCATCTCAGGAAACAGTCTCAGACAGTAATCCTAAGCTAACAAAACCAAAGCATCCCTATATTAAATTTAGGTATAGAGGCTGCACTGAGGACGATACAGGGATACCATGTACTTTGTATTTGTATTGTAATAAAATGAAGTTACATTTTTATGTAAGATTTTCTTTCAAGGGCCAAGTTGGCAAATTTGATCTGAACTTAAAAGACAACAAGAATGCAATTATATTTTCAGAGGCATTACCTGACTGTTATTTCACTGAAATCCTTCTCTTTCTTTAAGGGAATACCTCAGTTACCGTGTGCCAAAGCATTGTATAACTACGAAGGAAAAGAGCCTGGAGACCTTAAGTTCAGCAAAGGCGACATCATCATTTTGCGCCGGCAAGTGGATGAAAATTGGTACCACGGTGAAGTCAACGGGGTCCACGGCTTTTTCCCCACCAACTTTGTGCAGATCATCAAACCTTTACCTCAGCCCCCGCCTCAGTGCAAAGCACTTTATGACTTTGAAGTGAAAGACAAGGAAGCTGACAAAGATTGCCTTCCCTTTGCAAAGGTACAGTAGCCACAAGATTGCTTTTAGCTTTCCTCCGTCGTTCCTGAGTACCTGGGCTTGGCAGGATGTCTCAGTTGGTGAGGGAACTTGTTGCCAAGCCTGAGAGGTGAGCTGAGTTTGATCACCAGAACTCACACGGTAGGAATAAAACCACCTCACCAGAATTGCCCTCTGACCTCCACATGCACTCCATTGCTTGCCCCACCCCCACCCCCATCCCTACCACCACAAATGAATATAACAAAACAAACGTTTTAAAGGACATCAGGTTGGCCGGAAGTTACTGCTTGGTTTATGACAACATTACAGTTTTGTGTACTAAAGGTATGTTACAGAATTTTTATTCATTGACTATTAAAACTTGAGTCCCTTTATTGAGGATGCTTACTAAAGTGGTACATTCAATGGGATCAGAGAGAGTCACAGCTTCCTTGTTTCTTCCAGGACGACGTACTGACTGTGATCCGCAGAGTTGATGAAAACTGGGCTGAAGGAATGCTGGCAGATAAAATAGGAATATTTCCAATTTCATACGTTGAGGTAAGTTAGTTTGTATGGTCTTCAGCTTCGTAAATACGTGTTAATTATTCAAATTATGTATTAAGAAATCCTTATGGCCCTGAGCATCAATTTCAAGAGTTGAAAGGCTTCGCTGTTGGATTAGAAAGAGTTCCTTTCTTGTGTCCTTCAATTCCTGAAGATCATAAAATGTGACTCTTCGTATCACTCCGAAAGAACATCCCTATGACGTGTTAAAGAGACTGCGTGTGCAGCCGGGCTGTGGTGATGCACGCCTGTAATCCCAGCACTCTGGGAGGCAGAGGCAGGAGGATTTCTGAGTTTGAGGCCAGCCTGGTCTACAGAGTGAGTTCTAGGACAGCTAGGGCTACACAGAGAAACCCCTGTCTTGAAAAAACCCAATCCAAAAAACAGAGGCGGGGGTGGGGGTGGGGGGTGGGGCTGCGTGCTTCCTGCGTTGCCTGTATGGTCTTGTTTTCTCTTCTGCTTGCTCTCTTGGGTGAGGCTCAGAAAATGTATAAAGCCCCCAAGTAGCATGAGAAGTTAATGTTCTCATTTTCTTTGTTTACTTAGTTCTTGTGCTTGTACTGTATTTATTTATTTGTGTGTGTGTGTGTAAGCAATAGGTCAGAGGACACCTTGGGGATCTATTTCTTTCCAGCTTGTGTGTCCGAGGGCTGGAGCTCAGGTGGGGGGTCTCAGTGGCCAGCACCCTTATTCCGCCTTGCTTACGGACGTCTTTCCTAAGCTGCCGCAGCATCAGAACTAGAACGTGATTCCCTGAGTAGTCTTTTGATTAAACATTTACTAAAGTGACTGCTTTTCCATCCGATTCCAGAAACTTCTTAGCCCCCTTCACCATTAATTAGCATTGTTCGGAGAACTTGTGGCCAAACCTGACTAAATGAAGTCTTTTTATATATGTGAAGTAGCACGTTTAGATTATTCTAAACAAGGTGGAGACATGGATTGGGGAGGAGGTCTGGAGAGATGGTTCAGTTAGTAAAGTGTTTGGTACATAAGCATGAGGCCTCGAAACTGAGCCCTAAAACCTACTTAAAGGTGAGTGACGGTGTTCACCTGTCATTGTCCCAAACGGTTTGCTGGTGGCCAGCCTGGGTGCAGTAAGAGATTGTATCTCCGTAAGGCAGAGCAGTGGTTGAGGAGGAAACCATATGTGAATCTCTGGCCTCCATGTATACAGATATCCATGTGTACCCATGCACACATATTCAGACACACGCACACTCGGTGAATGGGGGAGTTCAGAGCAGACCCTCACTGCATCGTACGTAAACTGTCAACATTTCTTGCTGAGAATAAAGCATTGAAATTGAAGGCATTTTCTTTGGAGCATGAAACCACCAGAGGCCAACCGAGCACACAGAGTTGCTGAGATCAAGGCAGGCTTGTGGAAAGAAGTTGGTATCTGTATGGTGTGTGCGGAGATGTTAAGTAAGAGAGATGAAGGAGTGCATTTACCGTAAGCAGGAGGAACACCCAGGTGGAGAGGCCTGTGTGTACAGAAGCCAAAAGGCAAGAGAGAGCATAGACTACGGAAATAAAGGCGATTCTGTTGCTCAGATCATCAAAGTGTCTATTATGTAAAAAAGCATGTTAAAAAAAACCTACTATCACTTATCTTGCCTTCTTTTTATCTGAGATATTTGTTTTGACATGATTCTGAAGACTAAAATGGCAAACTGTCACTGTAGCCAGCCCGCAGTGTCTCCCTTAGTAAGATTGCCAGAGTTTCCTAAAACATTGACGTGTTGCTGGGTATCCATTGGGAAGGAACCCAGTGTTACTGTGCACCCACTGGGCAGGAACCCAGGCTGGCTACTTCTCTTGGGTGTGATCTACACTTTCAAATGTTCCTTTTATTAAAATGTTTTCTCTAACATTAGAAGAAGGCAACAGAAGAAAAAGAAACCCTTAAGAAGTCACCCTTTCTATATATGATTTGTGTACGTCCTAAGAGTGGGTTGTGGAAAGCTACCAGCACCTCCAGGTATTTGAATCGTTAGGCTAAAGGGTCCGAGCAAGCAAGCAGAGTTTAGTAAAGAAAGCCTGTCTTTACATGTGCGGTATTATCACTGGTGCATGCTGATGCTTGGTCGGCATGCGTGAAAAGGTATTGCAGTGTGGTCTTGTTGTTGTTGCTGCTGCTGGTGACATGGGGCAGGTGTCAAATTGTTCAATAGACATAAAAAAAATCCACCCACGGAAAGTCCAGAGTCACTTACAGTCATTTGAGTCATATGATTATTCACTCTGACTTAAACTGCTGAAGTACACAAGGGGAAAGTATTTGCTTCCATCCCTCAGCCCCACCCCCACCTCCATGAGCATTTTCCTTATTTGAGCCAGAACTTTTCTAGTGAGGACTTGAAGTAAATCAACTAACTGTCTGTCGGAGCCTGTGTTCACTTTGATGTCAAGTTGTCAAATTGAACCGCCTGGTGGGGAGCAGAGCACCTGGGGCTTTAGTGACACCTGGTTCATTTAGCCTCCCAGGCCTAAGTGGAGGGAGATTTCAGCCACAGCCAACTGAAACCTGGCTGTCTCCATTGTGGAGTGTCTCAGGACAGTGTCAGACATGATAAAACAAAGTACGGGCCAAAAATCCCAGTAATACTTTCTCTTGCTCTGTAAACCTTTCATATTTGGCCAGCTTTAGAACTCAGAGCATGCCCAATTTAAACACTACTGTATTACACATGCAGAATTTTTTAAAAAGGGATTGGATGTTAGGACCAGGTCTCTCCATGTAGCCTGAGCTTGCCTGGAAGTCACTGTGTAGGCTGACATAAACTCACCATCTGCCTGCTTCAGCCTCCTAAGTACTACTGGGTTTATGTTTTTACTACCATGTTTAATATTTTTCTTGTGTCTTATAAGCTAACACGTGTTCCTTAGTCTGCTGGAGTATAGCAGTGGTCAAATAAAAGACCTTTGTCACCATGCACAGGAAGGGAATAATCTCAGAACTGAGTTTTGGGTCTCAGAACCATGTCTTTCCTTGTACAGTCCTGCAAGCAAACACACTCCAGCTCTGTGCTGTGCTAATAGACCCTTAACCCCATCCCATTCCAGCACCCCCACCTCCACCCAGTTTCCCTAGTTGGCATGGGTAACAGATATGCTCAGGGAGCGCAGGAGGGGCCTGAGGGCTGGATTCTAGAATTGTGGAATTGGTAAGTCAGCTGTGAGATTCAAGGGGATCATGGTCATATGAAAGGAGCCAAATGTTGGAGGTAGCAGGGAGAGGACTGATGCGGGGAAGGAAGGTGCGGCTGTAAGAGGGGCAGGGAAGAGTTCAGAGGTTAAAACACTCAATGCACAAGCATGAGAACTGGAGTTTAGACCCATAGATCTCAAGTAAAATGTACAGGTGGAGACGGAAGATCCTCAGAGCCACCTGGCTAGTGAGGCTAGCCATATCAGTGAGATTAAGACACCTGCTTCAGTGAATAAGGTCAAAGAATAATTGAAGATGATTCCCAACACACACACAAACACACACATACCATACACACACACACACACACACATACACACGAGAAAATGGGAAGGAAGAAAAAGGAAACACTGTTGGAATCAAACACTGTTGGAATCGTTGGGTCACCTACTTGTGTTGAAGTAAAATGATAAAGTAGTTGCAATCATGTTTTATAACTGTCAAGCAAATATTTTCTTATTAAACTACGAAAATCTTCAAAGATTGACTAGAGGGCTGAGGATGTAATTCAATAGATAGAGTGCTTGTCTAACATGCCTAGGTGTGAATCCCAGCACTTAAGACCACGTACAGTGATGCACACCTGTCATTTCAAGACCCAGGAAGAGGAGGCAGGAAGATCAGAAATGCAAATCCAGGCCAGGTTGGGATATGTAAGACCCTGTCAGTTGTGTGGAGTTCTTGTGATAAGAATTCTTTGGCTCGGATCTGATTCACTCATTTCTCCCAAGACAGTCTCTTCCCAGATCCCTGTGTGGGCACACCTTGAAGGTTGTATATTATGTTCTGTATAGAACAGTCTCTTTTTGACTTGAGCAAGCTGGAAAGCAGTTAAAGATAGGAGATTCTTACAGAAGCCCAGGGAATTCTTGAAGACACCACGTCTGGATGTGTATCAAGGACTGATTACACCCAGAAGGAAGACATTAGTACCCTGTTTCTCTTTGTTCAAATGGTCCAGTTGTCTGCAGACTAGCTAAGAAGATTTAACAACCTCATTAGTTTCCAGTTGACTCTTGGTTTTCCCAGTCAGGGATGACATGATTCTCAGCAACCAGAAAGTTTGGTCGAAGATGATGCTAACTATGGAATCTGGGACATTTCTCAGTCATTGTTATGCATTGTAGGTTAGTATTGAATCACAAGTTGCTTTTTTTTAAGTGTCGAATATTTTAATTGCACTGATGAAACACACTGTTCAGGAAAAAAAATTGTTTATGAGTATTACTGCTCACTGACAATGCTATCCGTCAGTCAATTACTCTAATGGGGATGAATAATAAAACCAATGTTTCCATTATATCTTTTCTGGAGCCTGTAGCATGTAGCTTTTGCTATCCCACCCTAATGCTCCAGGAATGGGCCTTGCTAATAATAGCCCTCAACCAGAGAATATTGGATCTGTGGATGAAAAATACAGACATATACATTGTTCTATTTCAACCTGCCGTATTGGCTTACTAGCTGGGCACTACTAATCTCCTGTGGCTAGTGTCCCCTCCCAATACTCTTAGCTCATAACCTCTCAACCTCTCCTAGCTTCAGTTGCTCTGCCACCATCAGTCCCAGCTCAAACTCAAACCTCCCTTCTGGAGAAGCAGCCTATGGTTGCTCTGCCCAAGGTCTCACATAGCTGGTCGGCTTTTCTCCCTCCAAAGTGTGGTGGAAACTCCTTTTCTCTCTCTTTCCTGCATCTGTGAGCTTGCCTGCAAGGACCCAGAAGTCTCATTGGCTGCTCAGCTCATTGGCTGCTAATATCTTTATTGATGGATCAAGAACCAATTGGGGAATAGGACCTTAGCATTAGACCCATCCCCTACAGTAGTCCCAGGAGCAAAGGATAGTTTCTACTTTAAGCCATGGTGTTTAAGAAATAGATTTCACATGATTAACACAGACATTGATTCTTCAGGTGGATCTTGGCAAAGTGATGTGAAAATTCCAGGAAAGGAGCTACCATTCAGTGTACCATTATAAATAGCCATTAGTAATGGGAAAAAACTAAAAGGCTAGTAATAACAGCATTTTGTAGAAGTTAATTGTAACCTTCAAGAATGACTTTCAAAAGTTTGAGTCTTCAAAGCAGATATGGTGGGACTAGCTACATAATTCAAATAAGACAGGCTGGCTAGGTTTATGTCAACTTTGAACCATACATTTTTATTCAGTTCCTTCTTTAATTTCAATGACTAGTCATTTGCAGTATCACTTCACCCAGGTTTTTAAACGATTAAAAAGTTGTTTAGTTACTTGGTGGTTTTGTCACAGGTAATTTGAAGATGCACACTCCTTATGCATCAGTGATGGACAGTGGGGTAGGAGTGGATTATCATACAGATATTTTTACGTTTCCATCCCTGCCAGAAGAAGGCTACATTCAGCTCATTCTATCGCCATCTTCCTGATAACAATCTTCTGTCACCATACCTAAAACACTCCCTCCTCCTCTCTACTTGCTTTATCTTAATAAATATCATGTGGTAGAGGGGAAAATTGGGAACCTGGAGCTTGGTGGCCAGGTTGGAACTGGTGTCCCAACAAGTAATTCTGTATGACTGCCTGGTCTTCTCACTGTTGAGCCCACAGCGAGCGTGGCCCATTGGTGATGCCTGTGATGACAGTTACTGCCGTCACTATTATTCTTCCATTGCACTTTGCTGCCTGTCATCCTTCTGTCAAGTTATCTGCTGCCGAGATTGACCACTGTCTGTCTTAGTTAGGGTTTTGCTGCTGTGAACAGACACTGTGACCAAGGCAACTCTTAGAAGGACAGTATTTAATTGGGGCTGGCTTACAGTTTCAGCAGTTCTGTCCAGTATCATTAAGATAGGAGCCTGGCAGTATCCAGATAGGCATGGTTCAGGAGGAGCTGAGAAACTGGTTTGTAGTTTTTGTGCATTTTAAAGTTTTTAGCTGCTATTCTCATCTTATACTGCCTGTCATATATTTATTACAGGTTTCTCTTGTCATTACATCAGGATGTTACATGCCTAGGAGCCATTTAGGAGGTATGGGTGACCAAAGTCAGATCAGTTGTTTCTCTAGCCCAGTTCAAGTCAAACTTGCAGTGATCCTCTTCCCTCAGTCCTGAGTTCATAAATATATGCTACTGTATCCAACTCTCCTTTTCTAGGTTTTGTTTTCTGTAACTATATACAACTCTCCTTTTCTAGGTTTTGTTTTTCGTAACTATATACAACTCTCCTTTCCCAGGTTTTGTTTTTTGTAACTAGGCTACAGTTAGGTAGGTATGGTGACATAAGCTTCTAACCCCAGTACTCAGGAGTCTATACAGGAAGATCAAGTATGTCGGGCCAGGTTGGGTGCCTAGCAAACCCCCTCAAATATATAAAATTAAAACAGTGCAACAAAACCCCCAAAATAATAAATAAAATAGAAAATAAAAACTGGCCTGAGTACTTAACTACTTTAGAATTTTCCCAGGGTAAAATAGTAATAATGGTGTGCTAGATTAAATCTGGAACTTCCATTGTTATATAGGAAAAATTTTCTGGTACAGGACGGGGCTGGGGAAATGTTGGTCAAAGGTTATAAAACTTTAGTGGAAAGGGATGAGGTCTTCTGGTTGTGGCATACACTGTGCTATCTGCTGTAACAATGAGAAATTAAGTGCACTGACTAGAGCAGAGATAGCCCCAGAGGGGATCGTCCTTGGTTCTGTAGAGTCCGGGGTATTGTTCCTGTTTCAGAGGGTAAAAGATGGAGGTTTAAGTATAGGGTTGGACATTGCTAGGGTAATCTCAACAGAGCTAAGGATGTCATTTTGACTTTATTTTGGTTTATTTTGTTAAAGCCTTTCTCTAAAGAATAATAATAGCAGAAGGGTACAGTAATAGTCTTTAATAATCAAAGACTTGGTGGAGGTACATAAAAAGATTTTTCTCTCATTTATACTTTTGATGTTTTTCCCCTTTAAAATCAAAAAGCATAATCAATGTTTATAAAGAAAATTTGGGAATTCATTAGAAAGTTTGGAAAGAAAATTACTGTATTGATTAGCATCCAAGTTTCTTTTGCAATTCTGAAGTCAGCTTGTTTTTATAAGTGACATTAGAGATATTGTTGAGAAACCAATAAGGGAGAATTACTATGTTTTAGCACCATTCTTCCTTAATTCTGACTGGCAGACCCAGTGCCTGGGTCAGATTCTGCGAAGCTTTTTTCCAATAGGCACTGTGGGCCACATTCATGGTGTTGTTGCGCTTCCAGCCTCACATACCTAGTTGTTGCTTTTATTTCTGCCACAATGAGGATAGGAAAATGAGTACTGGTTCCTGGAGTAGAGGCAAGAACATGTTCTGTGGGCTCCACGGACCCTTCCTCAGTCAAGGTGGACAGAGACTCCATCTGAAAGGGACTTACCGAGGGTTGGTGATGAGATTCTACAGAGCAGTTCCTGCTCTATCTGTGATTCAACATCTTCTTCTAATTTAAGAGTTTCCCATCAGAACATTCAGGGAGCGGAGAGTCCCGACATCAGGTAATGTGGATTGAGTTTTCACTGCACGGATGGAGAGTTGGTGATACCCAGGGCAGTTTTATAGGATGTACAAATGCAGATCTCCCGGCGAGCTGTGATCAGAGCCTTGAGATAATGACTAAACATTGTGTCTACTGTTCACCGTGATTCCCCAAAGGATTCCCGGATTCTTCATCCTGGCCTTTCCTCTGCAGGGGCGAGGATGCAAGCCATGTTTTACGGCTTGCTCTAGAGATCCACTTTGGAACTGGTGGCTTGCAACTCTGCAGTGTTTGTCTGTGTACCTATAAAAAAATCACCCTTCTAAGATCTGAGGACATCCAGTCAGTTCTCGGGAAGCCTTTCTTTCTAATTCTTCCATACAGCAAAATACTTCCTATGAAAACCAATCCAAGCATCCTTGCCTGCCTGCTACTTCTGTAATGCTAAGATTGCACCGTCCATGGCAGGCATGGGATGGTGATGTGTGTGGGCGATTCATTCTTTTCCCCGACTCCCTTGAGAATACAGACTATTTTATAGTCGCTATTGTACAGTCATACACAGACTATTTTAGCCATTTTACTCCTATAATCTTGGAAACATGAGGAGGAAATGAATAAGCCCTGGTGCATCACATAGAAAACCAGATAAATGGCCCTTTCTTCTTCTGTGTGTTCTGACAACATTGCATTACTATATCCCTCTCTGTATGATGGTAGTACCAATAATCAATGTTGTTGTTGTTGTTGTTGTTTTTAAAAAAAAAGCTACACAAGGAGTAGGTAAACTCTGACTTATTTATTTTTCCACTTTCAGACAAGTGTCTTGCCTACAGGAAATAGCCGGGCATTGCTGGGTGGCTCGCCTGTAATCTGCCCTAGGCTCTTGACTCAGTAGTTTCCGAGGACCTGTGATAACGAGTCTTCAGATAAGACTCAGATCCAGCTTCGCTTAGGTGTATAGAGATTCTGATTTTTCATAAAACTATGAACGCATTCTGACTTGTCCTCAGAATGTTTGTTCTCGGAATGACTGATTACTCGCTGTCAATGTCTGAGGCTGCCTCTGTTACAGAAAAATGACTTGAAATATGTTAAACTTTATGTTGAAGATAGATTTCTTGTATTGTCATATACTTTCTAACTATTGCTAGTAATTAAGGCCTTACAAAGCAAAGTAGGCCCAGTTTGATCTCGTATGGAGAAGACCTACATGGATTTTTTTTTTAAATTATATGTAAGTATACTGTAGCTGTCTTCAGACACACCAGAAGAGGGTGTCAGATCTCATTATGGGTGGTTGTGAGCCACCATGTGGTTGCTGGGATTTGAACTCAGGACTGTCAGAAGAGCAGTCAGTGCTCTTAGCCACTGAGCCATCTCTCCAGCCCCTACATGGATTCTTTATAATGTTCTGCGCATTTGTGTGCATGCGTAGTTCATAGATGGCTTGAACAGATCCATTCTGATGGTCAAATAATTGGGAGAAGAATCTTCTGTGTAATGCAATCGAATGCTCCAGAAAAGTCTTTCCTGGATGGGGTAAAGCATTGTTACTTTTTGTAATAAAAAAATCTCCCATACAGCACAACCTGGGCTGCACACACATGCCGTGCCAGGACTCTCTGTGGGCTGCAAAGCTGAAGGCACGTGTGCTGTTTGGGTGCTCACCACCCTGGGCTCCACTCTTCCTCCTCCACGCCTGCGCGTCTCCTCATCCTCACGCTGTAGGAATCTAGGATGTGAGGAACGCTCACTCGCTGATTTATTAAACCGAGTGCACATCGCTGAGGAATGTCTGTCTGCATGTCATTTCTCATTGACTAGATTTTACTTAGAATTTAATGACAATTCCATGCTCTGTACCTCTTGGGATACAGGTATTTCCACTGTTGCGTTCCTCTGTCTGGTAATGAGGTTCTGGAAAATAAAATGCATGGTCGGAATGTATCCTCCTGGTTAATGGCCGTTTCTGATTTATGATGTGTGTATGAATGAACAATACAAACACATACAGGCGCGTGTATTACTGGTTCCCATAGGACACGGACATCAACCGATCTCAGCTGTGAAGTTGTGCGCTGGATTCTCTTCCCAGCACTGGGATTAGTTGTGGGTGTGTTGCTTCAGAACTAGTAGGTACCAGCACCTCCGAGTCCTGGGGCTGTGCCTGCGTCTGTCTTGTAAGCTCTTCTGTGCTTGGGCTGTTTGCTGTGTCTCCGACTGTGAACTCGCTGTCTTCCCCATGCCTTTCATCCTCTGAGAATCTGAGCACATCATTTCTCTTTTCTGCCACTTCTTTCCTTTCCCTTGATTCGTTCTCCCTTAATGTGGGAGCATGATCTGCCTGTGAATCTCCTGAAAAATTGATGATGTGATTATATTCACCTCCGCTTTTGGCGCTAACATCTTTTTTTTTCTCCCCCATAATGCTCAAAAGGTCCATTTTCCCCTTGGTGTCTTTGCTGGCTTGTTTCTGCTGTTAGTTCTTGGCTCCTCCAGGTCTGAAATCAGCATCTTGGTTGTCACTAACTCTGTCTTGTTAGCTCTCCTCTGTCCCCAGAGGTACCTACCACTCTTTGTAATCTCCTCCATCATCATTGCCCTGTTCATTTCCAGAGTGTTGGGATGGCGGTGGGTTGGGAACACACACACAGCAAGGTCTTTGTAAGCAAGTTAGCTCACAAAGCTTTGTAGTTTTCTTCCCATAACTTCTACTTTCTCCCCCACCCCCTCCCTGAGTCAGAGACCACCCAAGTGTAACCTGGAGATGACTCCTGCGCTTGACCTGCAAATGCTTTTGGTATAATTGCCTGGTCAGGTATAGAATCTGGAGATTTTCTGAAAGCTTACTCCCTAGCTTTCTTTTTCCAGAGAGCTGGCTGACAATGCTAAGCCTTTGCTCTAGAAAGGCTTAAACGCTCTCCCTGGGTCACCGAATGCGTCCGTCCCCCAGAGTTAATCTGTCTGGCCTTTATTGTTCCTTACTGTTAGGAACCTGTTCCGTTTCCCAAGGCCTTGTTTCTTGTGAGTCAGAGGGGTGTGCCCGCTCATTCCACGCCAGGGCCATGCCTCGCTTGGAATAGTCACAAAAAAAAAAAAAAGCCCACAGAATGATTCCAATCTCCACTTGGTCTGAGTCCCGTCACTCACGGCCCACAGCCTCCAGACGGGACTGAGAGGCCTCCCTCTTGAGTATTCTGAGGGGATGTTTGTGTTTGGGGTGAGGAGAGGTTTACTTAGGAGTAAAACTTTCTAGTTCATTAATCCAGCTTCATATTACATAAGACACATTGGAGGCGCGTAGGGAAAAGGTGACTTGCCCGAGGTGACGGAGTAAGTGACTGGTAAGCTTGGTCTCTGAGTCATCACAGTAATAGCTGTTCGGACTGGATCTTACAGGCTGCAGAACATGCTAGACCATGCTCGTTTCTGTGCGAGGAACACAGGAGTGGTGCTGCCTTGCTTGACCCAGCTCAGAAGACCAAAGTCGGGATGAGTAATGGCTCAGCCAGTGAGCGTGGAGACCTGACCCTAGGCTAACCTGTTTGACTTCATGTTCAAAGCTCTTCCTGTGGTTCTCTTCAGACAGTGCCTCCTTCCGCATTCCTAAACCTAAATTTGTTTTAGGTTTCTAAACACGTGCCTTTCTTTTATACCTTCCCTTCAAATCCAGAAGGCCGAAAAGGAGAGTTCCGATTTATTTATTGATTTATTGATTTATTTATTGATTGATTTATATTCTAATGGCTGGGCCTAAAGAAAGCAAGGCTCACTGTGATACGCTGCTCACTGCCTGACCTTCAGGCCTCTCCCTGAGGCATGCCAGTTATTTTGCAAACCGCCTTTCCCTGGCAGGTGGAGTGAAGTTTGTAGCCCCTGCTGCTTATTGTCCCCCTGCTTACACAGTGGTTCTTGTCCCTGTGATTTCTTAGATCTCAGGGAGCTTCAGAACAGTGGGCTCTGGGAGGTCAGGGGTCGTTCATGAGCCTTTCGGGGACAGCTCCTAAGGTGTCGCTTCTTTCCCCTGACGAGCTTTCAAGGGGCAAGAGCTGAGCTACCAGTGTACTCACATCAGTGGGGAGCAAGCTGAGACGTGGCCGTGCCACACAGACTGGCACGTGAATGCTTGACCGGCCTCAGTTTCAAAGACCTGGTACCGTTTTAGGCTCGAAAGCAGGGTCTGGCATGTGTGTCTCGGTTTGGGTTAGTTATATGTTGAATGCTACTATTTTGTTTATATTGGGCAAGATAAAATATATTAAAAGTAGCTGATAGTTTTTTTTCTTTTTATTCTTCTAAATGTAGCTATTTAGGAAATTTAAATTATCTATGAGATTTATATTACATTTAAGCTGCCCAGTGCTAGCCCAGAGGCAGACCTCCCTTGCCTTGATAATTCTAAGAGACTTTTTTATTATTATTATTTAATTCATCACAAACATTTGTAGAGACTTAAATGGTGTCCTAGCCTATCGGAGGTTCTCTTATCAATTTTATAGAACTCACAGTCTCTCCTGTGTGAGTCTTGTGTTCTGAGGGGAGTAAGATAAAAGACTAACGGTAGATCTGAACTCTTCATGCAGTTATTTAAGAAGCGTTTACAGGGGGCAGTGATGTGAGGCTGTGTTTTCATTTCTTCCTAGGAGGTGCAAGTGGGCTTGAGTTTCTGTCTTGGTTTCTCCAGAGTGCTGACTCTGTCTAGGGAAGGAACAGTGGACATTTGGATGCTGGAATGGTGAAGGGCTGTGTATTAGTTTGGATTCTCTAGAGTCATGTATGGATAGTCTTTATATAGCTAGGGAATTTGTCGATGACTTACAGTCTATAATCCAACTCCCCAACAATGGGCAGCAGCAGCTGTGGATGGAAGGCCAAGGATCTAGCAGTTGCTCAGTCCCACAAGGTAAGCAGACAGGGAAGGGTGACTAAATCTTCCTTCTTCCAATGTCCTTATGTATCTCCAGCAGAGGGTATAGCCCAGATTAAAGGCTATAGGTCTCCAACAGAGGGTGTGGCCCAGATTACCGGCGTGTAGGTCTCCAGCAGAAGGTGTGGCCCAGATTAAAGGTGTGTGCCTCCTTGCCTTTAATCCCAGATGATCTTGAACTCGGAGATCTCCTTGTCTTAATCTTCTGAAATTCACAGCCACTATGCTTCAAGATCTCCATGCCAAGATCCAGGTCAGAAATTTATATCTCAGAGCCTCCAGATTAGGATCATAGGTGAGCCTTCCAATTCTAGATTGTAGTTCATTCCAGATATAGTCAAGTTGACAACCAGGAATAGCCACTACAGGCTGCTTTTACAACCTGGATCTACAAGGGTTGTGTTGCACGGTGGAGAGGAAGGGTAGATGGTTCTTTCAGTGGTCACTGAGCCTTGGGAAGCAAACCTGTTCCAGTCTCCACCGCATTCACTGCTCAGTGACAGAGATGGAAAAAGAGGGAGGGGTGGGAATGAAATACTCAGGAAAAAGTAGAGTCTCCTAGAAAATTAACTTTGAGATAATATTTTTGAGACAGTCTCATGATGTACAGTAAATAGCAGCAATTTGGCTCGGCGCTCATTGAATGACTAAGGTCCGTGCCTCCTGCTTCAGCGTGCGGGTGCTGGGATTATAGGCCTGAATAACCACCCACAACTGTAATAAGAGAGCTTGAGAACATGATATTTAGTTAAATTCCTATAACAGAAAATATTGGTATATTTGGGGTATAAAATAACTTTATAAAATATTAATGTGGACCAATATATCAACTTAGACATGATCACAAATGCATGTATTCATTCACACATATTAAGTAAAGAGTACTTTATTAGTATAACAGTATTTTAATACAAATTTGTAAGAAAAATGATCAAAAACCTAATAGAACTATAGTTAAGGTATGGAAATAGAGAACATTGTAAAAAGAAAAGATCTGTTTAGTTTCATTAAGAGAAATACAACTCAGATTAGACCTTGGGAATTGAGAGATTGAGAGGGTGGGTTCGAGTCTTGAGTGACCTCAGTCCTTAGTCTACCTTGAGGCAGCCACCCCAGCCAAGAGCTGTCTCCATACCAGATGTGAGAACAAATTGGCCATCCTCGGCCGAGCGCTCCACCTGAGCCCTGATCGAAAGCTGGTGAGGATGAAGGACTCACCTTGAACCTGGGAACCCTGTTTCTGCCAAAGAGAATGGCTTCCTGGGGTCACCTTGGCCTCTTTGCTTCCAATACGGTGAACCTTTCCCTAGCCAGGGTAGGAGAGATTGGGCCAAGTGATACAAAGTCTATGTTGGATCTAAAAATCAATGTGTTTCCAAAAAGGGGGGTGGTGTCGTCCACAGAGATGAGACTTGGGGGTTGGGGGAAGAGGCTTCAAGAAGGAAGGCTGGAGGCCTTCCCTGAAATGGGTGTGTTTGGCCCAGGGACGTAGGGTACATTGGGGGTGAAGTGGTAGTTCCCCTTCAAAAGGATTCACTCTCGGTTTCCTCACTAGAAGGACCTAAGAAACTCCCCTTAATCCCCCTGGCATAACTGCTCCTTCTCCCTTTGCCTGGGCCATTCTTCTTTCTCCGTACATTCCAGCCCTAACTGAGTGAGGGTCTTCACATGGAAGTGTCTGACCACCGCAGCCCTGTGAGATAGGGCAGGACTTAGCCTCCAATTTAGCTATAGGAAACCCCTAAGACTTGGATAGATAAAGTGACTTACCCAAGGTCACCTGACAACCAAGAGGCAGTTCTAACTAGAACAGGTCTTCCTGACATCTTCTAATACTATTTTTTTTCTGTCAAAAACACAAAGTCCAAGACCTGGAGAGCCAGGTCAGCCATTAAGAAGATTGGTTGCTCTTGCAAAGGGCCTGACACTGTCTCCCTGGGACTCACATGATGGCTCACGGCTGTCTGTAGCTGCAGACCCAGGTCTGATACCTTCCATTGACACCGGGCACATATGCGGTACACACATGCAGGGAGCAAAAAAGAAATATCAGATACATAAAAAGAATAATTTAAAAACAAAACACAAAATCCTTTCCCCCACACTCCCTCAATGAGTTTGTTTTTCTTTTTATTTCCAGTAAAAGCTTCAGATCGTTGCAAAAAAGGGGGGTGGGGAGGAAATACAAATCAAATAATATGAAATTGCTTTTCTCATCTACTGGAGACTTGAACAATGATTAGTGAGGATAATATTCATGGAGCAAAGTGGTGGACATTGAGATTTCTTTGGTGCGTGATGCACCTATTTTTTTCCCAAAAGTTTTTTTAGATGTACATGTTAATGTAACAATTTGACTTTTAGGAATTTACCCCGTGATACCCTGCTACAAGCATGTCAGCAGTACAGGAAATGAAGGCGTGTCCGTGCTTTTTCCCATGGCTTTGGGAAGAGGCTCACAGGGCTGTCAGCACCAGTGCTTCGCCTGGGTGCATCGCTGGTCCAGACTTTAGGAAAGCAGATGCACCTGTGGCGGGACCACTTCAGACTCAGAGAGAGTGACGCTGCGAGATGTGGAACAGAAACGGGTTGGGAAGAGACACAGGCATCGAGGAATTGATCTTTGATGTTTTACCCCATGATAGTCTATGCTGTGTGCTTCATTTTTAAAGATAACTAATTACCGTCTTCTTCTTCTTCTGAGGTGGAACTCTCAGTCTGTAGTGCAGGCTGGCTTGGAAAGCGCTACATAAACTGGGCTGGCCTCGAACTTATGACATTTCTCCTTCCGGAGTGCCCGCCCCCACTCCAGTGTCAGGATCCCAGATGTGTGCCTCCAAGACTGGGGTTAATTATTCTTGCGATACATTTTAAAAGTTTTATCTTCCTTTGGGAAGAAAAAAAGGTTCAGTAATATTCTCTACTCTAGTGGATTATAAATTACAGTTGTTTTCTCTCATACTGTATTCTGTCAGCTGCGCATAATATCCAAAAACTGGAGACTTACTCGTGTATACAAGTTCTTATGAAGTAGTGACTACCAAAACTATTTCCCTTTGGAGGGGGTCAGGGTGGGTGTTTTATCTTAATTAACATTTATTTTTATCAGTATTTCCTCTCTGAGTTACTTGAGGATCTTCCTCAAAAACATAAAGAAGAATAACTCAGTAGCAAAGAACTTGCCCAGCATGTATAGGGCCCTGCACTCAATCCCTGGCACCACAAAAGTTAATAAATTAGTTAAATAATAAGAAAAAAAATGTGTACTCCTTAGAAGCAGGGGGAGAGGGGGTGGGATGGGGAGTGTCAGGATGGGGGGGGAACCAGGTAAGGGGATAACACTTGAAATATAAATAAATTATAAATAAATAAATAAATAAATAAATAAATAAATAAATAAATAAATAAAGCTCATTGAGGAAGCTAAGAAAGAAAGAGGAAGGAAGGAAGGAAGGAAGGAAGGAAGGAAGGAAGGAAGGAAGGAAGGAAGGAAGGAAGGAGGGAAGAGTATAAAAGGTCATGAGAACTTTAAGACCAGGAAATCTCTTTGCACTCTTCCGTTTGGCTCTAGAATGCTGAGTTTTACTGTGTGTGCTACTTAAGTCTTGTGTGAAGTCCTTATCACAAGCTGGGGAGGAGGCCTTGCAGGGCCTGGGCTTGCTTTGCAGGTCACAAGTGCACTTCTAACTTTAAAGGCCACACAAGGTAAATGTCAGCAGAAGCCCATGCCCACCGAGCTCAAGCAGACATCCTTAAATTTTATCAAAACTCCATTAAAAGCTGTCAGACCCTTGGCTCCCTGTGGTTACAAAGGTTGAGGTTTCTGCCAGGTCTACCTGCTGCACTCTCTAAGCTTTTCACTGTATGATTTTCTCTGGAATTTGAGGAGGGAAAAGGAAGATGCTATTAATACCAACCTGTGCTGTTCTGGAAAAATATCTAAGGTAGTTTTAAAGGATGACAACATCTTGCTAGCAAACATTCCTGTCAGTGTCAAAAAAAAAAAAAATGCAAGGGAAATACACTTGGCTGTTTGGAGGACTAGAAAGGAAGTAGGAATTAAGCTGTGTCCCTTTAAAGTGAGAGAGCTAAGGAGAACTGAAGTGGTTGGCCTCCTCGGATTTCTTCACCGGGCACGAGGAGTTTGACCACCAGGCCGCACAGTGGCTATCTCTGCCATAGAGTAGGCCAGTAGCTGTGCCAGCCCTAGAGTTGTGGTCCTTTGTCTGTTTATTATCACCACACCCTGCTGGACCTGCGTGTCCCTGCTTATGCAAACCATAGTATTATTGTATGTGAGGGCTTGTGCCCACCAAACATCACTCCTGGCAGTCTGGTGCCTCATAGGAAGATGTGAGGGAGGAGAGTTGACAGAGAAGTATAGCATTAAATGGTCTCTTATCACAATTATCAGGAAAGAGTGTTTGCTTCATTGAGTAATGTGGACAAACTTCAAAAGGGGAACAAAAGTTGAAATTACAGAACACACACTCATTGTTTTTAAGTCAGTTTATGAACTCCTTCTGACCGTTTCTCTCTCTCTCAGTAAATCTCCAGTGTCGAGCAGTTTACTCTCCATAGAGTGTTCTCAAGTTGTTATTTCCTGGAGGGTGGATATGGAAAAAGACATAAGAGGGACTCAGCATTGTATTTACCACAAACTGGCAAAACATTTATATCAGAGCACAGCAAATGGAAACCAGCCGTGTTAACACAATTATAACCAGCACGGTTAGGTGCAACCTTGACAGAATTATGGGAATATTTCACAATATTTCAAAATCCAGGTGGTCAGGCGAGATGTCCTCAGCAGGAAGAGGTTTTTCCCACCAAGTTTGATGACCTGTGTGTGTTGCAGGACTCACAAGTTTGAAGGATAGAGCCAACCCACTCAAATTGTTCTCTAACCTCCATAAATGTACCTTAACATCTGTGTACCCATACACATAGCCACCCACCTAAACAGGCAAAATGTGTAAAATAGTGGATTTTAAAAAGAACAGGTGCACTAATAGAGCCTATGATTGTCCCAGAATTCATTTAAATATAGTATCAGACAGATGCATTTGTCTCCTGCGTTAATTTTTTTTGGTTCCTGTGAGAAATCTCTACTTTATCCCGTTTCTTACTCAGCAATAGAGGCACTTGGAACTGAGATTTCAGACTCTGTTGTGCTGTTTGGGTTCCTGCTTGGAGGATTTGTGCTATAGGGATGGGGATAGTTAACAAGCACAGAAGAAGCCTCTTCTGACTCCTTTGCTCCTGCCTTGCTGGGGCACTGTCCTGCCTTGCTGCCTTTCATATGAGCTCTGAGCTTGGAGTGGTAAGAGAAGTCACTCTTGGATCTGCTTGGCAGTGTAGGAAAGAGTACTCCCCCCCACCCCCCACCCTCTCCACCCCCCACCCCCCCAGGCTCATGGAAGTCCGTCCACTGGAGGCCTCAGAGCTGTGCCTCCCATCAGAATAACCAACATCGCATTGCTTCTTTGGCGGATTTGATTCTCTTGGCCTCTTGCCCTGAAGAGGGAGATACCTAGATCAAAGAAGGGCTTACAGATTGTGGATCTCCTGACCAAATGCCATTATAATGTTCCAAGTGGCTCCCCCTTTTATAATATCTCTGTCCCTTTAAGTAAGTACATCCTCATCCAATCTTCTTCATCCCATCTTCCGGCCATTCATCTACTTGATGGTAAGGCCTGGCTGCCTCTGCTGGTAACTTTATCCCAGGAACACTCGTTTTCAGAGGCTTACGAA
This sequence comes from Apodemus sylvaticus, assembly GCF_947179515.1. Lineage (NCBI taxonomy): Eukaryota > Metazoa > Chordata > Mammalia > Rodentia > Muridae > Apodemus > Apodemus sylvaticus. The sequence goes on from NC_067489.1 coordinate 58,779,049, forward strand.
GAGGTGCTTACGTTTGAAAAAGGGTTGCCCTACTAATTATGTCAGACAGTCCACCTGACCTGGAGTCCCCAGAGAACCCCAGGAACAAATTGCCAGTCGATTTACAGTCATCTGTAGAAGCCGGGCCCTGGTTGACCTTGCTTTGAAACTGTGGGAAGCAGGTTCTGTTTCCCCTTTAAATGTTGACCGGCAGGATGTCCTCTCTCCTAGCAGGGGGTCTCATCAACAGCTTGGGAAGACACAGCTTGAACAATTGGGACAGATAGAGAACGGACCATTAGCTCCCATAGAACTAGTTGTGCAGGGCTGAGTGTAATGTTCGGAAGATCTCCTTTGTCCTTGGTAACACCTCTCAGAAGTATGGGGTTGGTTCTCAGGTTCCTGTATTTCATCTCAGTATTTTTGTGCACTGTGAGTTTCTAAGATAGGCAGCCTTTTATCACTGAGGCCTTACCGGAAATGTTTCGTTTTACCTCTGGGAAAACAAAAGGCTAATGTTCTCCCCGTTCCTGCTGATCTTATCCGCCCAGCACACCTATTCTGTCCCCTTGTACTCTCACCTTACACGGGGACTTCAGATAGACGGAGCTAGCCTGCCAGCTGGACTTGAATTTCAGCTCTTCCCTGGCTATGATTTTGAGCGCATGTGTTGATAACAGACAGGATGTCTGAGGAAGCAGTCGGGATTTCAACCGACTTTTGTGAGATTCCCTCAAACTGTGCGGAGAGAAACAAGGGCAGTGAACTTGTTTGGGGGTACACACGACAGTATTGCATGGATTCCTTCTTTATTTCCTCCTTTGCTTGTACCAAACTCATCAGTTGTTCAGCTCTGAGCCTTTCATTATTGGGGACCAGCCGGCCTTCAGGCAGATGAATGCTTACATCCTCTTTATTGCTTCTTGCTAAATTTATTTCATCAGTAAGCTGAAATCTTTTATTACTAGCAAGTGCCAAAATTACCCACTCCACACCCAGTTCTTAGAAACATGAATTTACCTTTCCAATCTTACTTTGGAACTATTTATTCTTCAGTTGGTATCCATCTGTGACGTAGATACAGTGAGGAAGACCCCTCACATGGAAGAAATATTAAAATGCATATGCACGTTATATATGCAAATACTGGTGTGGTGCCTTTGAATTAGAGATGAAATCTCTTGGAGGAAAGAACTCTCACTGAGCCCCCGGGAGAACGGTCTAACCTTGTGTTGCTCTGCGGCTTGCTTTTGCAGTTTAACTCAGCTGCCAAGCAGCTGATAGAGTGGGATAAACCTCCCGTGCCAGGAGCGGACACGGCAGAATGCCCCACCGCACCGGCAGGGCAGAGCAGCTCCGCCTCAAAGCACTCCGACACCAAGAAGAACACCAGGAAGCGACACTCCTTCACCTCCCTCACCATGGCCAACAAGTCTTCCCAGGCGTCCCAGAACCGCCACTCCATGGAGATCAGCCCTCCTGTGCTCATCAGTTCCAGCAACCCCACAGCCGCAGCCCGCATCAGCGAACTGTCCGGGCTCTCCTGCAGCGCCCCGTCTCAGGTACACGGGCGGGCGGGGGCAGCCGGGGTGAGCATGCGTGGGCTCCCCAGCGGTAAAATGCCCGAAGACGGTAGCTTTCCGTGCTGCCTCCTTTTTATGGGCCTTAGTTACATTCTCACTGCTGGGATAAGTACCTCGCGACTTGAGAGAGCAGGGGTTTATTTGGGCTTGCAGATCCAAGGGAGATGTGGTGCATCCTGGCGGGAAGACGTGACAAGAGGCGGCAATTGTTTCATGATCAGGAGGCTGAGAAGGCTTATTGCATCCGTGCTTAGGAGTCTTAGAGGGAACAGGAGGTGGGGTCCCACTACCAAGCCTCAAGGCCCACTCTCCTGAGGATCCATTCCCTTTAGCACCAGTCCCTTAATCATGTCATAACTTTCCCACGTAGCACTTCCAACTGGGGACCGAGTGTACAAACACAGGAGCCTGTGGGGGACATTTCACGTTCAAAGCTGGACCCTATATGTAGCAAATGCTAGCCTGAGTTCATCCCAAAGTAAGGACTCGAGAAGCAGTATTAGAACCTACAAAGTGTGTGAAGTAGTGCTTGTCAATTCCATGTTCACTCGGGTTGACACAACTTCCCAGTGCTACAAACTTCATCTCTGTTCACCCACACCGTTCTCAGTGTGATGCTCAGGACATATAGAGCTTCTCACATCTTGCTACTTGAGTTTCCCCTCCAAATAATAGAGCAAGAAGAGAACGGATAGACAGAAACATCCAACTCAGAAATTGCCCTTGCAATTTTAAAAGGCTCCGTAATTCATCAAAGACTTTGGACTGTCTTAAAACACGGCCACGTGTTATTTGTGCGTTAAAAATGCATGGGCCCGTTGCAAGCATTCACTTATTGTTTGGCAATTGATTGTTGGATGTTGAGTTATTAGACCCTTGGGCACAGTGTGTAGTGAGATATATAGAATACAGGCGTTCCTTAGGACGGCCTTCTTCTGGTCTCCAGAGTGCATCTAATTGTGGCCCTTTCCCAGAGGGAAGTGACTATGTCATTATCCACTTAGAGAGCAACTGCACTTCGCTCAGCCTGGAGGTCAGAGAGCGCCGCCCAAGGCGGCCTGACACAGCGGGAGGAGCCGCCATGGAGGCTTATGTAGTGGATTATTCCATGCAGATTTTTTCCACAGTGTAGCTTTGGGTTGTTTTTCCTTAAAATATAAAAGTGAAATTCCAATTAAAGAAAAAGGAAAAAAAAAAAAAAACGAAGTAAAAAAAAAAAACACAGTCCTGGTTCTGGAGAAGTTTATTAGTTTAATAAGTTTCTCTATGGCATTGCAGACTAAAAAATGACCATTCCTGGCTAATTTTATTAAAAGTCATTTTTTTTTTGTTATTTATTTTGTCCAACATCTCTGGATTAACATAGTAAGTCAGGAATTAAATGTATTTACTGTGAGAGTATGGGTTCTCTCTCTCTCTCTCTCTCTCTCTCTCTCTCTCTCTCTTTTGCATGTGATAAGGTTATAGAACTTTCAATTTTAATGAAGAAAACTAGAACATACATAGATACATGGCATTGCGTGTGGTATATACATGACTCCTTCAATGGATGAGTTCCTTGAAAAGCAGGTGGGGAGGGCTCTGCCCTCACCTTTTGTATAACCAATGATTTCACGAGAGTAGACATGGGTTTCAGATCAGGGCGTGCAGCTAGATTGTACATCAGAGTTCAGAGTACTGGGTGAGGAGGATTTGGTGAGACTGGATTTTTGAGTAAGGGTCTGGAGAAGGGGTTGGTAAAGACTCCCTAACACAAAGTGGATCGTTCTGAGTGAGTCAGTTTGGTGTGTGTGTGTGTGTGTGTGTGTGTGTGTGTGTGTGGTAACACTAGCAACAATAGTGTCTTCTTGACATAGAAGCAGGCTCATGTGTGGCACGCTGATAACATTGAACAGGAAGGGATCTAAAATGGTGGACAGTGCTTTTTCTTCAGTAGTGGAGAGAGTTAAAAGGCACAGGAGGGTAAGCTAAGCCCTGTGTCCTGTGGCGAGCTCAGGTGTCGTTTGTCTCACTGTGCCTCACCACAACTGAAGATAACGGCTATGAAGGGGTGGCTATTTTTTTGTTTGAATCTGAGCAGATTACGAAGCAAGATGCTCTCTGTTTCCTTGAAGCATCCTCCCCCCCCCACCCCCTTCCGCCTCCCTTCTGTAACCAGTTGGTTGTTTTCAGCGGTGGTTTGTTGCCTGAGGGAGAAGTTATTTCCAGCAGAGGATGGGAGGTGTCTGGTCCTCCCGCTGAGGTTTACAGAAAACATCACTCCTCTAGGGCACCTTGCTTTGGAGGGACCCTCAGTCCACAAGAAAGCTTTGAGGCACATCAGTCCTTATCATGGAGATGAGTCCATTCAGGGAATGGCCAGGAGAGGCTGCTTCAAACCCACCTGCCCCAAGAATCTGTCTTTGCCACTAGCAAGATTGTTAATTTTCCTAACTCATACTCACCTTTAACTTTGATTTTAGTTCATTGTATTTTTAAGAAACAAATGTAAGCAAGTCAGTATTCACTTGGGTCTCCCATCCGAATGAGAGCTCCTACCTACAGATGCCTAGGCGCTTGAGTGCTGATACTGTGGTACTTAGGAAATGGGGTACCTCCAGCCTCACGTTCCCCCAATGATGGAGATAACAGTCATAGGATGGTCAAGGGTCAGAGGGTCAGAGGGCTTGCTTGCCATTGTATTTGGTGGCTGTTGAGTGAGGACTGAACTTGAAAAGGTATAAACTAGGAAGTAACTTCTGAGCTGTCCCCAACACACATGATCATGGGTCTGTGTGACTGACATCCATACAGCACATGAAGACATTTGGTCTGCCCCCAGCCACACCCATGATAACTCTGCTCATGACATTCTGAGGCATGATTCACAATATCGTATGTTTCTGAGGAATTTTTATATTTCCCTTGTCCTCAGGGGAAGCAAGAAGGCCCGTCCGATTGCTCCTGTTTTCTCTCCCAACTCTCCCTGCTTCGCTAACTCTTTCTTGTAGAGGACACTGAGGAATGTTTGTGGTTCAGTGGGGCAACAAGGTGCTGGTCAATGGTATGTCCTCTGTGCTGAGGAAAAGATATCCACTCTCCCTGTGTCTGCAGCATCAAGTAACACTCCCATATTCCTCTGCTGTATCTGCCCTGCAACCTGAGGGAAATTGATCAAATAATAGGATGCAGTGAGAGGACCTAAATAATTAAATTTCTTTCTCGTCAATTAATCTCGGGTAGTATCGTGGATGACACCTCTGAACACAATTTGGATTGACATTATTTCTTAAAGGTTCTATAATGAATTTTCTGCCACAGGCACACCTAGGCTGCTCCGTTTTGATTGCTGGTCTTCATTGAAAGCTAGAAGTAAGAAAGAATGATCTTGAAAATACAGAAGTGCCTTAATAATTTTACAAAAATTTTGACATATCAGTAGAGAGATGAATGTGGAGCCACAGCTTGCCTTAGCAGGGTCTTTGTGAGAATGTGAAGCTAGTTTAGCCTTAGGCTGACTGCCTGAGCAGTTTGATTCATGGCAGAATATAAAATGAGGTATCGTGTTATGTGATAGCCAACAGCACACATTGTACTGACTGGCATATCTGGTACACACTGAGTCTTTAGACAGTTGGGGATAGAATATAAAGAAAAGGATTCTGCCTTCCCCAAATAACTTCACGTACAGATCCTCATGTTTATGTGACTTCGTCCAGGAGACTCTGTGGTATTAAATATGGCGAACCTGGGCTTGGGGGGCGGCAGGGATTGGCTCAGTACAGTACTTGCCATGTATGCATATTGACCTGAGTTCAGATTCACAGAATTTAGATAAAACCAAGACACTAGATAGCAAGGTAGGAGGCAACTGGAGAACCCCCAGAAACCCACAGGTCGACTTGTCTGGCATAAGTAACTGGATGAACAAGAGGCCCTGCCTTAAATAAAGTAGATGGTGTGGACCAACATCAGAGATTGTCCTCTGACTTACACATGGCACCACAGCACGTGGTATACACACACACACACACACACACACACACACACACACGAGGTTGGAGGAGACAGACAGGTAGATGTCTTAAAACCCCAGCTGTGTTTTTAATAAACTGTTTTCCTTGGCAGGTTCATATAAGCACCACTGGGTTAATTGTGACCCCACCCCCTAGCAGCCCAGTGACAACTGGCCCTTCGTTCACCTTCCCGTCAGATGTCCCCTACCAAGCTGCCCTTGGAGTAAGTATCATTTCTGTGTCTTTATTTCTCTCTAAGGTCTTTAGTCTTGATGGTCTGCCGTATTCCAACGTGTGCAGTGTACGCTGGTGCTGCTGGGCGGACTGGCCTCTGCCTTTCGCCTGTCATCCCTGCTAATCTCACAGAAAAGACTGTTTCTTGCCTGCAGCCTGCAAAATGTTTAGTGGTGGCAATCAGAGGCCTGAAGCTATGAGAACTCTGAAAAATACACTTAATTTTATTGACGTTCGGTTTGATTTCCCGAAGGCTTAACCTTTATTTCTTTAGGGTTTCCAGATCCTGCATATATATTTTAGAGATACATTTATAGAAATTCTGAGAACATGGGTCTTCCCAGGCTAAGTGGTTTGATTTTGTTTTTTTTTTTTATTCACAGAATAAATTGATACCAAATGTCTGCTTTTAGGTTTCATCTCTAGTTTTTCTCCTCTGTAGCTCAAAGTGACTATTTCACGGCTCCTGCTGCCCTGGGAGGGTCTTTTAGAGTATGTTGATTTTTCTTCTAAAAACTTGGCATCCCACAGACAGACTCTAACCATCAGTTGCATAATGATATCTGAATGGGAAGGAGGTTGTTGACCTGGAGAATCCTAACAGTCAAGAGAGATGGATATTAAAAAATAATAACTGGAGAAAAACAAGCAAATATACCCTTGGGTAACAGAGAAAAAGAGCCCCCTTGCTTCCTGAAATCATAACCCAGTGAGCAGCAAGGAACTAGAAAATATGAGAAATCTCTCAGTCAGGCTAATATCTTGGTTACACTTTCAGGCTGTTGCTATTTCGGACTATCCCAGCACTGGGTAGACAACCTCGAAATCGTTCAGTCAGATGCTTGGTGTCTGGATTCTGGCCCTGCCCTCCCTGATCCTGAACCTGGAGTATCTGTTCTTGGCCATCGCAGAGAAACAGTGTGGGCCATTGAAGGGTTTTAGGCTTGGCATGGAGAGACTCGGGTTTAAGCTCAGTTCATTCAGCCCGTTTATTTGTCATGTGACCCTGGGAAAGTCACTCAGCATCTTTCAGCGTCTGTGCTGGTTGGCTTTTATCGACTTGACACAAACCTAGACACACATTGGAAGAGGGAACCTCATTGCCGCCGCCACCAGATTGGGCGTGGGCATGTCTGTGGGCCGTCTACTTGATTGATTGATACAGGAGGACCAGGCTGTTGTGGGAAAACCCATCCCGGGGCAGCAGGCCTGGGCTACCTATGAAAGGTAGACGAGCGAGCCAGTACCAGTCACAGCCACTTCTACGCAGCTGGTTTGTTTCCAGGTTGTAGATTTTATGTGTGTTGTAAAGATATTTTCCTCTGCTAGATTTCTTAATGCTGAGCTCGTAGCCAGGACCACACAACACAGTGTATTGATACAACTCGATATATTGATTCTGTCTAATTTTATTGTCTTCCTTTTCCTTGATGTTAATTTTGGCTTGATAAATTTCATAATTAATTAAAAGCTGAATCTTAAATCAAGGCGGGGCTTTAATAGCTGCTGTTAGTATCTAACTTCACTTAGACTTTATTCACGGAATAAATCATGTTCTGTTTTAGACTTTATTCATGGAATAAATCATGTTCTGTTTAAATCGATGCCTGCCCGTTCTGTTCACAGGTTAAAGTTATTGGATTTGTTTTTCTTTTTTTAAATGCTCCCTGGGAGCTTACAGCTTCCTTGATGATATAGCTGCTTAGTGAGGGAGACATGGCCCCCATTCATCTAGGGAAAAGATGAATTTTTAGTTAACATGTATTAAATGTGGTTTCCATAAGACTCAGTTAGCCACAGAGGTTTCACTAAAGCCAAATTTCGTAACCCCTCCTGCCCCCTAATCTCCAGGGGAGCAACTTCTTTTTCTTTCCCACCAACACATATAACCACAGAGCATTTCCGTTCCAGATGAATCTCGTGCATGGGAGCATTCTTAACTCCGTGTCTTAAGGGGGAAAGGGAAGGCTGACTTTAGAAAAATTAATTAGTGTAAAAGATATAAGGCTGGCTGAGTTTTAGCCCTCGTGAGCTGAAAAGTTTATAATATAGCAAATGGCCAGTTCTTTGCTGGGGGTTGACTCAAGGGCAAATCAATGGAATAGGCCACAAGAGAGCATATAAAATTAATTCATGTTCAGTCGTTTTTATCCTAGGATTTTTTTTTATAAGAAAGACTGCATATTAAGCAAGAGAGATTTATTAAACACTGTCTGCTGCGTGCCAGCTCCATTTAATGAAAAACTAATTATAAACAGGCTTTTCTGTCATCCAGAGAGAGGAGTAGATCTCAAAGTCTCTGGTAGGCTGGCAGCCATGCCGTGGATTTAATGTTGGTTTTGCACAGGAAACTCTCAATAGCACATGAGGCCCTCGGACCCTTGGTACCTCCAGTGAATCGTGCCGAGGGTTCTATTTAAAATCTGAAGGATTTCAGGAGATGTTGCTATTATAGCAATAGTATTAGCTTGGTAGGATAAAAGCAAAAACGGGTTTTTTATGTTATGGATGTATAGGAAGTAAATGTCACCCCTGGGACAGGAAATGTAAATTACTTCCAGTGCTTTTTTTTTTTTCCGTAAATTGAGACTTTTAAATCTGTTATGCAGAATGGAGTATTTATGAGCGTATGTCTCTAACATTTCACACGCAACAGTGAGAATGTTCCGTCTCTTCCATCATGAACAGGAGTGTCACAGCTGTTGATTCAGGCCAGAGCCTATTAATAATATTTGCTTCTTCTTTTTCTTCTTGTTGACTTGTTTTGTGGGATTAGGAAGCCGACGATATTAGCTCTATATCTCCAGCGCTGGGGCAGAGGAATGTATACAATGCATGATTAGTAACTGCTGATACCATGTGGTGTGCTTAGCTGCAAATGTCATGAGACAGCCCCGACGTTAAAGGCCAAATACTGCCCACAGCAGCTTACAAATAGGCTTCTAAAAGTCTAGAAACCCTGTTTAAATTTTTTTTCTCTTCTCCCTCTTCCCTTTTAAGACAGTATCTCACATAACCCAGGCTGGCCTTAAACTCACCATATAGCTGAAGACAGTATCTCACATAACCCAGGCTGGCCTTAAACTCACTATATAGCTAAAGATATTCTTGAACTTCTGATCCTCCTGCCTTTACTTCCCAAGTACTTAGATTTTGAGATTTAGTTTGCATATATGTGTGTGCTTTAGTGCTGTGTGTGTGTGTGTGTGTGTGTGTGTGTGTGTGTAGACACATTAGGGTTGTGGATAATCACATCCTACCGTACATGAAACCCCAGGTTCCAACCCCGGTGCTATATTAAAGTGGGAATGTACAGCTGCAATTCAGTGCATCCATGAAGGCAGGAAGATCAGGGCAGGCTCACTCTCAGCAACAGGGAGGCAGGCCTGGGCTAATGACGCCTTGTCTCTAAAAGCAAATGAATAAAACCAAAGAACATTACATGATGTCAGGTCTCGGGATAGGTGATATGTAGTCAGTGGACCCACCACTTCTGCCAACAGGAGCAAGGAATTGTCAGAAGTAGGGCAGGGGTGGTGACACAAACCTCAGCGCTTTGGGATGTAGAAGGGACTCTTTGGCAGGAGAGTTGAAAATCGGGATTAGGGGTAAGATATTAAAAGACTCCCGAATCCTGGGAAATCTTCACTCAAGTCTTGGGATAGGACGATGCCCCAAAAAGTTCACAAGAGACCTTACTTGACGCAAATGCATGAGGTTTAATTCTCCAGTACACTGGGCCGCTCCTGTGTCCTGAGCAGGGGCAGAGGAGTTCGACCCCCGAGCAGCTGCCGCTGGTTTTTTTTTTTTTTTTTTTTTTAAAGAAACAGACCATAAAGAAAAAGGGGGAGGGGATGCTCAGGCTGTGATCTATGTCATAAGGAATGGGGAGATCAGCGGCAATTCATGGCTCAGCGGAAGGTTACAGGTTATCTTGGGCAAACACAGTTACTCTGAGCGGGGATGGGTCCTTGAAGCAAGGGGAGTGCTTGCCCTTACAGCTGGAGGGAGTGATCTTCTTTGCAGCTGGAGGGAGTGCCAGCCTTTGAAGCCGACTACAGGAGTGCTATCTTAAGGTTGACAGTTTTCTAAGTTGCACTGTGTCTAGGCTCATTGTTAGTGGTCTCTCAATATGATCAAATGTTTTTCTTTATTATATATATTCTCTGTTTCAGTTTTCAAGGTAGTGTCTAGCTGTGTAGCCCAGGTTGACCTAAGTCACAATGTTGTTCAAGCTGGCCTTGAACTCATGATGCTTTTCTCCTCGGCCTACCCAGTGCTGGGATTGCAGGCAGGAGCCAACTTGCCTAGCTCTGGACCTCCATAGCAACAACAGAAAAGTACTCTAGCATCTCAGGGATTGAAGCTTCTAGATCCAAATGGTATTGTCTGAAGAGGCAGTGAGAAGCACGGAGTGTTTTTACAATCGTAGTGTTCATGGAGGGTCTCTTGCCTCCTGGCTGCAAAACTGGGAGCCAGTAGTCTCAAGAAGAATAACCGGAGAGATGACACTGCTCTTCCAGAGGTCCTGAGTTCAATTCCCAGCGCCCACGTGGTATCTCACAACCATCTGTATTGGGACCTGATGCCCTCTTCTGCAGTGTCTGAAGACAGCGACAGTGTACTCACATATATATAAAATAAATAAATAAGTCTTAAAAGAAGTGTAAGTTAGTCTCTGAATCCTAAACCTCTTAAATTATAGCACTGCCTTCCACTTACTGACCTTTGCCTGTGCTCTGTGCACTGGGGAAGGCAACATACACACCATTCCTAATTATTGTAAGGATAGAGATACCTCATAATCCACACAATTAACTAGCATGGGAATCTCTCCTCTTTCTTAGAGATTAAATGTGAAACGGTAAGCTACACAGCAACACAGCTAAAAATAGCAACGGTTGATGTCCCATGACCACTCTCATGCACCCTGGCCTCCCTTGGACCAGTTTGCACCCGAGATTCTGTATCCCGGAAAGAACAGTTAGGGATGTTGATGTGTTGGGATGAAGGTAGGGAGAGGAGAGTAGGTGATTGGGCAGCAGCCGTGATGGTTGTGGGATTTTACATGGTGTTGGCCTATGGAATGAGTTTCCTGTGGGGTGTGTAAGGAAGGGTACACATAAGAGACATTGGAAAGCCAAGGGGCCCTTGATTGTCTCTTGAACGTGTGCCTATAATTTCAACGCAATTGTTAGTTGCGTTGTTAGTTTCAAAGGCAATGTTAGTTGCCTTAGGGGGACAGAACCTGGCCATTTCATATGGGCAAGCCACTCCTGAGTCCCGTGTTGATGAGCAGTATGTGACCCAATGGCCTGTAGGTATTTTTTTTTTTCTGGTAACGAGTGTATATGCCTCTACTGGCCCATACTCCAGTATAATAGGCAGGTCTCCAGGTGAGGTCTGAGTATATGAAAGGTTGTAGTTCTTCTCTATAGAGGTGTCAGGTTTTGCAAGATAGCAAACGGCCCACAGCACAGTGCAGGGTGGATCACCTTTTGAACTTCTACTGGGCTAGATTTTTGCAGCAGAGACTGTTTATAAAGCAATCTATAGACCTTCCTGCTGTATCACAGCTCTACATTCAGAGAGCCAGTCATTTTCCCAGCCCACAGGACCAAGCAGCAGAGAGGACTCTGATTTTAATCAGTCATTCCCTCACATTCACTCTGTACAGAGAGGGAGAAAAAAAATGTGCCTAGTGTTGCTAAACACCATCTCTTCTGTTTCAGCCACAGAGAGAGATGACTGTATTTCTCTTAGACACCAGCTTTGAGTCTGTCTGTCTGTCTGTCTGAATGTCCCCCTTTCTGCCATATCTCAATGTCTCCCTCTTCTCCTTTTATAAGCAATGACATTTGGCTACTGTTTTATAATAAGCTGTGGCTTTTCATTATGTTTTGTTAAAATGTAAGCCTGTTTTTTCTTTAATCAGGTCCATAAATAGATACTTGGTTTGGCGGGGTTTTGCCTCTTTCTAAGACATTATTTATCCCAGTTGCTCTTTTTAAATTTTTTTGTTGTTGTTGTTGAATTTCCTTGTTATACACATGTCCTCTGCCTTCTTCCTTTCCATAGACACACTGTCTTGAGACTGGGTTTAGAAAGCTTGAAGTGACAAAGAGGCCTAGTTCCCCATTTTCCCATGTATTCCTCTGTGTGCGGGTAGACCCATCTCGCCCGGTAAGCCTCTGATGTGGCGTTATCTTTGAACTGCAGCTCAGATTGTGTCTTCTCACTATTTTGCCTGGAGTATCTTTAGTTCTCTCTATCTTGTCACTGGAACTGAGCCAAACAGAAAGAAAGCTTGACCCTCCTCTAAAAGAGTCAGGGGCTCTGGGCCTCACTCAGAGCATGGCATTCCGGAGACACGGTGCACCTCAGTGCTGCCCTGTTTGCGTGGGGGGCAGCATGACTTCGTGACTCTTTGACCAGCCCGTCCTGTCCAAGCTGGCTATGTAAGCGATTCCATGCCTCGTTTACTTCTGTGCTCAATGGCCCGTTGCTGTGTGGAAAAGGCCTCGTCGAAAGCCACGCTAGCAAAAAATTAAGCATAACACATCAAACAGTTACAGGTCTAGAAATGTGTCTACAGCTATGTACTATTGATAGATAAATGTTGATAGGATTCGATTTTCATTTCAAACATTTGAAATATAATGACTGGAACCCTGCTCTGCATAGAAGATATCTCTGCCTTCCTAGGTAAATTCTGCCGCCTCTCTCGTTCTCCTGGATTCAGTTTTTACTTTGAGTGGTTCAAAGATTTGGGGAGGGCCAGGTAGGGGTTCAGTCGGGCTTTGTGTACCTGTTTTCCCAGGAGTTTCGGTATACAGTCCCTGAAGAATGGTCTGGGGTTTGTAGATCAGAAGGTAACAATTGCTCCATTGATTGTCAAAGACACAGAGTCCCGTAGGCAGGACACCATTAGACTGTGCCTCCCCATAAAGGACCCAGTGCCTTCTCCCTGGTGTACGTGTTAAAGATTACCAGCCTTGATAATCCAAAGTTTCAAAAACTGGCCAAGTGAAGAAGAGGACAAGTGACAGAAGCCACAGTAGTCTTGCGACTATGGCTTGCTATGGTTTGGGCTCTGGGAAGACCAGGCATCAACCGGAGAATTGGCTTATCATACAGCGGTCCAGGGCAGTGTGATGTATTTAAATGTCAGGTTACAAAAGCCCAGCAGAAAATCAATTCTAGCCAGCAATGTGATGCTATAGTACTTCCTTTGGAAGGTCTCTCAATTCTTATCCAAATCTGTACTTCTTATTCAATTACTATTTATTGTTTGTATATGAATACTTGGCCTCCGTGTATCTGTGTACCACGTGCATGTCTGAGCCAGAAGACGGTGCTGAATCTTGTGGCCCTAGATTTATAGATGGGCGGGAGCTGCCAGGTGGGTGCCGGGAATCACACCTAGGTCCTTCTGATAGAGCAGCCAGTGCTCTTGACCATTAAACCATCACTCCAGGCCCAGTTCAGTACTTTCAATGTGTTATTAATCTTTTTTTTTCTTAACAAATGATTTTTTTAAAAAAGATTTATTCATTTATTATATGTAAGTACACTGTAGCTGTCTTCAGACATACCAGAAGAGGGCATCAGATCTCACTACTGATGGTTATGAGTCACCATGTGGTTCCTGGGATTCGAACTCAAGACATCTGGAAGAGCAGTCAGTGCTCTTAACCGCTGAACCATCTCTCCAGTTCGTGTGTTATTAATCTTAAACTTCTACATGGTCATTTCATTTTTCCCCCTTCCTGTCAAGGCTTACTGGTTTTCCAAGAAGAATGATGTGACTTTAAAATAAACTTTTTTTTAAGGTTCATTTATTTATTTGTTTTAGTTGTATGAGTACCGTGTAGCTATCAACACCAGAAGAGGGCATTGGATCCTATTACAGATGGTTGTGAGCCACCATGTGGTTGCTGGGAACTGAACTCAGGACCTCTCAAAGAGTAGCCAGCGCTCTTAACGGCTGAGCCATTTCTCCAGCCCTAACATAGACTTTTAAAAGGGGTGTTTCATGTGACGTAACCTGCTGCTTCTGTTGTGCATGGATTCTGTCTGGTGGGTTTCTGATTCTCCTTCCCTTATAAAACCTTTCGTGAAGATACAAATAAATGACATGTGTGTCCCCTCCCCATCTTTCCTTTCCCTGTCTTAGACTATGAATCCGCCTCTCCCCCCACCCCCTCTCCTGGCTGCCACTGTACTCGCCTCCACACCGTCAGGCGCTACTGCTGCTGTTGCTGCTGCTGCTGCCGCCGCCGCCGCTGGAATGGGACCCAGGCCTGTGGTGGGACCCACTGACCAGATTGCACATTTACGGCCTCAGACGCGTCCCAGTGTGTAAGTGAGGCTGTCTTTATTGCCGTGTAAACACTCGTCTCGAACAGCAGAGACCAAGAAACACATGTCTGATAGGAGCTGCTGACAGGCTTAGGGCTCAGCCAAGTGGCTTGTATTCTGGACACTTCTACCTGACCATGCACATAATTAGTAAGACACTTAGACAGAAGGAGCCTAACGTGAGCCTGGTGGGTGATTGTCCCTCTGAGAAAAAGCCTTTCATAGTTTAGAGAAATTTCTATTCTCTCTTTTATAGGTCGCCTACATGGAAAATTGCTGTTCTTTTGTACAGCTCCATTGAAACCTTTTTATCTTCAGTTTTCTTTCTTGTATCAAGATCTTAAGCATCAGTTCTCAATATTAGATATTTATTATATTATAAATTATTAGATCTATTGGATTATATTAGGTATATTCTCAAAATATTAGATATTTATATTACGATTCATAGCAGTTGCAAAATGACAGTAATAAGGTAGCAAGCAACAAGATAATTTTATGGTGGGGGGAGACACTCCATCAGGAGCTGTCTTAAATGGTTGTAGCATTAGCAAGGTTGAGACCCCACTGATCTTAAAGAACAGGAAGGTATTCCACACTCGGCAGGTCTCCCTGCAGTAAGCATGGAGAGGGCTGTAAGTGCCTAGCAGGACGAATCCAGGCAGGTCCAGTTGCCCTGTGCAGTTTGCCGCTGAGAGAAGGCACCTGCTTTGCGTGGCTCTGCCGCTGCAGGGTTCAGAGCCCTGGCCGAGGTGCGGGTCAGTCGCCTGCCTGCTCTCTCTGTGTGGAGACACCTTGCCCGTGGCAGCCCTCTCGTGCTCCCTACAACCTAGAGATCCTTTCATTTTCTCCATTGCAGTCAGCTTCCCGGCTGAGCTCGGAAATGCTGGTGCAGCCTGAGCCTGCGGGTTCAGTGTGCGTAGAAGGCGACATATTGTGTTTCCCAGTGGAACTGTAAGCCCTACGCCCGCATCTGGGGCTCACTCCCAAGTCTAACAAGTGTCGTTTGAACAGCTCCATTTCCCCAATGAGCTCCTAATCCAGAGCACTAAGGTAGGCACTCTCGAAACCCCGCATTAATTCTTTCATAGCACATGAAGATAGTCATTTCCACACGAGGAGGAGCACTCTTCATTTAAAAACAAAAACAAAAACAAAAAAATCAGAAGCCTCTACCTGCATTTAAAGGGCAGACAGCAAAACTTCTTTCCATGGAGGCTTGCCAGAGCTGATTGCAAGTTAAGATTGTATGCCCTGCCAGGCAGTGGTGGCGCACGTCTTTAATCCCAGCACTTGGGAGGCAGAGGCAAATGGATTTCTGTGTTCAAGGCCAGCCTGCTCTACAGAGTGAGTTCCAGGACAGCCAGGGCTATACAGAGAAACCCTGTCTGGAAAGAACAAACAAAACCAACAACACCAAAAAAAGATTATATGTCCTGTCTACCTGTGTTTAACGTACTGAAGACCTTAGACCAAGCAAGCGTTTGGAGGTGTTGGGGTTTGCCTGCTAGCCTGATGTTTTTCCTTCTACTCTAGATATGTTGCTATATATCCATACTCTCCACGGAAGGAAGATGAGCTGGAGCTGAGGAAAGGGGAGATGTTTTTGGTGTTTGAGCGTTGTCAGGACGGCTGGTACAAAGGGACGTCGATGCACACCAGCAAGATAGGCGTGTTCCCCGGCAACTACGTGGCGCCTGTCACAAGGTACGATGCCAGGTCAGCGCTTTTCTACATTCTAGATAGAGGTGCTTTGTTCATTCCCAGGCTTTTCCTCTCGTGTAGAGCCCTGCTTGCATTATAATTACTTGTTGTGTAGCCAAGGTTTGTAAAATCCATATCCATATCTGCTAAAATTCCTTCCGATATCAAGATTCTTAGTTCACTTTTCATGTGGATATGTGTGGAACTTATAGGTTCCTGCCAATAAATGTAGTGGGGTGTAAGCTCTCTGCTTTAATTTCTATGTGAAAAGACTCAACTGTTCCATTTTCAGTATTTCTCTACTAAAGAAATTAAAGACTATGTTATTAGTGTGTGCATGTCTGCGCCATGTCTGCTATACACCAGACAGGCAGAGTCCTGAACATGACATTGTTGACTCCTGGTCTTCAGTTCTCTAAGGTAGTTTTTAATCATCCTCTCAGTTAATAAATGGGGAAACTGAGGCAGAAAGAGACTAAATAACTTGACTGAGATCACCTAGTAAAGAAGTGCTCAAACCTACACTGGCTAAGTCTGTCTTTATTTCGTTAACTTTTTTATTATTATTATTT
This sequence comes from Apodemus sylvaticus, assembly GCF_947179515.1. NCBI lineage: Eukaryota > Metazoa > Chordata > Mammalia > Rodentia > Muridae > Apodemus > Apodemus sylvaticus. The sequence goes on from NC_067489.1 coordinate 58,795,477, forward strand.
ATTACCTTTGAATTCTGGCAATTCATCTTTGTAATACAGTCAAATAAATCTTCCTTAAATATGGCATAAGTGAATTTTAAGTGAAGATGGTTTTGCTCCTTATGAGCCATTTGTCAACATTTGGACGTGTTTTTGAGTGTCTCAGTTGATGGTGCTGGCATTCAGAGGATACAGGCCAGGGATTCTGCTGAGCCCTGCCGTACGCAGGGCGCTGCTCTCCCCTGGTAGCCTCTTGCATCCATCCCGCTTCTGTGATAAAATACGCTGACCAAAAGCAGCTTACGGGAGGAAAAGGCTTATGTTTGCTTACAGCTTCAAGTCACAGTTTAATATTGTGGAAAGTTGAAGGCAGGCCTGGTGGCTATTCCACATAGCATCAGCCAAAGAAGCCTGCAGGAGCCGTGCTCGATACTGCTTGCTGGCTTGTCGGCAGGTGTAAGTTGAGCTATCTTGTCTTACAGCTCGGGACTGCATGCCCAGGAGAATAGTGTGCCCACAAGCCAGACCCTCAGCTGAGGCTGTAACAGGTTGATAGTGAAAGCTAAGCAAGACACCCTCAAAAAAGAATAGTACTGCCCACGATGTCATTTAGGCTCACAAACCCTCATGTGTGTCTTGCACACACATGCTGTGCACACGCACACACTCCCCTGCACACTAAACTCTATTTTTCTTTTAAGATAGGATACCTTCTGGTCATTGAGGCTGAAACAAATGACCTATCGTGACATTAGCACTGCCCCAGATTTTGATCCCTGACTCTTAATAAGCCATTCACTCTAACCATGTTAAATCATGCCTCCAACCTCCCTGACTTTAAACAAATAGTTTAATGAACTGACATGCTTGTCCGCCGTTGTCCTTGATTTATAGGTCGGCCAGCAACCTAATCAAATGAAAATCACTATTGTTGCAGATGGTGACAGAATGTTAGCTTCAATTTGACTTGCAGATTTTTAATCAATATAAATCTTTTCTGTACATGTTAAAATATATATTCAGGATCTGACATATCCAGAAAATGGCAATATATATGCATATGTATGTGTGTGTATGTATGCCTATTTATATATATTTACATGCCTATTTATATATTTAAGTGTGTTTATATATAAATATAAAGACATACATAGAAATACATATATAATATTAAGCAAGAGAAATACAATAATGCAGAATGAAATAATGAAATTACAATAATGAAATTAACGAAAGATCACGTTTTCTGCAAGATTCCAAACCAAACTGTTAAAAGTCTCTGCACATTTAACGCTGGAGAAACGCTAGCTTACAGCAGCTGCTCTGTGATGCACCATTGTGGAAGGATAATCTTGATAATGAAGTATCAACTGTGGATTCATTATAAAATTTCTATATGCAGAATTGCCACTTAAGTGAATTGATACTATTTAAAAATATACACTAAACAAAACTGCTCCCATACTTGATTAAACTCAGCTCTAAGCCAGTGTGTAGAGCTGACTAGATCGCCATAGCTGGGACAGTGATGGAAGAGGAGAAAAGAGCTCTCGTGCGCCGCCCTTAACTCCGGAGGGTTTTTATGTTGGGAGTGGGCGTCTGCAGCAGGGCAGCATGTGTGGACTCACAGTGGCTCTGTGGCTGCATGCGGAAGATCAAGCCAGCTCAGATCCCAACGTGGATGGGCGAGGCTCTCAGGAAACCCCAGCCTTAGCTGAGGAGCCATTGGCTATTGGGGACTGCCAGAGAGGGGGTCAGTTTTCTTCAGGATGTGGCCCCTGGAGGCTGTCGGTGGCCCTGCACCCATGCACATGACCGGTGGTACCCCACGGGCTCAGTGGGCTTAAACAAAAAAAGCAACAGCCGCACATGAAGTTGGGGGAGAAAAGGGATGGGATACGGCGAGGGATCGAAGGGAATGTGTTTGGGAAAAGCATGTTGACGTGTTTATGAAATTCTCAAGAAATTGCAGTAAATGCGTACCGTATTCCGTAATCAAGAGGTAAGCTGTATTCAGTTTATGGAGAATAAAACTGGAAACGAGGAAGCAGTCTTCGTGAAAAAAATTAAGTCATAAGGTGTAACTTGAACTTAAGGTGATGCTTCATAACTGACTTGTCTATGTTGGGTCTTGAACTTGAGACTGGGATAGAGTATCAGAAAAAAGCCAAAAGGACCATTCCAATTGTGTGCGGGGTGTGTGTGTGTGTGTGTGTGTGTGTGTGTGTGTGGCGGGGTGTTCATTCATATATGAGTGTATGTGAATTTGTGTATGAGTATGTCTGACTATGTGAGAGTGTGTGTGAGTGTGTGTGAGTGTATATGCAGTGAATGTGCAGTGTGTATGAGAGACAGACAGACATCACTGGTTTACAGGCACTTGTGTACTATGTTAGAGGCAGTGAGACGGTCAAAGCAGGATCAATACGATTCAGAAGGTGGGTCTTGCCCAGGACGAAGCAGGAAAATTCATGGCTTTGACATTCAGTGGAGCTGCATGGCCACAGAATGGGAAGCTAACCCTAATAACTGCATTCTTAGGCAGATAGGATGCGTGGTTTGGTGACTCAAATGGTTCCGAGACCGTTCCCTGTCTCGGCCATCCTTTCTTTGAATGCGCTGTTCTTAAAGTCTTGTAAAAATAACTCCATTCATCTTTTAAAAGGCTTTAAAGCTCGGAGTCATTTTTCTTGCATCGTTGTTCAGTCTCCCTCTTTGCTGACAGATTGGGCTGTCTGCTTCTGTCTTGGCAGGGCAGTGACGAATGCCTCCCAAGCTAAAGTCCCTATGTCTACTGCTGGTCAGGCAAGTCGCGGGGTGACTATGGTCAGTTCTTCCACTGCGGGAGGGCCTACCCAGAAGCCCCAAGGAAACGGCGTGGCTGGGAATCCCAGCGTCGTCCCCACGGCTGTGGTGTCAGCAGCTCACATCCAGACAAGTCCTCAGGCGAAGGTCCTGCTGCACATGACTGGGCAGATGACAGTCAACCAGGCCCGCAACGCTGTGAGGACAGGTAAGAGGGGAATGGGCCTCGGATGCAGGAGGAGGGCTCGGGTGACTGAGCGGGTCAGTTACGGCTGGTGTCGAGAAAACTAGGTATGAATTTAAAATAATTGCTACCGTTTTGAACTAGAAACTAGCAAACCATACTGCTAGTATTTCTTCGCCACTGTGGCAGGTACCCCTGACAGAGACAAGCAAAGAGTGACAAAGAGATTATTTGGTAGCCAGGCTCTAACACCGAAGGTCTGTGGTGAATGGAGAGCATCCCAGAAGGAGAGCATTTGGTGGGGCAGAGAGGCAGCCATTGTGTTGGCCATGAAGCACACTAAAAGGACCAGTGCAAGATACACATTCCAAGATGTGCCTCGGTGACCTGCTTATTCTAATCAGGTCCCGCCCCCTAGTAGCCCAGTGATGAAGTTAGCACCCTCATAATCCAGTCACCCCTCAGGACCACCATCAGCTTCCGACCAAGCCTTCCACACATGAGGCTTTTTAAGGGATGCCTTATGTCTAAACCATAGCAGGCATTCTATAACTGCTTTGGGCCAAGCACACGCTACACGTTCGTTCAAATGCAATAGACCTGAGGTATAAGAAGAATTAATCTGATCCTAAGAATGTGAGTAGTTGGGGACTTGAAACATGACTTCTGCCGTCAAGGGCCTGCCTCTGATCTCACTTTTCCTAGCTGTGTGACTGCTGTGTGATTCTCTGCTAAGCAGTGTGCTGGTAATTTTTTTTTTTTTTTTTTTTTTTTTTTGATGAACTTAGTCACAGGTCTATTTTAGACTCGATGGGAAGTCAGGTGCCTTTCTCAATTCTGCAGCATTGAAAACCTACCAAGAGTCTTGGGTAACAACAGTGGAATGAACTGAATACTTGTGAGTTCTATCCAAAAGATTGTGGAGAAATATTGTGAAGTAGTCAGAGAGAGGAGAGAGGGGAAATGTATAGCAGGTAAAGGACTTCAGACCGGCGTGGTTTGTTGGCAGACCATCAGAAACTGGCCCTGGGTCCCTAATGCTGTGGGAAGTTATTGTCCATAACTAAAGGGCTTTGGGGAATGGCGACAGCGTATCTTCCATGTCCTCAGGGGCCTCAACTGCTGACCTGGAAGGAAAGTAGCATCCAGAGAGCCAGCTAGGACTTAAGTGTTTTAAGCATCCCTGCCTCTGTTGTTTATTACAATAAACGGCAGTAGCTGCCTCTCAATATGATCTGGCATGGTGAGATGACTCACATTTTGGTAAGAGTGTTTACTAGGCCATTGACCCTTTCTATGTTCTTCCTGTCACCCGTCAGTTGCAGCACATAACCAGGAACGCCCCACGGCAGCAGTGACTCCTATCCAGGTCCAGAACGCCGCCTGCCTTGGTCCTGCATCCGTGGGCCTGCCCCACCACACTCTGGCCTCCCAACCTCTGCCTCCAATGGCAGGTCCTGCTGCCCACGTTGCTGCCGTCAGCATCAATCGAACCAACGCCCCCCTGGCCTGCGCTGCAGGGGCTTCTCTGGCCTCCCCAAACATGACCACTGCCGCTTTGGAGGCCGAGCCCAGTGCTCGGACAGTGACCATCCTCCCTGGACTCCCCACGTCTCCTGAGAGTGCTGCATCAGCATGCGGGAACAGTTCAGCTGGGAGGCCAGACAAGGACAGTAAGGTAAGAGCTCCTCCTTTTGGGGTTGTTTTGTTTTTGTTTGTTTTGTTTGTTTTTTTGCCAGTGAAAGGACTCAATGTTCCACGGCCCTTTAGATTCTTACCCTGGGCAAGTTCATGTGCCACGTGCCGGGAATACGGTGGTGCAGAAACCTGGGCACTGCCCCAGCCTCATGTCTCCATCGCATACTTCTCTATATTTTTAATGCCCTTGGGTGGTCAGGCCCCCTACAGGGTAATAAGGAGACTACAGTGATAGGACTCCATCAACTCAGCTTAAAGCTTTCCAAACCTTAAGGAGGAATCTCGTCTCTTCGAGTAACTTCCTCTTTTATTCCTTTGCTGTCCTCCGGTTTTCATGTCCGGTGTTCTTGTTATTTGACAACTCCTCCGGTTTTCATGTCCGGTGTTCTTGCTATTTGACAACTCCTCTTTCAAATGTTTTTGGACAGGTGAGAGGTTGGAAACTGTCCATCAAGAATGCTATTCTCGGGGTTAGAGAAGTGGCTCAGTAGTTAACAGTATAGATATAGACTAGAGCCTTACTGTGCTTACACGGGACCCAAGATCACTTCCCGGTGCTCACACTCAGAGCTCACAACTGCTTGGAACGCCAGTCCCAGGGGATCTAATGTTCTCTTCTGATTTCTCTTGACATTGTACTCATATGCACGCACACACACACACACACAAACTAAAAGATAAGAGTACAAATTTTAAAAAGTTACTTGTAGGGGCCGAAGCGAGCAGGAGAAGGGAAGGGGGAACAAACAGTTACTTGTACAGTACTTTCAACCACAGATCAGCAGGGTTCCTTGAGAGATAGCACCTGAACTATAGGGAAGACCTCATCTTTCCCTTGGGACCTGGCTTTAAGTAAATACAGTCGGAAGCCATTTTGAAAACCGTCCCTGTGCTTTGGTTTGGAGACAGGTGGTTGGCACAAGAGAATAAAATTGATGGTGATTAAGCGTGGATAAAGTCTGGGTGGTTGTGCCACAGCCGTGACTTTCCGCTCTGTGTTCCGCGTGCTTCCCACAAAGCCGTGCTCCAGGGCTCCGGGCCACCTGGCTTTGGTGGTGATGTATGTTGCTCCACTTAAATGGCTAGAGACGCCTGTAAACAGACCTTTATAAGGACATAAACTTTAGAGCCTGCTGACAAGTTAATATTCAACTAACTATTCACATTAACTTTCAAGATGATTGCTATCTGCTCTGTGTTTATCATTAACTATGTTAAACTTGTACTCAGATAGACACGTTCTACTTTGTGTTTTCAGAGAATAATCCTAATAGTTTGAAATGTTCGGGCCTGGGCACAGTGTCCTTGGCCACTTAGAACGGGGCTCTTCAGTCCGTTAAGAGAATGCAGTGACAGGTACCAGTAGGGAGACAAATAGGGGCCCTCAAAGATGTCCTCCTGCTGTTCTAGGACCCGCCCTTACTGCTTCCTTACTTGCAAAAAGGATTATGCTGATGAGGACCTATCCTTTTGGGTGGGCCCTGTGTTCAGTATGGGAATCTTCCTGCAAGGACAAGAAGGCCGGGGCACTTGAGATAGAGATAGGTAGCTCGCAGGTCAAATGACACAAACCATGGGTTGCAGAAGGCCAAGAAACAGAGGCCAGGAGCCAGGCTCTGCCCCCTCCATGTCCGTAGACGGACGGTCTCCCTACAACATCTTGATTTTAGGATCTGGTTCCTTCTCCCCACAAAGTTTGAAGTAACTTATTTTGGTAGCCACTCGGATAAGACGTTGTCACCGCCTTTACTGTCCATCGGTGAAAAATGGCCTCTGTCTGCTTTTAGGACACAGTGGTGATTCCAAGTCCTGTGTCTCCAGATGACAGTCTTCCCTCTGCAGTCAGTTCTTCACATATCGGAAGTCCGTAGAGCAGATGTAGAGAGAGCTGTGTCCTCCCTTCATCTTAAGAGCCCCCTAGAACGTCTCCCGAGGTATTTTCAGAACCGAGAACTGTGCTTTCTGAGGTTTTCACGAATTCCTCTTATCACAGATTTCAAATTTCCGCCTCTTAAACCTGCCCCAGATTCAGCGTAGACACTTCTGGATGCTATTCATTCGGTGATTCTGTGATTCGGTAAACTTGCACAGACATGCGTCCTTAAGGCTGAAGTATATAGCTGGGCCCACGTCATCATATCAAGGGAGATGTGGCCAGGTGCCACACCGAGATCTGATCATTGTCACGACACTTCTGTTATTTATTGGTAGTAAAGTCTTCTGGAAGCTTCTGTCCTTAGAGTGTCATATCCGCCCTTGAAGTGCTTGTAAAACTTCCTTTAATGCCATCCAAGAATTTCCCAGATGGTCTGCAAATTGCTTTAGAGCAGCTATAAAGGACCACTTTTTAAAAAATAATAATAATTCTGGTCAAGAAACAGAATCTTCAGTCTGTGTGGAGTCCTAACTTTCTAACTGGGCGGGTCAAGAGACCACCCCTAGGAAGGTGGGTTCCCCCTAAGTCACCATAAAGAGTTAGATGAGATAATAATTCTGGTAGTGAGACACTGTTACTTTTCCATCCCAGCCTCCTAGCATGGTTTCTGCAGTCTGTGGTGAGGTTACGGCAGTCTGGGCCTGCCGCCCTTTCTATCCCACAAAGGCCCAGCTTTTCCTCCTTGGTTTTTCTCTCTCTTCTTTCTAAGTATGCATTCTGTGATCCATCCGGCTTTCTTATTTTTCTCTAAAGCTTCCTTCCCTGGCTTGAGCTACTTGTCCACCGTACCCTTCTTCCCGCCAGGCAGCTGCGGGGACTGTGTGTGTGTGTGTGTGTGTGTGTGTGTGTGTGTGTGTGTGTGTGGAGAGGGATGGCTAACACTGGTCTGCCTGTGTTTTCTTTCCATCTCTAAAATAGTTGCCTTCAGTCCTCTGTTAAAGTCACTTCTTAAATTCTTTTCCTAATGAAAGTAAGAATCCCAAAGGGTGGGGGGACCCAATTGCCCTGGTGTCATGCAGCAACCACAGAGGACAACCCATCCACCCCCCAAAAAAACATCTTCTGGCAACACCTCATCTTCTTTTGAAAATTGGAGCTAAGCATACGTTTCTTTGCCTATTGAATTGACCCTGATTCCAGTTTCGCCTAAACTGCTCAGAAATCATTTAATTTGCACTTCCGCTGTTAGCTTGCTTTGTGTGGCGGTGACTCTGTCCTGATCCCGTCCCTTCTTCCGTGTCAGGGTTTGCTCATCCCTTCCAGTACAGAGATTTGCCTTCTCTTTCGTCCTCCTAGCTAAGAGCCGCTGTTCACCCCAGACAGGAGGTCTGTGTTCTTTTTGTTTCAAATATAACCGTAAAATAGCCCTTTTAATATTTTTTTTCCTTAGAATTTTGGGAAGTTCAAGCTCATTCAGATTTTTAGCCTTTTTGCGTTGCAGTGGGCCGTGCTGCGTCCTTTGTGACAGAGTTTTCCCTTGATCTTTTTGGATGAAGCCTTTAAGACTTGGATCCCATTATCCCACTCCTGGGGGGGGGGGGGCTCACACCAGGTCCTTCAGAGACCTTTCCGTTTTCATCTGCAGGATAATTTGCAATTGTAGAATTCCATTCTGAGGGTCCTCCAATCCAACATTCCCCCCTTTGAATGGAGGCGAGGCATACACTTTCTTTAAACTTTTTAAAAATCGGTTCTTTTAAACTTTATCACAAGCTTCTCTGGGGGAGTACTTTCTTCTTCTAAGTTCTTAGAATTTCTGAATCTCTCCTGTCTGGTTTCTCCTTAAACCCCCCCACCCCCATTGTTCGAATAGTCACAACTGCAGTTCTCAGTAGATGAGAATTAGAGACAGAGGTGCAGTTGCCTCTGCTTCTTGTGGCTTAAACTGTAGAGAATCAAAGGGAAGGTGGGATGGAGATGGTATGTGGGTCCCTTGGGACCGAGCTCTGGGTAGAGCAGTATGGTACCCTCTGGCCATGTCTTCCTTCATCTTCCTGTGTCATCGGCATCCACAGGCAGTGTGGGGCAAGCTGTTGCCTCGGAGGGTATGGCTTGCCGTATCCAGATTGTCAGTGGACCGTGACTGGGATGCCACTGTATGAATAACTCTTGGATGTATTTCCTGGTCTCCTTGCATACTCCTAACTGGGTCAGTTCTTTTGACTAGTAATTCATCTGGGAGTCCTCTCCCACAGAGACTCAGGGAAATGAGAAAGCTGTATTTTGTCCCAGGGCCAAAACCCTAGCTGTCTTTGGTTTATTTACTTTATTTGATGATAAGCTTGTGAACTGTACTTTTAAATATTACCTCCGTTATTCCCTATTTGAAATCCTGGCCCTGTCATTGTTAGTCCTGATTTCCTCCGTAGTCACCAACTTTACAGCTCTGTCTGAACTCACTTCTTGGGTTTCAGCTGTCTTCCATCTCCAGTGATGGCAGAATGCCCAGCCATACCCAGCTGTCTGCCTGGGAGCTGGGGGTTCAAACTCGGGGCCGTACAGCAAGACCTCTCAGCAACTGAGCAATATCTCCAGTGTCTGGACACTTCTAGGAGTGAGCTCACAGACTCCATTTAGTGCCGCAGCTCCTTCAAGCCCCCTGGATCCTGGTGATTGTCTCCCTTACTAAGACTTGAGGCTTCTTGATGCAGACTTATGTTTGAAGGCCTCTCCTGTAATCCTCATGTAGAAGAGCCCATCTTTTTTGCCCTCTCTGGCCTCTTCTCTGGCTTCTTTCCTGGTTATTTCTTTGCTCCAATGATTTTTTTTTCCACTTCCAGCTTCATTTCACTGTCAAAACCAAGCTCATCTGCATGTTTTGTTAGGAAATGTTCTTGGGGATCTATAAATGGCCGCATTCACGGTCTCTGCTCTTGCTGATAGCTGGGATCCAGACCTGGTCATCAGGATGCCTGTCTGCATAGAGTTCAGCTAGGAGATGTGGGAAAGAAAGGGGGTGTCGAGTGAGGAGAGGGAGGCAGAGGAAAAGACAGACAGACAGACAGACAGACACAAACAGGCAGGCAGAGGGGGAGCTATGTCTACTCTTACCATTCTGCAGAATAGAATCTCGTTTCCACCCCCTTGCTTGCGTGATTTCAGGGAAGCTTTCAGAGCTTCGGGCTACAGGAATAATTAATTCCTACCTCATCGGGTTGCTGTGAGACTAAATATGGAAATCCTCCTGATAGCAGTTAACAAGACTCTTGAAACAGGTGGTGTTTAATCATCTCTAGAATTTCAGGAAGCTTCCTTCAAGAACCCTGTCCGACCCCAGCCCTCATGCCTTCCCCTGCTTGGTTCTTGGGCAGAGGACCTGTTGTACAGCCACGCTTGTCGCTGCTGGTATATACAAACTGTCCTAGACACATCTCATTCCAGCTTCGTGTTGGAGCCTCAGAAATATTAGCTCAAAGATGAGTGATTACTTTTAACCACATGACTTAATATTTTGAGATTCCTACCTAAGGACAATGACTCTAGCATATTAGAAAACTAGTATATAAATTGGACCTGTGGGCCCAAGAAGACGCTTGCTAATGTCTCCATGTTCCTTAAAAATAATGAAGGAAGGAAGGAAGGAAGGAAGGAAGGAAGGAAGGAAGGAAGGAATGAAGAATTAGGCCCAGCACTTGTCACATGTCAGGAAAGTGCTCTATTGAGTACTAAGCTTGTTTTTATTTTGTATGCTGTGCGTGTGCGTGTGTGTGTGTGTGTGTGTGTGTGTGTGTGTGTGTGTGTGTGTACATTTTGTATACAGGTGGAGGCCAGGCATCAGTCTCCAATGCTGTTCCTCAAGAGCAGCTGTTCTTCACCTATGGGTCTCGACCCTCTTAGGGGTCAGAAAGCCTTTTTGCATGGGTCACATATCAGATAATGTTGCGTTATGAATCATAACAGCAGCAAAATGACAGTTATGAAGTAGCAGTGAATAACTTTATGGTTGGGGGTCGCCGCAGCATGAGGAACTGTATTAAGGGCTCACATCATTAGAAAGGCTGAGAACTGGTGTCCAAGAGCCTTGTTTTTGAGATGTGAAGGCTGGTGCACACAGAGCACGTTGAAGGGCTAGGTTGGCCCTGAAGCTTCAGAGATCCGGCAGCCTTCGCCCCACCCCCACCCCAGGCTCCTGTGCTCTAGTTGTTTTGTAAGTTCTAAGGGCTGTGCTCAGATAGATCCTCATGCCTGTGTGACCAGCACTTTGCTAACTCAGCTGTTTCCCCAGAAAGCAGTCAGTTTTTTTGTTTTGAGGCTAAATTGGAGCAGGCCTGTAACCTCCTTAGGATCTTCTTGTGTCAGTCTCCCAAGTAGATGGGGTTATATGAGTGTATCACCAAATCCAACTAGAAAACATTGCACATAGAAAAGTAACTCTAATAGGTTTTTTATCCAGATACTTTTTTTTTTAACTTGATAGTATTTATTGTTTGGTTGGTTGGTTTGGGTTGGGTGTTTGTTTGGTTGGTTGGTTTTGGTTTTTTTTGTTTTGTTTTTTTGAGACTGTTTCTCTAAGTAGCCTTACCTGTGCTAAAACTTGCTCCATAGATCAGGCTAGCCTTGAACTCAGAGATCTGCCTGTTTCTGCTTCCCAAGTGCTGGGATTAAAGGCATGCCCCACCACCACCCTGTGATCGTTTAAATCACCAAATCTGAAGTGATTCTAAAAACATCATTTCACCTAGGAACAGAACACCTATGGAGATGAGCTATTGAGGTGCTTGGTGAGAGAGATGCCCCATTTTTATATATGCTAGCATTGTTTTTTTCTAAACCACTTTACCCAAGTGTAAACTATTAATCCTTTCATGTTTTTCATTTCTGCTGTTGGATTTTTTAAAATAAGCAAAGGTGTCCTTAGATAGTAAGTGTCTGAACTTGCAAAATTATCTCTCTCAAGTGGCACATTGTTCTTCTAATAGAGAAAGCATCAGAATGCATTATAAATAGCACAGCTCCTTGGAACTAGGGCCTCATCTTTTGTGTGTTGACATCCCTACCCCCAACCTTCTGCACCCTACCACGATGCCTAATCGTCCGCCTTCTGCTCCATGGGCAGTCAGCGTTGCTTGATGATGATAACATATCCCTTAGAAGTCATTAAGGCAAGTTGTGTTTAATGTGTTTAATCATTTTCAATGAACCAAGTCATCTTTCTTCTTAATCACTTTAGAAGCTGCCCCCTGAGCGCACAGTCACTTCTCTGATACTCTTTTGAGTGCCCAGATTTGAGCTTTTAAACAGCATCTTTAGCTGTGGCCTCGCGGAGGTTGTAATTGATCAATGGACTTGATGTTCTCAGCCAATCTATGGGCTCCAGGGATTAGGCGGTGATTTCTCATATCATGACAGAAATTGCCGCATGCTGCATCTGGCAACCTCAGAAGTGGGGGCTATCAGACAGCCCGCTCTTTCCCAGCACAGATGCCCCACAAGAGAAGTGTAGCCACAGAATTGGAGATCAGGCTGTGTTACCGTCCTCGGTTTTATTTCCTCTGGATTCGGGGAAACCCGAATCATCCATTCCAGGTGTGCTCAGTGACTACTATCCATTCCTCCCTTCATGTTACTCCCTTCAAGTATTTTCTTGGGCCTCCCCAGTTCAGTGGTGCCCTACCTTGTCCCAGGCAATGAAGGAGATACAGAGGTGAGCACAGTCTTGTCATTACACCCAAGCTGGGAGTCTGAGTCTGTAGAGTCCTTTATTGCAGTGTGCACTGTTGACTCTCCAGCAATGCAACATTCAATAAGAGAGAAGAAAAATGCAGCAAGATGAGCTGAGGTCCCCCTCCCCCAACATCCCTGTGCCCCCTCACCCCCCATCCCTTCCCCTACCCCTCCCCCCATGGGTTAAGGAGAGGCATGGGCTCTGCTTATCTGTTGCCTATCTTGAGAAGGCTAGGAGATGACCCTAGCAACCACTCCCAGCATCTCCCTATTTTCCTATTTTCAGCCCATAGAGCACCACACACTCTGAGCGGTATTTATAAATGGAGACTGCGGTATCTCAGGGATCCGTGCTCACCGTCAGATAAATGACTGCTCTAGGCTCCTCCTGTTTTATGCCGTTCTATCTTTAGTGGAGCTGTGTTATTGTAGATAGAAATCCCTTCCCCGAGGGGATTTTTATTGGGTCAGACTAACTCATATTATGAAGAATTCCCTGGGCTCTGCCTGTCTGTTTTGGAGCCCTCACTCCGAGTTTCTCTTAACGGACTTTAATCCTAAAGAAACACACCTCTGTGAGGCGTGTCCAGTGCTTCCATTCCGAGGACTTATCCATCACTGACGTCTGAGTGAGACGATTTCAGAGATTTGACCATGACAGTGTTAAGCCTGGTGACTGGGAAAGATCATGGCAGGTTTTGAGAATAGACTAGGCGCAACAGCTGACTTTTTTTTTTTTTTTTAGAGCAAAAAAGCAAAGTGTCAAAAGAGACATTCAGGTTATGGTTTTTGGAGCATTGAGGTGGTGTCGGGGAGGACTCTAATTTGTACATTTGCTTGCAGAAAGAAAGAGAAAAGGGAGAGAGAGGAGGGGGGAAGGAAGACTTAAAGATGTCCCTGCCCTGAAGCTTTCCTTAGAATCCTGTGGCGTTGTCTCAGGGTTTGCAATCAGGAGCTGCTTTCACAGTAGGAATGGTTTGCCTCCTGTCGCTGTGACTGGTTACATTTAATCAAGGCGGTGACATGTAAGAAGTACTGGAGCCCTTGACTCTGCTCAGGGCATCTTTCCTGAGAATGATAAGGTTCCTGCGTGTTGACACGGAGTCAAGTATTACCAGGCTTGCATTTAACCCAGTATACAATTGGCTCCCCTAGCAATAATCAGAGGACAGGCAGTATTTGCAGAAATTAAATGCACAATCTGAAATCTCCACCTTATTCTTCAGTATCTATTTGTGCTTTCATTATTCTATTGATTGAGTTTGTGTGTGTGTGTGTGTGTGTGTGTGTGTGTGGTCGCGCGCGCCTGTGTGGTGTCAGAGGACAGCCGGTTGTTCTTGGTTCTCTCTCTGCCACACAGAGTGTGGGGATTGAATTCAGGTCTGCCAACCTGGCACCACGCTCCCTTACCCCCTGAGCCATCTCACTGGCTACTTGTACTTCTATCAAAGTAAAATACAAATTGATTTAAAAAAAATTTTTTTTTGTTTTACATCTTTTTAATCTGTTTTATCTTGCTGCCCCAGTAGAAGATAGTAAGGAACAAGAGAATTTCCAACACAAACAGAAGCAGGCAGACGAGAAAGGGAGAAGCAGTAAGCCAAAGGTCAGGGTAAAGTCGCAGGAAGGCTACCCAGTCACGGTCATGACTGGCCATGATGCAATCAGAAAGTGCGTCGGCGTGCCTTGGAGACTACAGGAGCAACACAGCTGCCGATCTCCAACTAATATCCATGTTTGTTTGTTTGTTTGTTTCCAGAAAGAAAAAAAGGGCCTTCTCAAGCTACTCTCTGGTGCCTCCACCAAACGAAAGCCGCGAGTCTCCCCTCCAGCATCACCTACCCTGGATGTGGAGCTGGGGGCAGCGGAGGCTCCTTTGCAGGGAGCCGTGGGTCCTGAGTTGTCGCTAGGGGGAGGCCACGGCAGAGTGGGGTCCTGCCCCACGGAAGCGGATGGTCCAGTGGCCGCCGGGACAGCAGCCTTAGCACAGGATGCTTTCCACCGCAAGACAAGCTCCCTGGACTCCGCAGTGCCCATCGCTCCGCCGCCCCGCCAGGCCTGCTCCTCCCTGGGTCCGGTCATGAATGAGGCCAGGCCTGTGGTTTGTGAAAGGTGAGTCTGAGAGAGAGCTAAGGTGTACATAGCAAACTTAAGGCTAGAATTTGTATCCCGATCTAGAAGATCATTTTCTATGGCATCGTAAAATTTCCAGCCTGATTGGTCAATGATAAAATAGCTCAGGCTTTCTTTTTTTGTTACGTACCAACACACCACTGTTTTCCCTTAGTTAACACTTAATTCATAGTCACATGGTATCTATCTATCAATCACTAAGGTTCTAAGCCAGTGGTCCCCAGCCTTCCTAATGCTGGGACCCTTTAACACAGTTCCTCATGCTGTGGTAACCTGCACCCATAAAGTGTTGTTACCACTTCATAACTGTAATTTTGCTACTGTATGAATCAGTTGTTCAGGGGTCAGGACCCAAAGGTTGATAGCCACTGGAATCCTATGTCTTTTCTGAGCTTACACTGGTACCTACTGGAGATAAAGCACCCACCCAGAGAGGTTTTTTTTTCTTGCTTCCTGAGGCAGAAGAAGACAGTGTAGGTTCCGATGACTCTTGGTTCTTATATGCAGGATGATAAGTACTTTCAGAGCGATTTTTGGCTTGGAATGGTGCTTACAAATGGGGGTTCTGTGTCATGCAGTCGTGGGGGTCTAGGGTTGTGTTAGGGAAGAAAACATAATAAGACATGTATCTACCAGGATGAAAACTGGAAAATTCACTGCTACTCATTACCCTAGGAAGCAGCATGCAGTACATTCAAATTTCTGTTGTTTTCCGTCTAACGTAAACATGTAAGCGTTACCTGCTTGGCTCTTTCTATACACGCTGTTCCCTTTAGACTTGAACTTTAGAAGATAAACTTCCAGTCTATAGACATGTTCCCTTTGGTTGGCATTCTCTCTGTTGTTGAGCTGGTGACAGTGGTAGTGTCCTCATGTTGCCCTGGCTGGACTCAAACTCCTGAATTTTCAGGCAGAGTCCTTCCATCTCAGCTGGCCAAGTGGCTAGTGCTCTTGCTGTGTGCCACCATGCCTGACTTGTGGCTTTGCTAGGAAATGGTCATTTAAAATGGTTTAGGCTGGAGAGATGACTCAGCAGCTAAAAGCATACACTGTTCTTGCACAGGGCCCAAGTTCAGTCCCCAGTCGCAGGGCAATTGTGGCCCCCTGGCCTCTTTTCGTTACCTGCATTCATGTGCACACATCTGTCTTAGTCAGAGTTTCTATTCCTGCACAAAAATCATGGCCAAGAAGCAAGATGGGGAGGAAAGGGTTAATTCAGCTTACATTTCCTCATTGCTGTTCATCACTAAAGGAAGTCAGGACTGGAACTAAAGCAAATCAGGAAGCAGGAGCTGATGCAGAGGCCATGGAGGGATGTTTCTTACTGGGTTGCTTCTCCTGGCTTGCACAGCCTGCTCTCTTATAGAACCCAAGAGCGAGATGGTACCACCCACAAGGAGCCCTCCCCCTTGATCACTAATTGAGAAAATGCCCCACAGTTGGATCTCATGGAGACACTTCCCCAACTGAAGCTCCTTTCTCTTCGATAACTCCAGCCTGTGTCAAGTTGACACACAAAACCAGCCAGTACAACATCCATACATGGTCACACATGCACATACACACAACTCATAATAATAATAATAATAATAATAATAATAAACAACTCTTTATTTTTTATTTTTTTTGGTTTTTTGGATTTGGTTTTTTTGAGACAGGGTTTCTCTGTGTAGACCTGGTTTTCCTGGAACTCACTCTGTAGACCAGGCTGGCCTCAAACTCAGAAATCCACCTGCCTCTGCCTCCCAGAGTGCTGGGATTACAGGCGTGCGCCACCAACGGCCCGGCAATACACAACTCTTAATAACAACAACAACAACAACAAAATCACTTAAATTCACTTTTCCTTTGTATTTCAATGGAACTATATAAACATTTGTGTTGAAGCCTCATGATTTTGTGCCACATTTTCAATTAAAAGTAAACTATCAACGTGGAGAGTAAACATCAAGCAACCTATGTTTATAAAGTATACTTTACATTTTCATAAAGAGCTAAATTTGTCTGTAGCGTAGCTCTGACTGATCTACAGCTGTAGTACAGCCAGTTTTGAAATGACACATTACCCTAAAAGTGTTCCCTCCCTGCACACAGATCCTTCTGTGTTTCTCTTCTTCCATTGTGTTCTCAGTAACGCTTTGAAACCGAGTCCTGGCTTCGCTCGCGCTTTGATTCTGGAGTCAGCCTTTCTCCCGCAGAGTTCCAGTGCTGCTTTCCAGGACAATGCCTCCCCGTCCCTGGAGCTAGTCCAGTTACTGTGTACTTGTGTTCAGTCACCAAGGCTAGCTCTCTCCCTCTCCAGGCCTTGATCTGCAATTTCCCCCTCGTGCCCTGAGGCGCTCTACTGCCCCCCACCCCCACCCCCACCCCCACCCCAGTCCTTTGTGGACTCTGACTGTTTGGAAGGATGGTTCACTTTACCCACACCCCCCCCACACCTTGGCTAGGCCCTGCTGCCTCCCCCGCCACCCCCATTCTGCATTCTTTTCAATTGCCAGATGTCCTTGATCTCTGTGGCTTTAGCATTCCTGTTCTTTCCTCTTAAAAGGCTCTTTCTGACGGCAGGCTGTGCCTTTCAGGCCATCTGAAAGGAGGGTTACTCACCAGACAGGTGATTTTGGGGAACGAGAGAGGCATATCAGATAGGGAACATGAAGAACTTAATGACGACGGGACAGATGGACGAGGCCACTCTCGAAATCTCTGGCAGGTTTTTATACGGCCATTTCAATTTTTAGGAGAGGGAAGGGGGGTCCTTAGAAAAGATTTCAGCCCAACTTTATATTTTTATAATCCATATGCTCAATGGAATATTAAATGTAATAGCCAGCAACTCTCTGCAGCCTTTGCCTTCACACAGCGATGGTAATGGTATTTATTTAACTTGCGTGCTTAAGTCCACCTGACTATAAAAACAATGGGAAGCTGGTATAGAAAAGCCATCCACCATCCCCTCCCCCCCCCCCAGGATGAAGGGTTTTGGTTAATAGAGCGCTACAAGCATGTCATTTAGGGATTACCTGCTGCATATTTCAAAACCTCCAACACAAGGAGAAGCACTTAGAGCCCTTGAATGGAGGAAGTGTGATTCAGAAGGCACTTGAAGGACTGAGTCCCTTCACCCACAGGCTACACTGCAGCTTCCCCCCCCACTCCCCCCCCCACACCACCCCCCCCACCCCCCCCGGGTCAAATGCCTCAGCCCTGGGTTCCTTCTCTGGGACTTTGAGAGATTTTCATGAAAACGTGTTTCAGAGCTAAGTGGACTGTTGCAGTGTTGCAGTGCTAAGACAGAATGAGCACAGGGCCATCTGCAGAGGCAAAATCCCCTGTCCCACCACCGGCCCTGCTTTGTCCACCAGCAGAAGGTTGGGGGCGGGGCTAAAGGTTAAAAAAAAAAGTGCTGTCAGTGAAAAGGAGCAGTCACGTGACGTGGGGGAGGAGCAGTCTCATAATGAGGATGGATGAGCCTTGAAGTGTGTTGACAGGTCTTGGTGTCAGCTGAGAGAAAGTCTCCTGCGGAACAAAGGGATTCTTTTGTGTCTGTGGGAGAGGACTGCTGCAGAAAACAAGGAAGAAATAGCCCGCATGGAGGGGGTGGGGGGGAGAGGCTGTCTAATTGATGACAGCAGAAATAATAGAACAAATATTGTTAGACTCTATTTTGGAAGGACAGAGGAAAAATAATTAGGAAATTGCAAGGTGAACATAGGAAGAAACGTTTTCAGACGAGATGGAAAATGAAAGTTATGTTTGACAGTTTTCACGCACACACGTGTGGTGGTGTGTGTGGGTGTGTGTTGTGTGTGTGTGTGTGCACGTGACTTAGGAAAGCATCGCAAGTCGCCTTTACCTGTGTGTATTTTTAAGTTTAGGAATTAAAGCAACAGACACATAGCCTACAATGGAAAAGAACCGTGGTCTCTGATCAGGGATTAAGCTAGTGTACTCAGAAACATACCAATTGGATAGTGGTGGGTTTGCAGAAAGGCAGCCGGGCTTAAACAGCCTGATTAATTTCTTTGAGTCCGGTGACAATGAATCCACTGGGTGAAGCAATGGGCATGATTTATTTAGACTTTGCACATGATACAGAGCCAGCTAGGATGGTTTTGCCAGTAAAATACTTAATTGCTGCGGTAACTGACAGGACGCAGGGAACACTTAGTCGCCGGGACCAGGTTAAGAGAGTGTTTCAATGAGTCACAGCGAGACTCATTGCTTTCATATATAAAGGGAGATCAGAAACGACAACATGGGAACCACAGAGATACCAATCAAGTCAGGGGATAAAAAAGAAAGAAAAGAAAAGAAAAGAAAAGAAAAGAAAAGAAGAAAGAAAGAAAGAAAGAAAGAAAGAAAGAAAGAAAGAAAGAAGAGAAAGAAAGAAAGAACGAAAGAAAGAAAGAAAGAAGAGACTTTATAGTATCAGAAGATTGTCAGAGGCCTGTTCAGATGGGAGTTAGCATGCCCGTGACCCTCTCTGGAAGGCTGGCACATCTGTGGGTGCCTTCTTCACACCACAGTGGGAATCTGTTTCTCCAGCTTCACTCTTGTGCCTGTCGCAGTCAACCTAGAGGTAGAAGCCCATTAGAGCCAAATTGGTCAAAGGGACCAATGTGCTCTCAAGAACCAGAATGCGGGTCAGCCCTTCTCTCCTCCCTCCCCTCCCTTCCCCTCCCCCTACACACATACACCCTCCCCCTGATTTCTTGCATCTTCTCAGTCACTCTATCTCGGTCTCCCATGTCTTACTAATATTTCCATTATTTTTTAGTTTATTGAATCATCTCAATTTTTAGTTGTCTAAGTAGAGTTAACCCACAGCCAAATATAATGCAGAGCATGAGAGATCTTAGAACCCTCAGTCCTGACTAGGGTGTCACCATCAAATCCCTCCCCCCAGGACTCAGGGAACCCTCCGCAGAGAGAGGCAGAGAGAGTGTAAGAGCCAGAGGGAGGGAGTGGGGGACACCAGGAGAGCCAGGCCTTCCTGAGCGAGTTCAGGTCATAGAGACGGAGGCGGCAGGCACAGGCCTGCATGGTCTGTACCAGGCCCTCTGCATGTGTTTTACAGCTTCCAGTTTAGTGGTCTTGAGGGGTGTTTTGTTTTTGTTTTTTAAAAAGACTTATGTATATGAGTACACTATAGCTGCCTTCAGATGCACTAGAAGAGAACATCAGATCCCATTACAGATGGTTGCGAGCCACCATGTGGTTGCTGGGATTTGAACTCAGGACCTCTGGGAGAGCAGTCAGTGCTCTCAACTGCTGAGCCATCCATCTCTCCAGCCCTCCCAGTTTAGCATTTTTTGATAGGATTCCTGAGTGTGCCAACCAGTGGGTCTCTGATTTTTGAGCCTTCTCTTGGAGCCTATTCCTTCTATTTATTTGCCTTCTCCAACTCCCATATTATAGTTCTTGCTTTATCTTACCATGTTTTATTTTGTTGTATTTCATTATGATCCCTTAGAAGGCTTTTCTAAGGAGAGGCAGAAAGGGGATGGTGGGGATTGAGAACTGAGGTGGAGAGACGCTGGACCCGTGGAGGAGGGAAATCAGGGTACATCGTGTGAGAATGCAATCTCTCTTCAATAAAAGGAAAACCAAAATCTAGTTAAAATTTGCCCCTATTCAAAGGTACAATACCCTGGTGCTGGTGCCTTTACGGTGACCATGTGGCGCTGTCCAAGTCTTCTGTGTCTTACAGTAAGACTGCGATGTTCACAGCCAGTTTCTTCCCGAAGCCCCTGAAGACTGTTCTCTGCATGATGGTTCCGTATCAATGGAGTCCCCGAACACCTTTCCTTCCCTTTGGCTCTCTTCTCTTAACATAATGCTTTCAAGATCCCTCCATGTTGTAGCATATATTAGAATTTCAGTGGGTTTTTTTTCTTTTTTTTTTTGAACTTCATTTATTTTGTTAAAGAACATTACACATATTTTTTTTTTGAAATACTTACGGAGTGGTTAGATCTCTCACTTATTCAATGTGCTTAATAAGAATCATCTTACGTTCTGCCTTTGGTCATACGAGGTGGAGAGAGTGAATTCAGCATTATCCACGAGTCGAAAATAAACGAGAGAGGAACCCAGATGGCAAAAATACAGTATGGACTGCGCTAAGTGTCGTGAGAAATACACACGCGGCCCTCTGGGGCTCAGTCAAGCGTGAAATTACTTCCAGCGACGGGGCTGGAGGCTCCCAGGGGAGAGTTTGAGCCAGGTCTTGAGAGATTGATAGGGCGTGGATGGGCAGAGATCGTGAGAGATTCCCCATGCAAGGGGCTGCAGGAGTCAGTATGTGGAGGAGGAGGGGCGGGGGCTTTGTTTGGAGAGCCATAGGCAGGCTGGGTGGGGGGGGGGGGGGGTTTCGGAACGTTTGAGGTGGTGATGGCTGCTACAGCTATAAAGCAGGATTAGGACCCGCTCCTTGAGGGCTTTGTCTAGCAGTGTGAGGATTAACCTTACAGACACTGAGAGCCCGCTAATGGTTTTCCACAATGGGTACCTACAGGTGGCATTACTTAATATAAATATTTGACTTGCGCATGGAATGGATTGGGGGGGACGGGAGGAAGCGTAAAGCAAGAAGGGGGTGGGGCTTAGTGAGGCCGTCAACCTGATGACAGCGAAGGGGACCAATGGGGGTGCAGTTTTCGGAGGTGGCTCAGCAGGTGCCATGGAAGGTCTGCAGAAGGTAGCTCAGACTCTAGATGTTCAGAAGTGCCCAGGAGCCCTATGCACACAAGGGCGAGCCAGCAGAAACCAGTGAGGCAGAGAGGCTGGGCGAGGCGGCAGGTGCGAGGGCCTTCGCAGCTGTGGCTGACATCTGCCTGTGGAGCTCTGTAAACACTGCGCTTGGCAGAGCTGGGGTGCCTGGGTTCCCTGTGCTGCCCTGCCAGCATTGGGGGCTGTGTGACCGAGCCTCAGTACAAACCACTCCTTAAGGCTCGAGGCCAGGCAGGGCCCGAGCTGGAAGGCTTCAGGTGGAGTCTCTCTCTTTCTCTCTCTCCCTCTCCCTTTCCCTCTCCCTCTTTCGTCGGCACCTGGCAGTCCTCACATGACGCACGGTGCGTCACAGTTTCCATTCTGCACATGACTTCTCCCTCCACCACTCCCCCTCGAGGTCTATAACTTAGCAATGAAAATTTGCTCCCACTGGGAACTTGGCAGGAAGATTATGTTCTCAGCCCAGCAGCCATTGCAGTCCGGGGGTTTTTCCTGACAAAATTGGTTTAGTGAGTTTTTATAAAATGCAAATATTAATCTAATTCCCTTCACGTTTCTCTAAGCTAGTCTTGTACCATTTTACCTTAAAGCAGCTTGCAGACTGCCAGCCAGCAACGCGTCTGGGGAGAGATCCTACACCGAATGTGCTTTCAGTCCGTGGTACATTTCCCGCCAGAACTGCAAAGCCTCACTTAAATTTTAACTTGCCCCAAATGGCAGCTACATCATTGCTTTTTATGTGGACTTTCAGCCTGCTGGCATCAGACCTGAGAAAGCACCTCTGGGTTCTTCTTTTAGATCACCCTGTGATGAAGTTGTTGGTTTGCTTTTAAAGATGTCAGTGAAGGGATTCCAAAACTCGATGTCATTCTGCAGTATGGGAACTCCCAGTATCAGAATGTTCTAGCTTGTGGCCTGAGTTCATCTGTTAGTTATACACTAGCTCATGTCTTAAAATCCCCCTCCCTGAAGCACCAGACCCGTGAGTGCCCAAGGAAGCCCCATGCGTGATGTGGCTGGCTTTCTGGGGTTGAACCACATGTATCACTGTACCAAGAATGTCACTCTTCTGACCTCGTGATGCTACTTACGAAATAGATCGTCTAACTCATAGAAGTCCAGGTGAGGAGACTGAGGCAGCGTTAGCTGGCTCAAAGTTAAGATGCTCTGAGTGATGTCAAGACTGGGTCAGTTCCCCCTCCCCCACAGTGCCTCGCCTCTCCTCCCTGCTCTGCACTTGATTGATCAGGGCTGTAAACTCTCACGTCTGAGTTGGCTGAACCTTTCCTGGAAAGGCTAAGCCGACCCAGCGCTATGCCTTCGCTGCAGACCTTGGAGGGTAAATTGGTACCCGGGCCCTTAGGGAGCAGAGTTATTGTTGGACAGCTACTTAGCTATTGTGAAAAATGAGCCGGCTTGCTGTGGTCTTTGCTAATGTGGTGGATTCTGGGTTTTTACGGAATGGGGATTGGAGAGAGAGCCAGGCTATACAGATGCTAGACCGGGGCTAGAGGGCCTGCTTTTAAAGAGGCTGCTCCACACCACTGTTGACTGGTTTTGGAAAGCAGCTTCAGGCCCTCACATGGCGTCTGATTAGGGGTGTCCAGTGCCCTCACTCCTGCCGGCTGATTTCCAGTCCTCAGTCACCTGGCCTCAGAAATCAGTCACTTTTGTAACAGTTCCTTAGCACACGGTGCTGTAGAAGATTTGTGAGA
The DNA here is from genome assembly GCF_947179515.1 of Apodemus sylvaticus. Lineage (NCBI taxonomy): Eukaryota > Metazoa > Chordata > Mammalia > Rodentia > Muridae > Apodemus > Apodemus sylvaticus. The sequence continues at coordinate 58,818,323 of NC_067489.1, forward strand.
CTAGCCGCAGGTGCAGAGAGAGCTGGCGGATGGCCACCAAACACCGCCAGCAACCACCACTTTGACAGGAAGAGCAAGGCGGAGGAAGGAGAGAGAGAATGTCTGGTAGAGAAAAGACTGGGTGGAGGGAGCCAGAGTAAGTCACCGCTGCCTGGCTTCCTTAGCTGCCAATCATAACCCTGCCTTAGAGACGAAGGCACAAGGGCAGAGGGTTAGGTGATGGTCATCCCCAAGGCTGCTGGGCAGTTAGGTAGTAGCTACACTTCTTCCCACTCACACTCATATCTGCCTGGAGAACTAAGCTCAAGCCAATAGATTAGGACACGTGGAGATTACAATGAAAACATCACTGCTGGTCATGGTGGGCAGAATTGAGCCCACAGTTCTCTGATTTCTGTGTAGACCTTGGAATTTCTCTTGCCTGTGGAAAGGCAGGCAAACTTCCTCAAAACCACTGCCTCCTGGATGTGAAACCCAGTATAAGGGATACTGAAGACCATCTTCCAGATCTCCCCCGGGCAGCAGAGCTGACACCTCACTTCTCCCAGCTCATAGTACCGAGGCAGAGCAGAGCCCACACAACCTGCAGGAAGGAAGTCATAGCTTGCTTGCTTAGCTACTTGTCCCTGTCTCAGGAATCAAATCTACTTGTCTCTCCCTGGAGTGGAGAGTAGGACAGAAATGGTTCCCCTATTAAGAATCCATACAAAACATACCCTTAAGTATAGCTAAAATACAAATACTGGATGCAGACTAAAATGTCCCTCTCTGTGGAGGTAACTCAGGCACACCAGCTTGGCCATTATTAGTGGATGAAAATGAATACCCAGACTCAGTCTTGTTCATGCCAAGCCGGCCAAACAGAATCGCTGGATTTTGAGTTGTACAAACCCTTGTAAATGGCTGTGTAAATTCTCTTTGTGTCGAGGCACCTTGCAGACCGACAGTGCGCCGTTTTTATTGCTAAACTGAATAGCCTGCTTCTGTCTTACAGGCACAGGGTGGTGGTTTCCTATCCTCCTCAGAGTGAGGCAGAACTTGAGCTCAAAGAAGGAGATATTGTGTTTGTTCATAAGAAACGAGAGGACGGCTGGTTCAAAGGCACATTGCAAAGAAATGGGAAGACTGGCCTTTTCCCAGGGAGCTTCGTGGAAAATATCTGAGGAGCCTGAACACGTCGCATCGCATCCCATGGCTAAAGAGCGCAAAGCGGTTTCACAGCAAGAGCACATCTGTGGACTTCCAGACCCTCAAGAGTTGAGCAGAAGATGGGCACCTGACTCCAGAGCCCCGGCCTGGCTACCCCAGGGGCCGAGTGAAGGCGGCCGGCCGCACCCGTGTGGGTTCCGCCCCTCTGGGTTCTGATGTGTAAAGTGTGCCTTGTACTGTCTAATGGACTATACAGATAGTTGTCTTTTTTTTTTTTTAAAGATGTATAACTAAAATGGACAATTGTTTACAAGGCTTAACTAATTTATTTGCTTTTTTTAAAAAACTTGAACTTTCTTGTAATAGCAAATTCTTTGGGTTATGGTTTTTTAGAAAAATGTTAATTTATGAAATGACAATTAAGGAGAAGCTGGGTTCTCTCCTGTGTGTTGAGAGCAAGAGATTCTTTTGACGTGGACTGCATCTCCCCTCCTCTGCTTGCTGCCCTCCTCCCTGCCATTATATTCGGCTCCGTTTAGACAAAAATGCCAGTTTTCCAAACAGCTGAATCGGTACCAGGAAGGAGCTGGGGAGGGGAGGGAGACGACATACTCCAGGTAGAGGAGCTGGTAGGTCCCCATCTGTCTGCTTTGATCAGAAATCAACCCGAAGACCTAATCCTCAATCTCATTTTGTGGGTTTTTTCCTTTTCCTGAAACCAAGTGGGTAAGTAGGATGCAAACTGAAGCACAACCCTCGACTGAAAACCCGCGCCTGTCTGCCCGCAGTAGCAGCAGCGCGTGGGGGAGGAAGAGAAACGGAAGTGGTTGGTAGTCGCTGTGTGTGAATGGCTCCGAAGCGTAGTTCCCATTCTCTCCCCAAGTGATCTGCATGCCCAAGTCACAGTAAGAGTTTGTGAGACAGCGGTGGTAAGAGATGCACTCGTGTTAAAGTCAAAGGCTGTAAGAAACACTGAACATTTCCGCTCACCCATCGTGATTTCTCCGCCATCTTGCATGTGTTGCCGGATTCCTGCAGTGGTGTGGACTGTGCATGGTGTGTGTATTTCATAGCAGTTTTCTCTCAGAACTGACGGACACAGGAGGTTTAGCATACGCAGTGGTCTCTTCCCTGCCCCACCACCACGACTGACTGAGATGTCTTTAGTGTGCTTGTTCCCCCTCTGGGGAAGGCACCCATTGGCCGGCACACCAGTAGTTAGTTAAAATGCTTGTCCGCGTGTGTCCTCCCAGCGGACTGAGGTGAAGGGTGAGCTTATCCGGGAGACCACTTGTTCCTGTGACTGTGTTGAAGCTCTTCAAGGCTTGCTGGGAGTGGCTGTGCCCACACCTTACAATTGTGGCAGGGTCTGGCCGAGCCCATCTTTTTATATCCATCCTTTGATGCCCTCTTCCAATTTCACCCCAGCTGTGGGTCTGGCTGGTCCTGAGAACAGATAGAGGAAAGACAGCCGGTAGTGGATGGCCTTGTTCTACAGTTCTCTTCTGGGTAAGGTAGTAAGGAAGTCAACGGCCAACCAACCTTTTCCATTTTTGTTTTTTTAACTTTAAGATAAAAGTAGCTGGGAAATATTAACATGAACTGAAGAATCACAGAATGGCAAGAGATCCCATTGTCTTAAAAAGATACGTAATGTGGTTAGAAATGGAATCATTCCTGTTAACTGATTTATATATATATATAAAAACACTGTATATTATGTTCCGTTGTGTTGAATTTTTTTTTAAAGAAATACTTGGATATTTGTGTAATATATAAAGGTTTGGTGAAATGAACTTTAGTTAGAGAAAAGCTGACATCAGCTTTCATGTGTGTGAGTCGACACCAATGTGTCATAATATTCTTTATTTTGGGATATTAGTGTATTTTATAGAAATTTAAAAAAAAGCAAAAAGACTACTACAAGATGATTTTTTTTAACCTGTCTTTTCTCCATATTTTCAGCTATGTGATTGAAGTATCCGTGGTAATAGCTTCCTGGTATAACGTTGGTTAAACTCATCTGTTGGTAGCTCATTAGGTGATATAATGTGTGGGTTTTGTATTGGGCTCTTTGGAGACGGTAGACGAATGTTGTAACAAGGGCTTGTTACGCTGTGGTGGGGATGAGAAATCAACAATTTCTCATGTCTTTTATGTTAATTTTGAGGACTGGATAAAGGTTTCCTTATTAAAAAATTGATGTTCAACCCTTCTATGCCCTTTGTATCAGTCTTTGAAGAGTTTGCTCCTTAAAATGAATAAAAACCTGCTGGGGGCGGGGAGGCGGGGAGGCGGGGAGGCGTCTCAGTGGTTAAAAGCCTGCCCCATGCTTGTGGAGAACCTGAATTCAGGTCTCATTACGTTGGTTAGCCCACAGTCGCCTGTAACTCCAGCGCCAGGGGACCCAGGACTCTTGACCTCTTCAGCACGGTCACTTTTGACTTGATTCCTCAATGCTAACACTCCCTCCACATGAAGCTCAGTCTGAGGGTGCCTCCTGTGAGCGTTGGTTTGATGGCTATGATTTCTTTTTTTCTCTCAGACCAACTTTATTCGCTTAGTTCCCTGAGAAACTTAAACTCCTCCATGGGTTCTGGGTCTCACAAGACTGTGGAGCATTTGCTGAGCTTGGTTCCTCCCGGTTCCTAAAATAACCTGGCAAGTGTTTGATTTCTAAGTGTGGGTGTAGCAGGCCCACAGCCAAACACATGACCACCACAGGTCTGGCGTGGCGTGGGAATGCTGTCCCTCAGCTCAGTTTACCACGATTTTTATCTCCCATGGAATCAGAGATCCACGTACATCTCGCCTAAAAATATATTTCTCTATTGACTCTAGGTTACCGTATCAAATCACTTGTAAGAATTAAAGATCAGGAATTCTTGGGTTGGATTATAGGTTTGCCATAAGTTCCCTCTGTAATTGCCTGTGTAAGCCAATTATGATGTAGTCCTCTCTTCCTACCACTGTCCTATGTATCCCACTAGTGAAAGTGAGGGTCAGAGGAAAAAGTGTTTTCTTTCTTTCATACCAATTTGTTTGTTTGTTTGTTTGTTTGTTTGTGGAGACTGGGTCTCCATGTAGCTGGCTAGCCTAGAACTTACTATGTAGACCAAGCAGGCTGACTTCAGACTTGCAGAGATCTGCTGTCTTCTGCCACCCAGTAGGCCAGATTGAAAGGAATGTGCTATATCATGTTTTAATGTGTCATATTAGTTTCATCAAATTCTAATCAAAATAATTTATCTCCTCCCTAAAGATCATATAATACAGCATAAATCTGTTTCAGGGTCTAACTGCATTCAGAAGGAACAAACTAAGGTTCTGTTTACAAGAGCTGCACGTTTAATTTCCTGTTCTTATAAGAAAGAAAAGAAAAAAAAAAGAAAAAAAAAAGGACTTTTTCCTTTTCCTTGAGATGGCATTTTATTGTGTTGGACAGTCTGCTTTTAAGCTCCTGAGTTTAAGCAGATCCTCTTGACTGTGACTCTAAATCTCCCCACAAGCTGTGGACACCCACTGCCACGCTCAGTTTCAGACCGTGTTTTCAGTGCCTTGAGAAGTTTAGAGGCTGCTTTAACCCAAGATTATAACAACATTAGGATTTGAGTTTGGAAAGAACTTTTAATAGCTGTCTTAAAGTTATTTAACTCCATGTTTGTATCCATGGAAAGTTTGTGTGTGTGTGTGTGTGTGTTGTATCTATATGTAGCATGTATGGAAGTCAAAGGACAAATTTGGGGAATCCGTTTTCTCCTACCTTCATCTGGGTTCCAGGGATTGAACTCAGGTTGGCAGGCTTGGATGGTAAACACCTTTACCTGCTGAGACCTTAGACTTTTATTGTTGTTGTTGTTGTTGTTGTTGTTATTACTACTAGTAGTAGTAGTAGTAGTAGTAGTAGTAGTACTATCATTTCTATACGTGGTGCAGGGGACATGCACAATGATCAAGAATCACTTCTCCCATTGTGTCTTCTGGGTATCTAACTTGGATTGTCATGTTTACCCTGCAAGTGTTCCCACTGAACCGTCTTGCTGGCTCATATAAAGTTTTTTTTTTTAAGATTTATTTATTTATTATATGTAAGTACACCGTAGCTGTCTTCAGACACACCAGAAGAGGGGTCAGATCTCATTACGGATGGTTGTGAGCCACCATGTGGTTGCTGGGAATTGAACTCAGGACCTCCAGAAGAGCAGTCGGTGCTCTTAACCACTGAGCCATCTCTCCAGCCCCATAAAGTTATTTTTTAATGTGTTTTAAACCAATTAAAGTGGCCTTATCAAGTAGGATCCAATTGAAAACACTTCAAGAAAGGGAACCTGTCTGCCTCTGAAAATAAACTGGAGTATACTTACAGACAAGATTAGCCAGTGTCCAAGTTTGGCAAAAGGGAGTGACCTTCCTGTGGGTCCAGACTGTGGGGTGTGCTGGGGACTTTGCCCTGCCTGTCCCACAGGCCCTTATCAGCAGACACAGGAAGGAGCTATTTGACTGAGTAGTGACCAGCCAAAGTAAACTGTAACAGTTTTAATATACACTGTGTTTCCTATTACGGTTAACCCTAGAATAATGCAGTTCTAAACTGGGCAAGTCCCTGTAGATACAAGATTTAGAGATTTGTAACAGTTTTAGGTGGGAAAAAAAAAAAACCAATAAATGACAGACCATAAAACCTAACAATGTCAGGCAAAAACAAAAAGCATACCATGTATGGTGATAACAGTCTTATCATTTACATATCATAAAATACACATCTGTCATTTCAAAAGTTAAAATTTTATCAAAACTCACACAAACACAGACTGTCCAAAGTACCATTTTGCAGCTGAAATGAAGAAACACAAACAGAAAAACTAGACATAAGATGCAGCATAAACCGAAACTGCATAAAAGCACCCGGTGAGGATGCTGCAGCAATCCAGTGGCCACCGGTGTTGCAGTACAACCAGGAGTCGAAGTGCCTGCTTAGTCACCGTGTGAGCACGTGATCAACACGTGAGCCTTCCTCTTGCCAGGAAATAATGAGCAGTGCTTGCAGTGATGGCCCCCAGGGTCCACGCGCATCACAGTATAACATGCAACATATGTGCTAATCGGCTGTTGATGTCTGTAGAGCGGCTGCCAGTCGACTGGTAAGCTATTGATCTTCGTAAAGTTCTACATAGGGTTTTGACTCCATGAGGGAGTTGGCACCCTGGACACCTACATTGTCCACTGTCAGAAGATTCTTCTTAGCTGTTGAGATTTCCATTTCAGAGCACCATACAGAACTTGCATAGGGTGGATTCTTGTCTCCTACAAAGATCGGGGTTTCTGGTATTGATGTGGAAGGGAACCGCAGTTGACATTAATCTTTGAGTCTCCATTCCGTAAATTTGTTCAGGATCAGATTAAGTAGTATTAAGTAATATTTAGTCTCCAAAGATAAGGGAATTATCCTAGCTGTGATCAGTGAGCCACCTGCTGTTGCTTTCACCTGAGATGTAAAAAAAAAAAAAAATGGTTTTAAGAGGTGGCTGACCTTGGAGTTGAAGCTTTCAAGGTTGGAATGCTTGTAAAGGTATTTGAGAAACAGAGACAGACGACAGACTCTGGAGTGGGAAAGCCTTTCTAAATATGATTCAAACCCAAAAGTTGTAGAAGAAAATAAAAGTTAATTCAACTACAGAATATTTGATAATCTATATGCTAAAACACCATAACCAAAATCAAAAGAATAATGGGGAAAATGTAATTATTCTTAATGGGTCACGACTCCTTTGGTGCTGAATGACCCTTCCACAGGGGCAGCCTAAGACCACTGGGAAACATGAATATTCATTACGATTCATAAAGGTAGCAAAATTAGAGTTATGAAGTAGTAACCAAAGTAATTTATGGTTGGGGGGGGGGGTCAACACAATGTAAGGAACTGTATTAAAGGGTCACAGGTATTAGGAAGGCAGATAACAAGATAAAAAAGCCTTCATATGTAAAGAGCTTCTATGCATAAGAAAAAAAAGAAAACAAAAGTGAATGACTTGAGGGGGAACTGCCTTTGTCTCTTGTCTTTTCTCCTCTGGTGTTAACTAGGATCTGGGGTTACCCTCAAAGCTCATTTTGCAGTTCTCTTTCAAGTTAGAAACAACTGACTTCCTAGCTAGGTTTGCTTGTCCTCGTAGTAGGCATGGAATGGATGTGTATCCCAGGCTGGCCTCAAACTCAGGACCTTCCTGCTTCAGCCTCCCTTGTGCCGGATTCTAGACCCGCACCGTCATGCCCTATGCTACTGGGTACCTGTGGATAGAAGTTAAGCATTAAAACAAGCTGTGGTAGAATATTCTTGGAGTCGGTGCCCATCCCTTGTCACTGTCTGTACTTGTTGCTTCTAACCCTCGTCCTCAAGTGTACCGTGTAGCTGGGATCATTATAGTTTCAGCAAACGATGATCTTGAGCCACATTTTGTGTTTTTATGAGCGGTTCATTCAGATAGCACTACCAGAAGAGCCCAAAGAAGCCCAAGAAAGCCAAGTTTATTATACTCACAGGCTCTAGAGAGTCCAAGAAGCAGGATGCAACACTCGAGGCTGTTAAAGGAAAAAATATTTACAAACAACACACACACACACACACCAACTCAGAGTGCTCAGGAGATAGAAGAGGAAAGTGAAGGGAATATCTATGCCAGGATTGGGCTGGATGGGATTTTTGCAGGAAATGCAATTTCATCAGCTTTAGGCTGCTGGGGTGGTCTCTGGTGGTCTCTGGATGCCTGGCACCTGGCCCTGGGCAACGAAGACAAAGGAATGCTGGGGTGCCCCTGAGTGGAGACCTAGTGCTAATGGGGTTGGTTAGTTTGTATATCAAGCTTGTTCCCACAGCACCTTGGTTATATTTAGGAACTGCCCGGCCCTTAAAAGAGCAATTTCTAACAAACCTGAGAGAGAGAGAGAGAGAGAGAGAGAGAGAGAGAGAGAGAGAGAGACAGAGACAGAGAAAGTCTGTGTGTCTATGTCTGTATGTCTCTATGTGTCTGTGGACCTGTCTAAGCAACTATGTGCATACGGAGATCAAAGGGTCAACTCCTGGGAGTCTGTTCTCCTCTCCTTCTGTTTCTATTATATGTGTCCCAGCCATCAAACTTAAATCATTAGACTTGATGTAAGCAGCTTTATCCAGAGCCATCTCTTAAGCTCTCCTTTTCTTTCTTTCTCTCTCTCTTTCTTCCTTCCTTCCTTCCTTCCTTCCTTCCTTCCTTCCTTTCTTTCTTTCTTTCATTCTTTGTTTGTTTGTTTCTTTCTTTCTTTCTTTCTGAGATGTTGAAACATCATAACACAGAGATCATGAGGAGAAGCAGCTAAAATGAAGGGCCACTTGAGGGGTAATAAGAGAATCTTACACAGTAGAAGCTTCCTAATATATATAGATATATGAGGCAATCTAAATGACATCACCAAATAACGGAGATAAAGTCCTGACTGGCCCTCTTTTGTCACCAGATGAAGCCTCCAGTTCTGGGGACGTTTTACATCTAATTGAGTTGTTGGACAAAGCGGTCATAAGAATCCTCAATCCATCCAAGACTGTTGCCAAGACTGTGGCCTGCTCTCTACAACCTGACAGCACAGCCCCCTTGCTGAAGACAGTGCCCACTTAACTCATTGGACATGGAGACATCAAACTACACAGAGCCTTCAGCATCTATATACTAGTGTCGCTGGTATACAGGACACTCCCCAGGCTACCAAAGAGAAACTGTCACCAACCCAGCCACAAAGTGATCTACAGTGGCATCCAACCAGCAAGTGACGCTGGTGCAAGGGAGGCACCAAGCTTGGGGGAGTAACCAAACAGTGTCTGATTTGACTCAAGACCCTCTCCTCGAGTCAGACCCCATACCTAACGCTGCATGGATTTGACTAGATAGCCCAGCGACTAGGGTAAAGGCAAATATTGCAATTCTAAAAACATAACAGCCACAAAATAACTCCTAATGGCATTCTGGTACATTCCGCCGGTATGTAGATCAGAGCTGTCCGTGTCCAGCCATCATCAGAGAAGCTTCCTCCTGCAGGAGATGGGAACACATACAGAACGCCACAGACAGACATCACGCAGAATCTAAAACTCCTTAGGACACTCATCCCTAAACGGGATGTCTCCATTAAATCCCTCCCTCAGAGTTCAGGGAACCTGGTGCAAGAGGAGGCAGAAAGAGTGTAAAAGCCAGAGGGGGTGGCGGACACCAGGAGACCAAGGTCCTCTAGATCAACTGAGCGAAGCTCATATGAACTCACGGGGACCGAGGCAGCAAACAGGGAGCCAGCGCCAGGTCCTGTACCGTGCACGGTGGCTTCTGGTATCATGATTTTGTGGGATCCGAGTGTGTGAATGAGTGAGTGCTTCTGTTTCTTGTTCCTTCTCTTGGGCTCTTTTCCTTCTGGTTGTTTGTTTTGTATAATTCTGTTGTGTCAGTGTTTGTTTAATTATTCCTTAGGAGCTTGTTTATTTTCTAATGAGACGCAGACGAGGATGGATCCACATGCGAGGGGAGGTGGGAGGGGCTAGGAGGAGTGGAGGGAGAAGAAACTGTAATCAGGATATACTAATGAAGAAAAAATATATTTTCAATAAAATAGACAAAAATATCTATAAGGGAGCCGGGGGGGGGGGGGAGAATTAGTGAGGTAAGACATTAAAAGGCACACTCTTTATATAAAATACCTTATATTAAAAATATGAGGTATAGCCGTGCGGTGGTGGCACACACCTGTAATCCCAGCATTCTGGGAGGCAGAGGCAGGTGAATTTCTGAGTTCGAGGCCAGCCTGGTTTACAGAGTGAGCTCCAGGACAGCCAGGGCTATACAGAGAAACCCTGTCTCAAAAAAAAAAAAAAAAAAAAAAAAAAAAAAAAAAAAGAGAGATATCATTTTTTACATATAAAATGGGAACATTTTGTAGTTAAAACCATTATACTGGCAGCATAAAAGATACTCAGTATCAAAATTACAAATGTGAATGACACCGCATGTTCAGAAGTCTTATTTGTTTTGGAGACAGAGTCTTGCTAAGTAGCCCAGGCTAGCCTAAAATTCCCTATCTTGTTTCTTGGGCTCAAAAGTGCTGGGATTACAGTCATGACCTAACGACGGTATTTTATATATATTTGTAAAATATTGGAAACAACCTGATTTTCCCTATTTTTTTAAAAAAAGGTTAAGTATGTCCTTTTTATGTTGAGATGCCCCACATAGCTGTAGAAGCTTTAATGTGGCTACCTGACTGCAGAACCCTATTTCTAACTAGACTTTATTTAACTAATTCGCATTTAAATAGCCACAGTGAGAACACCTGCAAAATTAGACACGTGCAGTGCTAGTGAATACAGGTCATTGTGTGTGATTGTGGGGGGAGGGGTGGGGGTAGTGGGGGAACAGGCGGCACAGGGCTGCACCCAGGGTCTCACAGATGCTAAATAAGCACCCTACCACACTGAGCTTCCTCCCGAGCCTCTTCCTTTTTATTATGAGACAGGCTACCTAATTTGTCCAGGCTGATCTCAGACTTGGAATGGCCCTGCCTCTGCCTCTGATATGCTAAGCTGTTATAAAACTCTTTATAAGAGTTTTACTCTAAGATATTGCTTCAGTTAGGGAAAAACAAAACACACCCTGTATGCAGCTGCTTTTAGGAAGATGTCAATTGAGGCCTTTTCAAATTCTCACCTTGGTAGGAGTTTGAACTCAGACGTTCATTGGTGCCACTCAACTGATTTACCATCTGAGCTGAATTCCTCACCCCGCCAGTGCATACAGTAAGGGTTACAGAAACGGATGTGCTCCATACCCAGCCAGGTATGTGCACACAGTGAAAACTGAGCATGATTGTGAGTGTGTGTGTGTGTGTGTGTGTGTGTGTGTGTGTGTGTGCGGGGGTAAGACGTATACACCTCTCACATGTTAGAAACATGCTGAGGTCTCGCTTTAGCCCAGAGAGAGTTTAATTTTGGAGAGTTTCTTCTTCCCCATGTGCTCTGCAAACAAACCTAGGAACCCTGTTTAGGAAGAGAACTGGGGAGGGCTGGATGATAGCTCAGCCAGGTAGAGGCCCTGCCACCAAGCCAGGTGACCTGAGTCGTCCTAGGCCCCGCTGTAGCAAGGGAAAACAAACTCCTGTAATTGTCCTCTGCCCTCCACTGCAATGGCACATTCCCTCACCTATACATTAATAAATAAATGGTAATTTTAAAAACCGAGGGTGGAGGAAGAAATGGTGAGATCGAATCCTAAAGCCCCGTGCTCTATCTAAGTGGACTGTGGTCATCCAAACAAACTCAGAGGTACAGTTCTGCAAACGTCAGGTCATGTCTCCTCCTGTATGTCCCGGAGAGTTTCACAGTCACTACGATCTTTGGTCCACTAGAACCCCAGAATGAGAATGAGCCTCTCTAGGCCTGCTGGGCTGATGATCACATGATCTGCCCACTGTGAACAGAATGGACATTTTCTCAGCAAATTGAGACGGGGCTTACAGAGGGGAACAATGGCACTTCGGCCCTCTAATTAAACGCGGTGTGACATCTCTGGCACAAAGACTCAAATTCTTATTCCCGACCCTTGAAGCAAGGTCAGGGGAGCAAGGCCAGCTGCCAGCACCTTATCTTCTGATCCTATCTAGTTCATTCCTTTTGCCAGTGGAAATTGAAAGCTTAATGGAATTACCTCTCCCCCCCCCCTTCTCTCTCTCACTCGAGGGTGCTACAACACATAAAGCAAAAATGTCCTTTTGAGTAAAACCAATTTCCTTATAAATTATATCACAAATGCACATTCAACAAATTCCCCATGGCTATAAAGGCTGATCTTGCCAGCCACCAGTTCACTCTTTAATACAAGCTAATTCAAGCATCCCCCGTGGTTTAATTTGTAATTCCTCTTTATTTTCCCTTTCCTACCAAGGTTTTGGTTTAAAAAAAGAAAAAAGAGAAAAAAAGAAAAAAAGAAAAAACTCCAGTTAAGAATTGACTCTGGCTTTCTCTCTAAGCTCTGTGGTACAGCACAGACTTAGCCTATACCAGCCTCTCTATTCAGTCCCCAGCACACACCACCCCCCCACACACATACACACACACACACACACCACACATAAACACACACACACACCACACACACACACACTAAAGGACAAATAAAGGGACTCTAATTTCTCTCGTATGGAATTGGTGTGGTGGCAGGGACTCTGTAAGCAAAATCCCCTCTTATAGTTTAGATATGGAATAATAGTGCCACCAAGGTTTGTGGGTCTTTTTATGCAAAAGCATACAGGCTTTGGAGGCTCTGTATCACAAAAGACCATCTCGGCTATTGAGACCCTCTCTGTACAGCAAAGAGAGATGGATAAAGAAAGGAATTTGGCAACCTAGTGCTTGAAAGTGCCTCATTTATTAAATTGGCCCCCAGGGCGTGCAAGCAGCCAAGCCCATGAAAAATAGAACGTGTAAGGACACAAGTCTGAGAAAAGAAGGGCAGAGTCTTTCATTCCTGCCTGCAGGGAGAGAGCTCTGCGGTGTCTGCAGACGTTTGTCCAGCTGGCTGCCTCCCCTTCTCCGGCTCAGTCACCACAGCAAGAGGGCAGTCTCCATAGATAGCCACACCACTGGCTCACTCTACCCGGGGTAGCAATTTCGGATTCCTGTGATGTGGTAATGGGTTACAGAAATCAAAGCTGGGTTTTAGTTTCTACCCTTTAAGCTGAAATGATTCTTTCCTGTGATTTCTTTGCCCAAGACACGTTGTGGGATTAGCATATTATCGCTTGGGCCCTATAATAAAGCCGGAGTCAAGGAAGCCTTGAGAATGGGCATCTCAGGAGGAGCAAGACTTGCGGTCTCTTCCTGACGGCTGAGTTCACCCAGCGACTTTGAACTAAAGAGAGCGGAAATACAGCTTTAGAATCAGACATTTGGTCATGACCTATCCCATTGTCTTAAGGTTTTCACAACCAAGGCAACTCTTATAAGGGACAAGATTTAATTGGGGCTGCTTACAGTGTAAGGTTCAGTCCATTATCATCAGAGCAGGAGGCGTGGCAGCATCCAGGCAGGCTTGGTACTAGAGAAGGAGCTGAGAGTTCAGCATCTTAATCCAACCATAGTCAGGAGAGGCTTCTAGGCAGCTAGAAGAGTCGCAAAGCCCACCCCCAAAGTGGCACACTTCCTCAAACAAGGCCACACCTACTCCAACAAAGCCATATCTCCTAATAGTGCCACTCCTTGGGTCAAGCCTATTCAAACCACCACATCCATATTCCAGACAATGCAGTTTCTTTTCTTCTTAAAATATTTGGTATACATTACTTCCTTCATTTCTTCTTATATCATCTCTGTCTGTCTTCCCTGCCTCACCCCACTCCCCAAGTGTTCCATACTCTCATTGGTAGATATTTTGGGTAACAGAGCTTGATGGGCAGTGGACGCATCCATAAACGAATGTCCTTGTTTAGAGATGACACACTCCCAGGCTAGCTCAGTCTGTACAGCATGAAACTCTTAATCTCAGGGTTGTTGGTTCATGCCACACATTGGGCACCAATTTGTAGAGGTAAATGTCCAACCCAAAAAAGTCTGGTCAAAGAAATCATAACTCAATTAAAAGGAATACAAGCTACACGCCTAAATCGGGCAGATTTATCACTACACTACTGTATTTCCCATCTATGAGATCCTTTATAACTTCCGGTTTCTCCAAGCCACAAGCTTCTGCTCCATCTTCACTCCCTCCTCCTCCATCGTCCTCTCTCTCCTCCTCTCTCCCTTTTCCCCCAAACTTTTCAGCTCCACCTTCCCTCCTACTGCCTCATTACTGCCTCTAGCCTTTATTTGAAAAGTTAAGGTGGGGAGAAGGTTCACAAAGTACTCCTCTTCTGCAGCCTCTCCTGGGAAGGTGGAATTAGCATCAAAATACAAGACTAGGGCTATCCACACACACTCTCTGTGCAGACGGAAGATGGTGGTGGGTGGGTGGTTGTCTTTGTTGGTTTAATTTTTTTAAGACAATGTCTTACTGTGTGTTCCTGGCTTGCCTTGAACTCTCAGCTCCTTCCCACAACCAAGACCCAGATTATACAGGAGTGTTATCAGTCTGGGCCCAGGTCCAAGCCAGCCTCAAAGTCATAGAGCTCTGTCTGCCTCTGCCTCCTGAGTGCTGAGATTAAAAGGGGTATGCCACCAGGCCCAGCTACATCCAGACTCTTAAAAACTTAAAGGATTTTTTTTGTTGTTGTTGTTGTTGTTGTTGTTATTTGCCTGAGATAAATTCACATGTGCATTACTCTATCTCAAATATATTGACTGAATTTTCTGGTGTCACTGTTTGTTTTGCTAGCAAAAGCAAGAACTGCTGTGAAGACACAGGAGAGATGCTTGAAATATTTTGGTGACATTTATTTATAGTATGTGTGTACAGTTATTCAGCTGAGTGTAGAGGTGTGTGTGTGTGTGTGTGTGTGTGAGAGAGAGAGAGAGGGGGGGGGAAAGAGGGAGGAATAGAGAATGAGAGAGAGAGGGGGAGAGAGAAAGAGGAAAACTAGCAGGATGTGAGTCTCATCTTCTACTGTATGGGGCCCAAGGATCAAACTGAGTCATCAGGGCTGGGCCATCCTGCTTGTCCAGAAACACTTTTTTATTTCACAAATGGTTGGAAATGGCTTACCAGAATATAAGCATTAAGATGGAAAAGTAAAAATAGATATGGATCGGAGAAAAATCAATAGACTCTCAAGAAAAGATAACCAAAAAACAAGGGCATTATCCATGTCCTCCAGAGTGTAATGTGTGGGGAGGCAACAGAAACTTAAAACTGTAAGAAATGTTAGAGTCTAAGTGGGATCTCACTGCCAAGATGAGTCCAGTTCTGGGATGATGTGCAATTTCCAGCAAGGAAAAACATAACAGGAAGAAAGTGATTAGAGGGAGGGGAGGGAGGGAGGGAGGGAGGGAAGGAGGGAGGGAGGCAGGGAGGGAGGAAAGGAGGCAGGGAGGAAGGGAGGGAGGGAGGGAGGAAGGAAGAAGGAAAGAAGGGAGAAAGGGAGGAAGGAAAAGAGGAAGGGAGGAAGGAAAGAAGGAAAGAAAAGGAATGCAAAGGAGAGAGTGAGGAAGGGAGGTAAAGCCACATTTACCCAGCTTCACCAAGCCCTGGGTTCAGTCCCCACCACAGCATAAACTGGGCATGGTGGTACACACCCGAAATCCCAGCATTAGGAAGAAGAAATAGGTGAATCAGAAGCTCTGGGTCATCCTTGACTGCATAGGAAGTTCAAGGGCAGCCTGGGATACAGGCGGGCTGCCTTTCGAGAGGAAGAAAAAAATCACACTAGAAAACAAGGTGTTTCCTCCTCCTCCCCCTCCTCCTCCTCCTCTTCCTCCTCCTCCTCCCCTTTCTCCTCCTCCTCCTCCTCCTCCTGCCAGTGCAGAGGCAGACTTGGCAGAGCCAGTTGACCAGGTTCAAGGCATTCGTTCTATTGGGGACTACAATGGTCACGTTGGTCTTGGTGTTAAGTGCTCCAGGGAGGTCGCCTCTGCCATCCGAGGAGCCATCATCTCGGCCAAGCTCTCCATCGACCCTGTGTGGAGAGGCTTCTGGGGGAACAAGATTGGCAAGCCCCACACTGGTCCGTGCAAGATGACAGGCCACTGTGGCTCTGTGCTGGAGCGTCTCATCCCTGTCCCCAGAGGCTCTGCTCCTGTACCCAAGAAGCTACTGATGATGGCCAGTATAGACGACTGCTACTCATCAGTCAGGGGGCTGCACTGCCACCCTGGGTAACTTCACCAAGGCCACCTTTGATGCCAACTCCAAGACCTACAGCTACCTGACCCCTGCCCTCTGGAAAGAGACTGTGTTCACCATCTCTCCTAATCAGGAATTCACTAATCATCTTATGAAAACCCACACCAGAGTCTCTGTTCAGAGGACCCAGGCTCCAGCTGTAGCTACCACATAAAGGTTCATTTATACAAGAAAAATAAATGAATTGAGTCTGTTAAAAAAAAAAAAAAGAAAACAATGTATTATTTCCATAACTTCAAGATGAAGACTATAAATGTAGTAGCTACTCCAAGGCCAATAAAGCTATGAGCACTGTGGAGCTTGGCTCCCACAGGCCCATATATTTGAATGCTTAGAGACCACCACTCCCTGTTTATGTGGCAACAATGGGGGTCTTTGAAACAGTTGCACAGGTTGTGTAAGAAATGTTTCCAGGGTAGGTTTTACTCTAGAAATATTGTGGTTGAAGGATGCTGGGGGATGAAACTAAATGTCTTATATAAAGCAAAACACATGAAATTGCATTTGTGTGGGGTGACAGATAAATACCAATTGGCTGGATTTGAACTCCCAACTTTAAAATAGAAGGGTGTGTTGCGGCTTGGGTGTAGCCTGGTTGGTAGAGTGCTTGTCTAACGTGCACAAGGCCCTGAATTCAGCCTCTCACAATACACAAACAGGAAGTGGTGGTGCGTGCTTGTAATGCCAGCACTGAGGAGGCAGAGGCAGGAGAACCAGAAGCTTAAGGTCATCCTCAGCAGCATGTGGAGTGTAGGATAGCCTTGGCTACATGAACCCTTGTCTCAGTGAAAATCTCAGGGGCTCAGCGGTTAAGAGTCCATTCTGCTCTTTCAGAGGACCCAAGTTCAGCTCCCGGAACCCACAGTGGACAACTCACTAATGCCTGCAACTTCAGCTTCTGGGTGTCTTACACACACACACACACACACACACACACTTTTTAAAAAGAGTGTGCCTGGGTAGGTGACAATGGCAACAGTTTGACTTCAGAATACCAGCAGCATGAAGACTGGAGAATGAGAGCATGTTCTCTGGAGACCGTCAAGGTGAGCCACACAGCTGAGGGCTTGAGTGACCTTCCTTGCTGCAGAGAGGAAGGAAATAGGACTTCCTACCTCCTGGTCTCTTCTCCAGATTCCTGAATGGGACTGCCCTGTTTTTTGAGAGATTCTGTGCCGAAGACTGTGGAAGCAAGCCAAGCAGTTCTTGGCAGCCACCCTGACCCTCTTATTATTAATTTCTCCTTTTTAAGGAAAAACAAAAAAAAAAAACAAAAAAACACTACTATTCCTCCTCAGAAAAAGAGTGCAGGGACCTTGCAGGCCCGATCAGTGTTGAAATGCAATTTCTGTGTTCTTCCCATCATGTGATTGTGTGGTGATGTGTAAATCCTGCCTGCAGGTCATGAGGGGTTAACCTATTGAAAGGCAGTCTTTAAAAATCATATAAAACTCCCACTGAACACAGCATGATGTTTGATGTCTAAATACGACAATGCTTTCTCCTTACATTGGGGAGCATGTGAGAAATAAGTTCATTTCTGAAAACAGGCATGTTTTGCCCTGGCTTATGGTGTTGTCCTACAATGTGGGCTAAGAACTCACATCCTGTTCAAGCACCGGCCATAGCAGATGCTTGCTGCTGCAGACACTTATACACACCCCCATTTTGTATTTGGGTCAGGATCTTGGCCAGTCACTGTATTTATGTGATTTTTTTCCAACTCTAATAATTTTCTCTGCTTCTTATATTACATCTCTCCTTCTGTGGCATCTGGCCACAGGGAGGGAGGGAGGGGATACCCGTTGCTGTTGATTCCAGGGGGCTGGTGATTTCTGTTAGCACTGCTGTTGCTGATTTCTCAGGATCAAGAACATGGGATGATTTTTGAAAATGGTTCTTTTCTGACAGGACAAAATGAAGATGACTGAACTGCTGATTTCTCCATGCAGGGAAGATGGATGTCCTAGGAATTAGAACATCCTTTGCTGATCTCCAAAGTTAGCCAGTCAAGGCCAGCACAAATTGGTGGGTCTCAAATTGTACAAATGTTGGAAGAGCACAACTTCCATCCTAAGGCCAGCTGAGTCATGGTGGAGGACTTAAGCTGCCCACCCACCACAAGCCCACTTTTGATTTCTTTCTTTTGCATGGGTTAATCAGTTACTAACACTCCTGACAAAGAAAGGGGCAGACAGGGGAGTTTCTGGGATAAGAGTTAACTAGTGCTGTGGTTTGGATAAGCCGTGTCCTAGGCATGGTGGCGCATGCCTTTAATCCTAGCACTTGTGAGGCAGAGGCAGGCAGATCTCTGAGAGTCAGGAAGCCAGCCTTATCCACAGAGCAAGTCCCAGGACAGCCAGGACTACACATAGAGAAGCCATATCTTCAAAAATAAACACAAACAAACAAACTAATATGTTGAGGGCTTGGTTCCCAACCCCCGAGAAATGATTGGCTCATCAAGGCCCTGACAGAATCAGTGAATTGGATTGTTAGGAGGAGGGGCAGAGTCAGTGGAATTAAGTCACTGAGGACATACCTTAAAGGGAAGTACTTTGCCTTTGTTCTCTTCCCGTGTCTTTATGCTTCCTGGCCACGACTTGGACTTGTCGTCATAAAAGAAACAGTCTTTCTCTTCCAAACCTTTCCTGACCGATGTTCCACTTTATCACCTGTCAGAAAGCACTGAGGGGGGGGGGGTGAGGTGGTAGAGAGAGATGGCTCAGCAGTTCAGAGCACTGAATACTCTTGAAGAGGGTCTATGATCAGTTCCCAGCTCACAACCATATGTGTGGTACAGCCATATATACATTCATACATATAAAAAATGATACATATTTGCCTCAAATATTTTATCACAGTGCTGCAAAACTGTGGGTGGTGCTGCACCCACAGGGTGGAGGGTGGAGTGCTGTTGTATAGATTGGGTGCCAACTCGACTGCCCAGGGTCAGCTCCTATGCCCCTCCTGCGGGTGATAAAGGTTTTGAGGAACACTTCTGGGATAGTATTTGGAGACTCTTGCTCTTTCTCTGTTGTAATTACTCATTAAAGATAAACGTGGGGCCTAAGGACATGGCTCACTCATCAGAGTGCTTAGCTAGTGTACATTAAAGCCTTGGGTTCCATCACATAGACTAGTGTGATGGCACATTCCTGGAATCCTAGCACTTGGGAGGTAGAGGCTGAGGTTTTCCATGTTCAAGGTCATTGTTTTGCTACACGGAGAGTTGTAGGCTATCAAAAATACATGAGAACTTCTTTCAATACTGAAATGCATCACCGCTTCCTTATTTTATATTTCAAAAGGATAAGGGAGGCAGAATCTAGGAAACAGGGATCAGTAAACATGATGCTGATCCTTAGCAAGTTTCCCAAAGAGAAGACTACATTATTTCTGAGTGAGTTCTTAGAAAGGGGAGCAAGGAGAAACTGTAAATACTGGGTGAAGTGGTACGTTCTGGTAATCCAAGCTATGTAGGAAACAGAGGCAAGAGGATTACAAGTTTGAGACTAGCTTGGCTACGGGGTGAGACCCTGTCTCAAAGCAAAATGGAAAAGAGAAAGGCCAACTATTTCATCTTTGCTGACACGATTATTTTGCTGAGAAACTCAGGAAGATTTGCATGGCGAGTTTACATTTCTGGAGGGAATCTGATATGGCCACTCTAGGATGTTGGGGATGAGGTGGAGCAATGAACTGTCACTTGCATTTATGTCAAAAATAACAGAAGTGATCTCGAGTTAAATTGTAGGGGGTTTTACATAACCCTAAGTGGGGTAGGCAGCCAGGCTGAGCTGTCACAAACCAGAAACACACCCAAACAACATCATAGTTTGCGTGGATGACGCCATTGATGCTAGTATCTTCCAAATGGCATAGAGCCATCACCAGTCTCAAAGCTGACTCCTTAAAGCTCGCCACTTCTTTGCATCTCTACCTCTGGACTCAAAGCTTTGGCTGAACCCAGAAAACACTGCTACATGTTAGGTATATGGGTGCTGGGAAAGCTGACATTTTTCTTTATCTTAGTAAGCAATTTACTGTTTTTATAATTATTAATTTTGAGAACTTGTACATGTTTTGATTATATTTACTCTCCCTCCACCAAGCCTTCCCAGACCCAGCCCTGCTCCCGCACCCATTCAACTTTGCTTTCCATTTCTCCCCCCTCAACCTAGGCCAATTTTTTCCTGCCCAGATATTCTTGCAATATTGTGGCTTCACGCTGTTATTCAGCTTTCTAAGGCTGATAATTCTCCCAAGTAGAAAGGGGGTTTAGGACCTGGGCTGCCACAAAGAATAGCTCAAGGGGTGTTCAGTTGGTTTATAGCGATTTGAAGAATTACAGCCAAACACTGTTTACTAATCAGTCTTTTTAATCTAGGTTTTTATTCACGTACATACGACTTGGTGGTTTTGTGCTCCAAAAATAGGTTTAAAAAAACAAAACAAAAAAAAACCAAAAAAACCCCATAAAGACCACAGTAGGCTTGTTGTATTTTTAGGTGACATGGAGCTAATGTGGAATGAAAACACCTTTAAGAGTAAAATGAAAATCCCGAAAGATCTTTTGAAATGCTACAGCGTCAGCCCATCAGTGGGGGCCTGGAGGAGGCCAAGCTCGGTGTAGATATTTCCCAGCACACACAGAGCATTGGGAACGATCTCCAGTGTAGGAAACAACAACAGCAACCCAGAAACAAAACAAAACATCAGCGGAAAATGGCAGGCTCTCAGGTTCTACAATCCATCTCCTCGACCATGGAGTTGCTGCTAAGAAACGGGGTGTAGTTTAATGTGATTGCCAAGAAAGCTAATTAAAAATCCCAGGCTGCTTACCAGATATGTAGCATTTAGAACAAAGCCTTCTGCCTTGATCCGAATTCGGGAGAACACAGTTGAAGCTTGTACTAATCTTATGGCACCAAAGTCTACAAGGAACCCTGGAAGTTGGGATATGTCCCAGGGTCAGGTCATCAGGATGTCTCTCTAAGCCTCGAGGGACAGGAGGAAGGCAGGAACTAGAGGAACTGTGCTTGAGCAGACACTTGAAGGTAGGGATGGGACAGCACTGAGGGTGGGGACAGGGGTGGGGATGGGGGATAGGGGGTGGGGGGCGGGTGGGTGGGGGAGGCAGGGGTATGTATCTGTAGTCTCAGGGACTTGAGAGGCTGAAGCAGGAGGATCTCTTGAGTGTAAGGATTCAAGGCCAGCATGGACCACCTAGTGGAACGTCAATTCAAAAACAAGAATGTGCTTCTTTGGGATTTCAGCTTGGTGATAGAAACCGAGAACATCCTGCACACAAGGTCCTGGCTTTGATCCCAGGACCAAAACCAAGCCCAGACAGTACAGCCCTGATAGGGATTTCTAATTACGGATAATCTTCCGCATGGAAGGCAGGCCATAGAAACAAATCATAGCCTGCCGTCTGAACACTTTCTCCTGAGCAATCTAACAACGGCTCAGCCCTCGTGGAGAGAGTGAGTTATAGCTGATGGGATAGGTCAGAGAAGAGAGTAGAAGGTCATTATTTAAGGATGCTGTTGAAGGGACTTCAAGCTGGGCAATGATAAGTCTAGGATTCGTTTTTTTCCTCCAAAAAACACATAAGGCGTTTCAAGGTGAGAACACTAGCTCTGTAAACATTTTAAGCTTTTTTTCCCCTTTAAGATAGTGTCTTGCAGGTAGTGGTGGTTCACGCCTTTAATTCCAGCACTTGGGAGGCAGAGGCAGGCAGATTTCTGAGTTCTATGTCTACAGAGTGAGTTTCAGGACAGCCAGGTCTATACGGAGAAACCCTGTCTCAAACAAAACAAAACCAAACCAAAAACCAAACCAAAAAAAAGACAGTGTTTCCATATGTAGCTCAGGCTATTCTTAAATTTATCATCCTTCTGGTTCAGCCTCTGAGTGCAGTTATTATTAGAAAAATAATTACAATATGAAAAGGTGTTTAAAAAAAAAGTCTCGTGGGCGAGACAAGGCTAGTAAGACTCAATGGGAATGTCCACAGAAAGCTCAAAGACAGGGAACGCGTGACAGTGGAAATCTTTGGAGGCAGCTACCAGGGAGATTCTTCCTGGACTTGTCCGTTTTAGACTCAATGGGCCACAATAACCAAGGAATAAATTGCTAGTAATTTAATCCTGTTTTAAAGGCGGATTCGGAGCAGAGTTATGGCTGCTGTCCCAGAGAGTGCAGTATTTTCTGGCCTCCCACATAAGTCATTCCTTAGGGGCAACCAAACCACACAAACAGTAATCTCTCAGTCATTCTCCCATTGAATACTTGGGCTACACCCAACAATAGGACTTAAAGACCATCCCCATTTTACCTACAGGGCTTGGGAGGTTTTTATTTCAGTTCCTCCTGTGTGCCGACCCATTGGCCTGTGGGCAGCAGCTTCCTCCTAGAGAGTGGAAAGAAATAACTGAAATTACTGCAGAGAAAACACAGAACAAGAGTATTGGGCTCCGGGGCACTGGAAGAGCCCCGTCTGAGCCTCTTTAGCCGCAACCAAGAGATAAATAATTCAGGAGCCAATAGAGAAACATGGTAGCTATACTGGTTTGAATGCCTGTGGGGCGGGGCCCAGTCAGGTTTGTTTGGGGGATAAAAGGGGGAAAGACTCAAGCTTGACACATCAAGATAGCTGATTCCTCCGGCCTTGGAACTCTCTTTGGATTCCTAGATCCTTTGGGGATTGAACTCGCTTTAGTCCCTTCCCCTCTCACCCACTCTCACCCACTCTCACCTACTCTTGGCTGGGTGAGCCCTGGCTGCCCTCTTTTCCTGCCTACTTTCTTCTCACTCTAGGTCAGTACTGTGGGTCATCATGCTCTCAGGGAGCACATGGTGAGTGCTCCCTGCTCTCCCAGCCCCACTTTGTCATGGCTGGTCCTGTCCTCACATACCCGTTTTTTTCCTTGCTGCTTTCTAAGCCCTACAAAGGTCGTTTGACTTTTCCCCCTGATTTCTCCACACAGGAAAATAAAAGTGATAGAAACACCAGGGGGCCGCGGTTGTTTAAGGTCCATTCTATCCTAGGCACCAAGCTGCCCTTTGACTCCCTACTGCCACCCACCCCACCCCCA
Source organism: Apodemus sylvaticus (assembly GCF_947179515.1). Taxonomy (NCBI): domain Eukaryota; kingdom Metazoa; phylum Chordata; class Mammalia; order Rodentia; family Muridae; genus Apodemus; species Apodemus sylvaticus. Next base: position 58,841,412 of record NC_067489.1, read on the forward strand.
AAGCAGCCCATGTTCAACAGAGCAGGACAAGAGGGTTTTAGAAGGAAACATTCCATGTGTTTCTTCTCTGCTCCCTTCTACTTCAATCATCAGCGTTTCAGCTCTTATGGGAGGTTCATAGTTCCCCTGGGGATAAAATCAAGTGCTCATAGGACCAGCTTGGCTTCTGTGACCACTCAGCCAGCTCAGCCAGGTACGCAGGGAACAACAGAGTGAGAGATGGCTCAGGACACAGTCCTCCTGGGTTCCTTATGCATGTAGGAGCTGGACAGCTCTACAGCTGTCTGGGCACATATCCTGCAAGGGAGCATCTGACCTACAGGGAGTACCACACTTAGAGGGAGCCCTGTGGTCTGAGGTCACCACCATCTTGGCTCCTGTGACCAAACAACTAGCTCAGCCATGTACACAGGGAACACCAGAGTGAGAGATCGATTGGGACACAACCCGCCTGGGTTCCTTTTGTACATAGGGGCTGGGCATCTCTACAGCTGTCTGGGCATGTATCCTGCAAGGGAGCATCTGACCTACAAGAAGTCCTGTGCTTAGAGGGAGTCCTGCTCTCAGAGACCTGTGCCACATCTGACACAGGGATGATCCTACTTCCTGATACTCTCTCGAGAACTGGCAAGAGCAGGTTATTCAGTAAGAACCATTCCGCACCCCTAGAAGCCCAGAGCCACTCACTACCCAGCAACCTCCAGATCACCACTCCCCTTCCTTCCCTTCTACCCCTCCCTCCTTCACTACCACTGCCCTGTTCCTGATGTAGTAGACCTGTGCCCTTTCTGACATGAGGAGGATCCTACTTCCTGATACTCTCTAGAGAACGGGCAGAAGCAGGGCACTCAAGAACTGGCAAGAGCAGGTCATTCGAGAATTGGCACCAGTAGATGCATTCAAGCTGGAAGAAGCGGGGCATTCGAAAACCAGCATCAGCAGAGCATTTGAAATCTGGCAGCAGCAGAACATTTGAGAAATAGCAGCCTGCAGGGCATTTGACCCTTGCCAAGTCTGCCACAGGAGAGACCCCAACACTTGATACTTCCTGGATAACCAACTGTTTGCAGGGCATTGGAGAGAAAGGGAATCCCAGGAGTACAGAAACACAGGCCTACAAGACAGAGAAGATAAAGACAGCAAGACCAGCTAACACCAGAGATAATGAGATGGCCAAAGGCAAACACAAGATCATTACCAATAGTAACTGAGGCAACATGGTACCATCAGAACCCAGTTCTCCCACAACAGCAAATCCTGCATACTCTATCACATTAGAAAAGCAAGAGCTAGATTTAAAAATCACATCTCATATTGTTGATGGAGGACTTCAAGAAGGACATAAATAATTCTCTTAAAGAAATACAGGAGAACATGGGTCAACAGGTAGAAGCACAAAAATCCCTTAAAAAAAATACAAGAGAATATGGATCAAAAGGTAGAAGCCCTTAAAGAGAAAACACAAAAATCTCTTAAAGAAATACAGGAGAACATGGGTCAACAGGTAGAAGCCCTTAAAGAGGCAATACAAAAATCCCATAGGGAATTATGGGAGAACATGGGTCAACATGCAAAAGCCCATGGAATCACAAAAATCCCTAAAAGAAACACAGGAGAACATGGGTTGATAGGTAGAAGCCCTTAAAGAAGAAACACAAAAATTCCTTAAAGAATTTCAGGAAAAAAAATAAACAAATGAAGGAACTGAACAAAGCTATCCAGGATTTAAAACTGGAAAGAGAATCAATAAAGAAATCGCAAAGTGAGACAGACATCTCTGAACTTAGAAAACCTTGGAAAGAATTCAGGAGTATTAGATGCAAGCATCAGCAACAGAATATAAGACATAGAAGAAAGAATCTCAGATGCTGAAGATTCCATAGAAAACATTGATTCAACAGTCAAAGAAAATGCAAAATGCAAAAAGTTTATAACCCAAAACATCCAGGAAATCCAGGACAAAATGAGAAGACCAAACCTAAGGATTATAGGTATAGAAGAAAGCAAGGATTTACATCTTAAAGGCCCAGTAAATATCATCAACAAAATTATAGATGAAAATTTACCCAACCTAAAGAAAGAGATGCCCATGAACATACAAGAAGCCTACAGAACTCCAAACAGATTGGACCAGAGCAGAAATACCTCCCATCACATAATCAAAACACCAAATGCACTAAACAAAGAAAGAATATTAAAAGCAGTGAGAGAAAAAGGTCAAGTAACATATAAAGGCAGACCTATCAGAATTACACCAGACTTCTCACCAGAGACTATGGAAACCAGAAGATCCTGGGCAGATGTCATACAGACCCAAAGAGAACATAAATGTCAGCCCAGACTACTATACCCAACAAAACTTTCAATTACCATAGACAGAGAAAACAAGACATTCCATGACAAAAGCAAATTTACACAATATCTTTTCACAAATCCAGCTCTGCAAAGGATAATGGGTGGAAAGTATCAACACAAGGCAGCAAAGCACACTGTAGAAAAATCAATAAGTTAATCTTTCATCAAACCCAATAGAAGATAGCTACACAACCAGAATTTCACCTTTAACTAAGAAGATAACAGTAAGCAACAATCACTTTTCCTTAATATCTCTTAATATCAATGGTCTCAATTCCCCAATAAAAAGACATAGACTAACAGACTGGATACTTAAACAGGACCCAACATTTTGCTACACACAAGAAACGCACTTAGTGTCAAAGACAGTCACTATTTAAGAGTCAAAGGTTGAAAAACAATTTTCCAAGCAAATGGTCCCATGAAACAAGCTGGAGTGGTCATTCTTATATTGGATAAAATTGATTTTCATCCAAAAGTTGTCAAAAAAGATAAGGAGGGACACTTCATACTGGTCAAAGGAAAAGTCTACCAAGATGAACTCTCAATTCTGAACATCTATGCTCCAAATTCAAGGGCACCCACATTCATAAAAGAAACTTTAATAAAGCTCAAAGCACACATTGCACCCCACACAATAATAATGAAAGACTTCAACACCCCACTGTCAAAAATGGGCAAATCATGGAATCAGAAGCTAAACAGAGATACAGTGAAACTAACTGAAGTTATGGACCAAATGGATCTAACAGATATTTATAGAACATTCCACCCTAAAACAAAGGACTACACCTTCTTCTCAGCACCTCATGGTGCCTTCTCAAAAACTGACCATATAATTGGTCACAAAACGGGCCTCAACAGATACAGAAATATTGAAATTCTTCCATGTGTCTTATCAGATCACCACCATGGCCTAAGGCTGGTCTTAAGCTCAAATAAAGCAATGGAAAACACACATACACATGGACTTTGAACAATGCTCTTCTCAACGATGGCTTGGTCAAGGGAGAAATAAAGAAAGAAATTAAAGACTTTTTAGAATTTAATGAAAATGAAGACACATCATACCAAAATTTATGGGGCACAATGAAATCAGTGCTAAGAGGAAAACTCAAAGCTCTGAGTGACTCTGAAAAGAGAATGGAGAGAGCATACACTAACATCTTGGCAGTGCACTTGAAGGCTCTAGAACAAAAAGAAGCAAATGCCACCAAGAGGAGTAGACAGCAGGAAATAATCACACTTAGGGCCGAAATCAACTAAACAGAAACAAAAAGAACTATACAAAGACTCAACAAAACAAGGAGCTGGCTCTTTGAAAAATCATCAAGATAGATAAACCCTTAGCCAGACTAACCAGAAGGCACAGAGGCAGTATCCAAATTAATAAAATCAGAAATGAGAAGGGAGACATAACAACAGAAACTGTGGAAATTCAAAAAATCAGATCCTACTACAAGAGTTTATACTCAAAAAGGCTTGAAAACCTGGATGAAATGGTCAACTTTCTAGATACATACCAGGTGTCAACGTTAAAACAGGATCAGATAAAGCATCTAAATAGTCCCATAAGTCCTGAGGAAGTAGAAGCAGTCATTAATAGTTTCCCATAAAAAAAAAAAAAAGCCCAGGACCAGATGGGTTTAGCAGGGAATTCTATCAGATATTCAAAGAAGAGTTAATACCAATACTCTTCAAACTTTTCTACAAAATAGAAACTCAAGGAACACTACCCAACTCATTCTATGAAGCCACAATAATGCTTATACGTAAACCAAACAAAGACCAAACAAGGATGAACTTCAGACCAATTTCTCTCATGAACATTGTTGCAAAAATATTGAACAAAATCCTGGCCAACCGAATCCAAGAATGCATCAAAACTTTAATTCACCACAATCGGGTAGGCTTCAGCCCAGGGATGCAGGATGGTTCGATATACAGAAATCTGTCAATGTAGTCCACTAAATAAACAAACTAAAGGAAAAGAACTACATGCTCATTTCATTAGATGCTGAAAAGGCTGTTGACAAAAGCATCCCTTCATGATCAAAGTCTTGGAGAGATCGGGAATCCAAGGCCCATACCTAAACATAGTGAAAGGAATATACTGCAAACCAGTAGTCAACATCAAACTAAATGGAGAGAAACTTGAAGCAATCCCACTAAAATGAAGGACCAGACAAGGCTGCCCACTCTCTCCCTATCTATTCAATATAGTACTTGAAGTCCTAGCCAGAGCAATCAGGTAGCAAAAGGAGGTCAAAGATATACAAATTGGAAAGGAAGAAGTCAAAATATCACTATTTGCAGATGATATGATAGTATACCTAAGCGACCTCAAGACTTTCACCAGAGAACTCCTAAAGCTGATAAACAACTTCAGCAAAGTGGCTGGATATAAAATTAACTCAAGCAAATCAGTAGCCTTCCTCTATTCAAAGGATAAACAAGAAGAGAAAGAAAGTAGGGTAATGACACCCTTCATAATAGTCCTAAATAATATTTCATACCTAGGTGTGACCCTAATGAAGCAAGTGAAAGATTTGTATGACAAGAACTTTAAGCCTCTGAAGAAAAATCGAAGTAAGTCTCAGAATGTGGAATCTCCCATGTTCATGGATTGGCAGGATCAATATAGTAAAAATTACCATCTTGCTGAAAGCAACCTACAGATTCAATGCAATCTCCATCAAAATCCCAAATCAATTCTTCATAGATCTAGAAAGAGCAATTCTCAAATTCATCTGGAATAACAAAAAACCCAGGATAGCAAAAACTATTCTCTACAACAAAAGATCTTCTGAGGGAATCACCATCTATCTTAGTCAGGGTTTCCATTCCTGCACAAATATCATGACCAAGAAGTAAGTTGGGGAGGAAAGGGTTTATTCAGCTTACAGTTCTGCATTGCTGTTCATCACAGAAGGAAATCAGGACTGGAACTCAAGCAGGTCAGGAAGCAGGAGCTGATGCAGAGGCCATGGAGAGATGTTCCTTACTGGCTTGCTTCCCCTGGCTTGCTCAGCCTGCTCTCTTATAGAACCCAAGACTACCAGCCCAGGGCTGGTACCACCCACAAGGGGCCTTCCCCCCTTGATCACTAATTGAGAAAATGCCTCACAGTTGAATCTCATGGAGGCACTTCCCCAACTGAAGCTCCTTTCTCTGTGATAACTTCAGCCTGTGTCAAGTTGACACACAAAACCAGCCAGTACACCATTCCTGGCCTAAAGCTCTACTACAGAGCAATAGTTATAAAAACTGTTTGGTATTGGTATGCAGACAGGCAGGAAGATCAATGGAATAGAATTGAAGACCCAGAAAAGAACCTACACATATACAGTCACTTTATATTTGACAAAGGAGCTAAAAATATCCAGTGGAAAAAAGACAGTATTTTTAACAAATGGTGCTGGATCAACTGGAGATCTGCATGCAGAAAATACAAATCGACCCATTCTTATCTCCTTGTACAAAGTCCAAGTCCAAGTGGATCAAGGATCTACACATAAAACCAGACACACTAAAGTTTATAGAGGAGAAAGTGGGGATGAATCTTGAACACATGGACACAGGGGAAAACTTCCTGAACAGAACACCAATGGCTTATGCTCTAAGAACAAGAATCGACAAATGGGAGCTCATAAGTCTGTAAGGCAAAGGACACTGTCAATAGGACAAAATGGCAACCAACAAATTGGGAAAAGATCTTTACCAACCCTACATCCAATAAAGGGCTAATATTCAATGTATTCAAAGAACTCAAGAAGTTAGTCTCCCGAGAATCAAATAACCCTATTAAAAAATGGGGTACAGAGCTAAACAGGAAATTCTCAACTGAGGAAACTCAAATGGCTCTGAAGCACCTAAAGAATTTTTCAGCATCCTTAGTTATCAGGGAATGCAAATCAAAACACCACTGAGATTCCACCTTACACCAGTCAGAATGGCTAAGATGAAAAACTCAGGGGACAGTAGATGCTGGAAAGGATGTGGGGGAAAAGGAACACTTCTCCATTGCTGGTGGGATTGCAAGCTGGTAAAACCACTCTGGAAATCAGAAAATTAGACACTGTACTACCTGTGGACCCAGCTAAACCACTCCTGGGCATATACCCAGAAGATGCTCCTACATGTAATAAGGACACATGCTCCACTATGTTCATAGCTGCCTTATTTATAATAGCCAGAAGATGGAAAGAACCCAGATGTCCCTCAACAGAGGAATGGATACAGAAACTATGGTATATATACACAATGGAGTACTATTCAGCTATTAAAACAATGAATTAATGAAAATCTTAGGCAAATGGATGGAGCTAGAAAGTGTCACACTGAGCGAGGCAACCTAATCACAAAAGAACATACATGGTATGCACTCACTAATATTCAGATGTTAGCCCAAAAACTCAAAATAAACAAGTTATAATTCACCCAGCAAAGGAAGCTCAAGAAGAAGGAGGACTTAAGAGAGGGTGCTTTGGTTCCTCTAAGAAAGGGAACAAAATACTCACAGGAGCAATAAGGGAGACAATGTGTGGAGCAGAGACTGAAGTAAAGGCCAACCAGAGACTGCCCTACCTGGGGATTCATCCAATAAACAGTCACCAAACCCCAACACTTTTATGGATGACAAGAAGTGCATATCAAAAGGAGCATGTCATGGTTGTCTCTGGAGGGGCCCTGCCAGAGCCTTACAAATACAGAGGCAGATGATAGCAACCAACTATTGGCCTGGGCATGGGGTCCCCAATGGAGGAGCTGAAGGGTTTTACAGCCCCATGGGAAGAACAATTATTTCGGCCAACCAGACACCCCAAGACTCCCAGGGACTGAACCATCAACCAAGGGGCACATAGTTCCAGTCAAAAATGTGGCAGAGGAAGACCTTGTTGGGCATCAGTGGGAGGAATGGTCCTCGGTCAGGTAAAGGCTCAACAGAGGCCCCAACAAAGGGAAACCAAGTGGGGGGGGGGAAGTGGGAGTGTGTTGGGTGGAGGGGCATATATGTGGAGGCTGGGGGAAGGAGGAGGGGAAGGGGCTGGGGGTCTCAGGGGAGGGGGGATATCAGAAAAGATTTAACCATTGGCAATGCAAATGAAGTCGATATTCAATAAAAAAAGCGCTCATAGTACATGAACCAATGTAGAAGCGACAATGTGTATGTGTGCACACATACGTATGTATGAGTGCATGAGAGTGTGTGCCTGGGTGTGTGTGTATGTGCATATACATCCATCTCTACAGCTCATCCTATTTTTCTCCTGTCAGTCTCCTCTACTCGTAGTCAGGAAAATGGTTTTTATTCCTTTCTTTTGTAAAGGAGAAATGACTTTATATCATGACCTGTATCGCTTAGGGGTTGGCGTCTATAAACTCAATGCTCTGGCTCCCAAGCTTTTACTGGCATCTCAAAATGAAGCTTTTTTGGAATTCAAAACAGAAGACCCCCCCCCCACACACACACACATGTGACTGGCTATTTCAGGTCACTCTGACTTCAGATATTATGAATTACATGTCAGTTTGGCTCTCTTGAGTGCGCGCGCACGCACACACACTCGTGTGCACACACACACACTCATCAACTTTGTTCTGCTCTTTCTTTTCTCCTTGAGTAGTGACACCCATGGGGCCCATGGAGACAGAGCCAACAACCCTGAAAAAGAAAACAAAATCTGATTAAAACTTAACCAGTATTTTAATTTTTCATAATTCTCATGCCTCTACTCCAAAGGATGGAAGATAACAATATGAGAATACAAGGCAGGATGGCATCAGTCTAGCTGGTCCCAGCCCTGATGTGGCTAAAGTGTGAGAAGGCAGATGCTCCTGCTAGAGGTCAGATATGCTTACTGTGCTTGTTAATATTCCTCTGTTTAAAACCACAAAGATCTCAAGAAGGCTACATCAGACTCACATGGAAACTCATGCCGTATGAAGCCAGCCTCACACAGGTAGCAACTGGTAGATCTGTGAGTGAGCACAGAGGTCGTGCTTTGTGTCTTCAGGGAAAGTGCCTTTCTACTCTTTGCATCTGCCTTGGCTAGTTCCATGTGGTCTCTAATGTGCGAATTTGTAAATAACTCTAGTGGAAATGATGGTTCAGTTTGGAGCAGACTGCACACCTATAACCACTTGGAAATCTGCCCTGCCTCTCTTTCTCTAGACTTCAACAAAGGGGCTTCTACTAGTGTGAGTGCCACCAGAGAAAGGTCCCCTCGTTCCTAGCAGCCACCTTCTGTCCCTTCCCTAAACACCACGCCCTGCCAGTTTAGGTCTCTGCAGGGGTATTAGACATCTCATACAGTTTTTGGTTCTGGTGACGGATGGGAAAAGCATCCAGGAAGATGGTGCCCTGGGGCACACCCCCACAATCACATGGTCTTGATAAGAGCAGAAACAAAAGCTGTGGGTACATCAGAGAGGGATTAAAACCAGAGGGTGTGATCTTTTTTCCTGATTTTTATAGTCTTCCCATGTGTGTGCTTTGTGCATATTTGTATTTTATATTTACATGTGTGTGAACATGTGTGTTCAAGTGTATGTGCAAGCTGATGCTGGAAATCATCCTCTGTCACTTTTCCAACTTACTCACTGGGTAGGGTGCCTCAGTCAGCCCTGAATCTGGATGATATGGTTAGCTTCTCCAACCAGTTTTCTTGGGGGTCCCCTGTCTCTGCCTTCTTAGGCTGGGATTTTAGGCAGGCTGCCACACCTACCTCCTGTCATTTACATGGATTCTGGGGATTTGAACTTGGTTCTCATGATTGTGTTGGAGATTTTTTAACCACTGAGCCATCTCTCCAATCTCTCCAGCACCAAAAGGGTATTATTTTTTGTTACTTTTTTCTAGGTTTTTAAAAAAGATTTATTTATTTATTTATTTATTTAATGTATGTGAGTATACTGTCACTCTCTTCAGACACACTAGAAGAGGGCCTCAGATTCCATTACAGATGGTTATGAGCCACCATGTAGTTGCTGGGAATTGAACTCAGGACTTCTAGAAGAAGTCAGTGCTCTTAACTGCTGAGCCATCTCTCCAATCCATATGTTTTTGTTTTTGTTTTTGTTTTTCCAAGCCCTGGCTGTCCTGGAACTCATTTGTAGACCAGGCTGGCCTCGAACTCAGAAATCTGCCTGCCTCTGCCTCCCAGAGTGCTGGGATTACAGACGTGCGCCACCACCGCCTGGCTGCCTATTATTTTTAAAAAGGAAAAAAGATTTTTGTTTAAGTCAGCAAACATTGAGAGTGTTTTGCTTTACCAAGCAAAAGTTTACCAAGAACTTTCCACAAGCTGGGGAGGTGGAGGTGGATCCAGGCTTCAGATCTTTATATAGGCCGTGGGGGTTTGTGGGAAGCTGTCCTGAGCTATTCAGATTTAATGCTTACTCACGGCCCTAAGGTGGTGGCTGCTAAAATATGAGAACAATTAACTAGAGCCTTCCTCAAGAGCTGTCTGTGCGAGAAAATTCCGAGAATACCACAAGATGTTCCTGCCCTAACTGCGGGGTGTGAACTCCAGGTGTCCCCACCGGATGACCTCTTCGCTTCCTGCTTCTATCACCAGGGGTGTCTCTGCCCTTCCCTCCTTTGCTCTTGTGTGAAGGTTATTCCTTCTCTATAAGCCTTAAAACCCATTGGCCTCCCCCACATTAAATGAGACCTTGACATAAAGACACCCCGATTGCTTGGTCTCCCTTTCTTTCTCCCTCCTTTTGACCCTCAGGTAGTACCTCTTCGGGACCCTGGAATAACTGGACCTGCTGTACAGGTCAGGGGTTGGGGGTTGGAGCCCTTAACTAGAATAATACAGAATTATATATAAAAGTAGTCATGAAATCCTAAGTACGGCAAACAAATTATATATTGTAAAAAGCTGACAATGCAGCATCACAAAGTAGTAGACTATTTTATGACTTAGTTACCTGCCATATAGCTGTTAGACTCTCTCATGTACTTTCTTTGGATTGATGCGCTTTGGTCATCTTTATGAAGAAGAAAATTTCATAACTACTCTGTTTCTGAAGAAAGTAGAATCATTATATCTTTCCTTGACCTGGGTTGATTGAAATTTGTTTATGTAAAGTGGTAAAGCTTGCTTTGGTAATGCCATTCAGAATTTAAGGGTTGTTTTCAATTTGGAATTTCTTATATTGATGTGTCAGGGTTTATGTGCCTTTGCTCGTAGGCCTACACCAATGCTGAACAGCCATTCAAAACAGAAGCCTCACACAGAAGAAACATAGACTTTAGCATCAATAGAGTCAAGGGAGCAGGAGCCTTGCTTGAGTCTCTTGACACCATCTTGGTGAGGCTGTATTGAGGCTGACTGTCTGCTATGAGTTTTAATCTGTGAATGTCTCTGTATGGAGTCATACAGATAGATATAATTTCTATCAAGTTCTCCTTACTGCAAACTATACAATGTGAAAGAATGTGGCTCCCCAGACTGCCTTCTAACTTCACATTTCAAACAGTTTTAGGCTTAAGAGTTGGTGATTATGGTACACAAGCCTGTGACAAATGTATACTGTGTTGCGGACTAGAACCTTCATGCCACCATGCAGGGTGAGTGGTGACAGTGTGTGGGAGCCTTTCTGGAAGACATTTGCTACATCTGGAAGACCAGTAATAACTCTATGCAGAGACATTCACAGATCAAATCTCATAGCAGACAGTTGCTGGTCCCTTCAATACGGCCTCACCCAGATGGTGTTAAGAGAATCGAGCAAGGCTCCTTGGACTCATGGGTGCTAAAGTCTCTCTATGTTTCTTCCATTTTAAGCCCCTTTTTTGAATGGCTGGTCAGCACTGGTGTTCTGGGATAAGCCTGTGAGCAAAGGCTGAACGCTGACTCATAATTACAGCGACGTTCCCAAATTCAAATGCTAGATGCTGGAGGAGAGCACACTGACCAAGAGGCCGCCATGGCAGCGTTTAGTGGAGGAATTACAGTTGTTACTCTGTAGGGTGTATTTTACTCTGCCTGGGAAAGTTAATGTGTTTCACGGTGGCTACCAAGAAAGGACTTGGGCCCTGGGAGATCTTAGGGCAACAATGGCTGTCTTATGAAACAGTCATTGGCTTTATGACTACCTAAGGAACCACTAAAGAGGTTTTTTAAAAAAAAAAAGATACAGAGATAGTGAAATAGTGTGAAACTACCTCTTCTCCCATCCATTCAGAAAGGAATAGATAGGGCTGCCCAGACTTGGGACCTGTTTCGTATTGAGCATCCCTAATTAAATATCAAGGACATTCAGAATGCCTAAGAATTGGGACACTCTATATGGAGCAGTGAACTGAGTGACTACAAAACACATCTGGTCCCATCCCTGACCATCCAAACACATCTGGTCCCATCCCTGACCATCCAAACACATCTGGTCCCATCCCTGACCATCTATTGCTATGATCAGGACTATTTTTTTTTTTATTTTTTTTTTATTCGATGTAATTTATTTACATTTCAAATGATTTCCCCTTTTCTAGCCCCCCCACTCCCCGAAAGTCCCGTAAGCCCCCTTCTCTTCCCCTGTCCTCCCATCCACCCCTTCCCACTTCCCCGTTCTGGTTTTGCTGAATACTGTTTCACTGAGTCTTTCCAGAACCAGGGGCCACTCCTCCTTTCTTCTTGTACCTCATTTGATGTGTGGATTATGTTTTGGGTATTCCAGTTTTCTAGGTTAATATCCACTTATTAGTGAGTGCATACCATGATTCACCTTTTGAGTCTGGGTTACCTCACTGAGTATGATATTCTCTAGCTCCATCCATTTGCCTAAGAATTTCATGAATTCGTTGTTTCTAATAGCTGAATAGTACTCCATTGTGTAGATATACCACATTTTTTGCATCCACTCTTCTGTTGAGGGATACCTGGGTTCTTTCCAGCATCTGGCAATTATAAATAGGGCTGCTATGAACATAGTAGAACATGTATCCTTATTACATGGTGGGGAGTCTTCTGGGTATATGCCCAGGAGTGGTATAGCAGGATCTTCTGGAAGTGAGGTGCCCAGTTTTCGGAGGAACCGCCAGACTGATTTCCAGAGTGGTTGTACCAATTTGCAACCCCACCAGCAGTGGAGGAGTGTTCCTCTTTCTCCACACCCTCTCCAACACCTGCTGTCTCCTGAATTTTTAATCTTAGCCATTCTGACTGGTGTAAGGTGAAATCTCAGGGTTGTTTTGATTTGCATTTCCCTAATGACTAATGAAGTTGAGCCTTTTTTAAGATGCTTCTCCGCCATCCGAAGTTCTTCAGGTGAGAATTCTTTGTTTAACTCTGTACCCCATTTTTTAATAGGGTTGTTTGGTTTTCTGGAGTCTAACTTCTTGAGTTCTTTATATATATTGGATATTAGCCCTCTATCTGATGTAGGATTGGTGAAGATCTTTTCCCAATTTGTTGGTTGCCGATTTGTCCTCTTGATGGTGTCCTTTGCCTTACAGAAACTTTGTAATTTTATGAGGTCCCATTTGTCAATTCTTGCTCTTAGAGCATACGCTATTGGTGTTCTGTTCAGAAACTTTTTCCCTGTACCGATGATCAGGACTATTGTAAGGCCGTTCTCTTTAATGCCACCTGAATTTTAGGAGTGATGCTTAAACAATTTCCTTTCTTAACCCTGTTCTCTCTCTCTCTCTCTCTCTCTCTCTCTCTCTCTCTCTTTCTCTTTCTCTCTCTCTCTCTCCTTCTCTCCCTCTCTCCCTCTTTCCCTCTGTCCATCTGTCTCTGTCAGTGTCTGTCTCTGTCTCTCTGTCTCTGTCTCTCTGTCTCTCTGTCTCTGTCTCTGTCTCTCTTTCTGCCCAAGTAACTAGAGTCATATAACTTTAGAGCCGGAAGTCCAGCGGGGGAGGTATGTTAGGATGCTGAGCCAGGCATGGGAAAGGCTTAGGGAGCAAGCTCAGTACAGCACTCTGGCTGGTCCCACACATTGACTTTGTATTCGCTGGTGCTGGCAGACATTTATGTTGGAAGGACTGTGACTTTCCATGCCCCACGGAGCAAGATAAAACGCCAGCAAAGGAGTGTTGATTTAATTTAGAAAGCCTCTGGGTTTCATTAGATACTGAACAGATCGTGCCATTTACAAGTCCTGTGACGCTTGGAGATGCTAGCAATGATTTGTTAACATGCTGAACAAGGTCTGCGAGAAACAGCTACCAGGACAAGGCCAGGGCTTTGAAAACAAGGGGGCAAATCATGGCCTTCCTGTCTGTCACCTGCACTTTCTTTCCTTTTTGTATTGCTGCATCCTAAAATACATTTCACAGCATCCTCTTTTTGTCCTTAGAATACGGTTATTATAATTCTGTATATTATTGGGACAAGTAGCTGATGACAATGCTAAGAAGAATTGTTACTCCTGAACCCCTTGGCATCTGTATTTGTGACACTGGTGGCCTCATCCAGGACAGACTGCTGCAGATATCCCACAGTTTTGAATCTGAACACTCGGATTTTCAAATGCTTTGGGTTAGAAAACAGAGCACATCCTGTGGATTTTCCCATACTCTTCAAGATGCAGTACATTTAGAGTGTGAATCAGCAGGCACAGCCTTTCTCCCCCTTGCCAGGAAAACTAATACTATTCACAGGAAAATCATTTCCTCTTCTGCCAACTGCACAGCCAGATTCTGTTCCTAGACCCTGACCTCTCCCATAAGCAGCAATATCCCGCAGAAACTGATTCTCTTACACTGACAAGCAATATAAACCTGTATATTGATTCCATGCTGGCATTAAGTGCCAGTCATGATAATGGAACACAGGGCCATTTGCATTCTGTGATGGACACACAATTGGCCACAGAGAGAGAAGATAATATTCGTTCTTATACATTATTAATAAAGGAAAATACGTAGAAAGAGTGGTAAGCAAGAGCTACCCCAGAAGAAGAAACACATGTTGGTAACTTTCCAAGGCTCCTCCACAGGAATGAGAGCTCAATGACATTGGCCTGAAAAGGAGGTCCCCCGGGAGCAGAAAATAAGAGATACGGTCCATGTCGGCTTTTAAAACCTCCGATCATGCATCTTCCCTGAGTGAAATCTGGGACTCAGATGCTTCAGCGTAAATGAAGCAGACTTTAGAAGGTCTGGGTTCAAGGGTGCTCCAAAGAGATATGAGTGTTAAACTTTTATTTGTTCCAGAAAGTGCTAGCAACTTGGTACTGCGAATTTGATCAGTACCATACGTCCGACCTGTCTCGGTAATGGTGCCGCCATGAACGTGACGAGGCTGCAAAGCAGCTTGTGTTCTTGAGGAAATGACAGGCACAGGAAGGAGAGAGGCTGGCAACCCTGAAGCTGTTCCTAAATGTCCATGGGGGCGGGGCATGCTGCTGACTTGCAGAGCAGCATGTTGGCCGGAAGAAGGGATTGATCAGCAGGGCTGGCAGGAAGAATGGAGACTTGTCACCGAAGAGAGAGCGATCCAGAGAAACCTGGGTCAGAGAAGACACACAAAGTCCCACGATTAGATCAATACACTTTTCCCTACATGGGGGCTGCTGGGGAGCTCAAAGGAGCCTTTTGTGGGTATTCTGGGAGGGTCTGTCCTAGAGGGGCTGAGCTGTGAACTTGTGGATGCGCCTGGTGATGTTCTTGTGATCCAATCCCCTGATGAATAAAGGAGTCAATCACTGGGCAAGTAGGCGGGACTTCCGGGACAGACAGAGGAAGAGAGGAGGCAGGAGAGAGTGAGTTCCTTTTAGAACCGGGACAGCAGAGGGGTAAGATGCAGCTGTGAGAGTTTCTTAGTATCATGGCAGATCCGCAAGGATTTGCCACCGGAGGGATTAGATTTTAATAAAACTTACAAGATTAGGTTTGAGTTGTTGCACCCAGAGACTGAGTTGCCATTGTTTTTGAACTAAGCTTGTGTTGCATTTTCCTTCACATGGTGACTCATCTGGGTTCAAGAGAGAAAGGTACAGCGGCCAAGTGTGGGTTTCCCTGAGGTGCTCCACAAAGGCTGTGGGGATTTGAAGCACGGGACTGGCATGGTAGCAACCTACCACTGGAAACCTAACAAGCTGGGTGGAGATGTTTTGAGAGCTCTGGCCAGTGAATCTCCATGAGATAAAACCAGGTCAGCTTTATTGACCATTGCCCACCAGTGCATGGCTAGCCAGGCCACAGGGGCAGAGGCTGGGAACGTGCCAGTTCGACTTTTTTAAGATTTCCCCCAACATGAACTAAACTGAAACATTTTAGGAGTCAGAGGCAAGCTTGCTTCTTGAAAGAGCATTTCCTTAGGATCTAGACTGAAAGAAGTAACCCATCTTTTTTCCTATTAGACATTTAAGGATCACGTGTCTTCCCTGCATACAACCTTCTCTTTCAATTGGAATTTCAGAGTGAAAACCAGATTTTACTGGAAGATTGCTATCAACATGTGTCTGAGCAGCATTGGTTCATCGGACATTTTCAACAGAGCCCTGTGAAGGAAAGAGAAAATGGTTGCTGGATCTGGTATGAGCTAGTTTCTCACAGCGGTAGCTCCACAAAGACTGCTTTGAACCCTTATAAGATGCCATCATTTGCACAGAGGAAGACAGTGGAGGGTAGATATATTTTGGAGGGCTTATCATTTGAGCCCTTTCCTGCCTCCCCTAGTTAAGTCTTAAGGGGGCTGACTGAATTTCCCAGCATGCTTTGAATATGTATGGTAGATGATATTAGTTATCAACTGGACAGGATCTTGACTCGCCTCGTGACAAACCGTGGGCATGCCTGAGAGGATGCTTTTGAGGTGGGAAGACTCATCCTGAAAGACTCCCGAATCATGGGAAATCTCCACTCAAGTCTTGGGATAGGACGACACCCCCAAAAATTCACGAGAGACTGTTCTTGATGCAAATACATAAGGTTTAATTCTCCAGTGCACTGGGCCGCTCCCATTCCCTGAGCAAGGACAGAGGAGTTTGACCTCAAGCAGCTGCTACTGGGGTTTTTTTTTTTTTTTTTTTAAAGAAACAGACCATAAAGAAAAAGGGGATGGGATGCTTAGACTGTGATCTATGTCATAAGGAATGGGGAGATCAGCGGCAATTCATGGCTCAGCGGAAGGTTACAGGTTATCTTGGGCAAACATAGTTACTCTGAGCTGGGGATGGGTCCTTGAAGCAAGAGGAGCGCTTGTTCTTTGAAGCCAGGAGGGAGTTCTCGCCCTTGCAGCTTGGAGGGAGTGCTCTTCCTTGCAGCTGCAGGGAGTGCTATCTTAAGGTTGACAGTTTTCTAAGTTGCACTGTGTCTAGGCTAATTGTTAGTGGTCTCTCAATCCCAAATGGTGGGTCTGACTGAATACAAAGGAAAGAGAGAGTTGAGCACCAGCCCCCAACTCTCTACATTCTGACTGTAGACACATGTCACTAGCCACCTCACATTCCTGCGGCCATCATTTCCCCACCAAGATATACTGTACCCTCAAACGGTGAGCCCAAACAAACTGTTCTGTGATGGATTAAATGCGAACAGTCTTCATAGGCTCTCCTGTTTGATGTTTGGTCCTCAGTGGAACTGTTTGGGAAGGATTAGGAGGTGTGTCAAACAGGGTGGGCTTTGAGAGAGCCAGGTGCTCTCTCTATCTCTATCTCTCTCTGTCTCACTCTCTCTCTGCCTGCTTCAAGCCTACAACCAGCACCATGCCTATCTGCTTCCTGCTGCAGTGATTGTGAATCATCAGAAACTGTAAGCAAGCCCCCAGTTAAATGCTTCAGTTTATTAAAATTTCATTGGATACGGTACTCCATTGTAGCAACAGAACGATAGCTAAGACACCTTCCTTTTTAGATTCCTTTTAGTGAGTTATTTGTCACAACAATGAACAAAGTACTTACAGTATGATTGCTCAGAAAAGCACCATATATCAAATGATATAAAGAACCTGTTTATTGAACTAAGCATGAGCTCAGAGGCACAGTGTGGAGTGGACATAGACAAGGCTCTTCTGTTACCACATTTGAGTAATAAGTAATTCTGGAAGCCAAAATGTGTTGACTTCTAACTGCCAGTGTGGGTCAGGTCGTGACTGCATTAGCTGGAAATGACCTCCAAAGGATTATTATAGACAGCACACAATGCACATCATGAGAAAAGAATTTACTGACCTCTCTCTATCCCATGCCCTCTGGTCCCCACGTGGCCTTTTATTCTTGGAGAGGACAGGAAGTTTGGAAACAGGGTCACGCTATTGCTTGCGCCAGTCATCTTCTCAGACAAGCCTGAGCCTCAGAATTTCTGCTCTGTTGTTTATACCTTGATTAGAATGTTTTTAAGGATAAGTTGGAATTACTGTATTTCCAGCACTTAACTGAGCATAGAGAGTAAGACAATATGAACCACCCCCTGCCCAGATTTTTAAAAAAAAAAAAAAAAACTTTTTGCCTCACTATGTTTTTATAATTGTTAGAACTAAATGCTTGTTTATCTGCTTTTAGTGAAGGAAAAAGCATCAATAATCCACTTCCAGTGGTTTTCTGGTTGTACAAGTGGCTTCTTTAGAGTCCTCAGACACTGAAAATTGTGAATTTGTGTATAACACTTATGATGGCTAATCTTGGTTGTCAACTTGACAGACTTGAGAGGAGGGAACCTCATTTGAAGAATTTTTTGCCCGTGAGCAAGTCTATGGGCCTTTACTGATTGTTGCCAGAGGGCCCAGCCAACTGTGGGTGGTACCATACCTAGACGGTTGGCCTTAGGCTATATCAGAAAGCAGTAAGCAGCATGCTTTCAAGGTCTCTGTTTCAGTTCTTGCCTCTGGGTTTTTCACCTTGAGTTCCTTCCCTAGCTTCTCTGAAGGGTGAACTGTATCCTGTAAGCTGAAACAAATCTTTTTCTCCCTCAAGTTGCTTTTGTTGTGAAGTTTATCACAACAACAGAAAGCAACTAGGGTGACACCTGAATCCCAGGTCTCTGCTCAACCACATGATTTCCAATAAACTGTTCACTCTGTATTTGAACGAATCTTCTGAAGCTGTCATTGTGTATCTTTCTCTACCACTTAGTCATATGTCTACAGGTCTTGTCAAATGTCTGCAGGTCTTGTCAAATGTCTGTAGGTTCAATACCCATCCCAACCCAAATTAAACACTCTGAGTCTCCAAAGGCAGCAGGTGTAGAAAGGTGTACCTCAACTTACTCAAATAGACACCTTTTCAATCATTGCTCAATGGATTTTAATGTTCAGAACAGCTCAACAGCTTCCCCCCCAACCCTGAGGGAGGGGGGAAGCTAAGCGTTAATTGACCCCCGCTGTAGAAGCTATGCCAGGATTTATAAGGGGCAGGTCTCGTGTTGTTAGTCATGGGTTTCCATTTCAGCTGTCTCCACTATGATATATTGTGCATGGTTCAAGCTTGAAATGCCTGAGGGCAAACTCCTCTTTCCATCCAATTATCTTCTCTTTCTGATTACTCTCACCCACCTCTCTCCCCTTTTCCTATTCCTCTCTTTCCCTATACTCCCCATCCTACATACCTGAATTCTTCCAGCCACCCTAATTCAAAGTCCGGGAGCTGTCTCAATTCTCTGCTCCCATTTGCGTTTGAGATCCTGTAATTCACTAAAGTCTAGAGTTGCTCCTGAAGATATTTTGTGTATCTGTTAATTCTAATTCCACTGACGTTATTCAAGTTGGAATATTTTACACCTTTTTGGTTTAACTATTGCAGCAGATTTCTGCCTCTCACCTTCTTCTAACCCATTAGCCATATCAGGGAAATCTTCTCTAAGGAGTATTTTATGTGATCCTGCTCAGCATAAACTCTTTAGTTCCCAAATCACTTTCCAAGGACAAATTTTTGCCATGGAGTATTGTTGCCTCCCACAATCTTTATATACCCACCTCTGCAGACACCTTCCCTACTAATTCATGTGTCAGGGGTATGGAGCCCTGTTTACCACTTCACTGATCTGCCCTGAGCAAGATCTTACTTTGCCTCCAAGATGGCCCCAAGCTCATGGCAACCATCCTGCCACATCCTGCTGAGTTCTGGGATTACAGGGGTGTGTTATCATGTCCGGATTCTTGTTTCATTAGTCCTTCTGTCTGAATCTCTGTTGCCTTTGTAAGACTCTGGTGAGCCTTAACTTACCGGAGACCCCGAGTGAACAACGTGGCGACAGGAATCAATGAAAAAACAAGAGGAGTTTTTATTTAATCCAGCATGCCAGAGTCACCCTGCACATGAGAGAAAAACCACACATAGCCCATCTAGAGGGACTTTATACAGTCCTCAGGGCAGCTGCCATTAGGTACAATGTGATTGGCAAAACTGTAACTTTTAAACTGATTGGTCTCTAGGGTAGGTGGCCAAGGGTCTGTTCTGCAGAATATATCCCCACTCGCAGATCAGATCATACCCCGCCCACTGTGGTATGAGGAATGTTAATTACCCTCCCTTCCAAAGAGGCAAGTGTTCCAAGACCTTTCCAAAGTTCCTGAGCTGTCCTCTTCACCTTCATCCATTACCAAACCCTGAGAGCCCCTAAGGACGGTTCCAGCCTCACATCCTTACAGCTTTCCCTCTCCCAGCTGGGGTCAAGGCTAGGCTAAGTTCCATTCTCCACCCACAGGAACATTCTTGAGTAAAAAATTCTCAGAATGTACTACTGACTGATAGTCACCTGACCCTCTGGGAATCCCCAGGTAGAGTTCAAATGCGTGTCATGCTTGCAAGCCAATAGATTTAAAGGTCAATATGCTTAGCCAACAAGTTTGAACTGTAACCTTGCTGATATAACCTGTGATCCTAAAATGAATAAAAACTGCTTGTAACAGCCATTTGGGGTTGCCTTCTAGTCATTCACCTTGAGGGACTAATTGAAGGCCGACCCCAACGTGCTAGAAAATAAACTTCTTGCTTTTGCATTGATCTTACTCAGGGTTGTCTCAGTAAGTACCACTGACTGAGGGTCCATGTCTTACAACCCCCAATGGGTACCTAATGTAAATCATATTGTAAAATACAGTCTCTGCTACAATAAAGAGCAAAATAGAAGTTATGCTTAATCATGCAGACCATGCAGCCTAGCAGAGAAAACAAGAATAAGCTGATAATTGGCATGCCAGGCTGTACCAGAAATACTAAGACAACTTAGACTGGAAGTACTAAGACAACCAAGACAAAGGCCTTAGCCCCAGGCATGTAGGTATTCCAGACAGGCTTCATAGGGAAACAGATACCCAAAGCATGATTTAGTCTTCCTGACAGCTGGGTAAAGAACTTGACAGCAAAGGGAACTTCTCAGACTCTGCCTGCACCTTTGCACTTACATCAAATACCTTCGTGACTACATAGGTGCACTGTTGTGATAGGACAGAGTCAAAGTCACCCCATCCCAATTCCAACCACAACCCTGCCACATGCTACTTGTATCTCTGACTACAAAAGATAGTCAGTCTGTCTTAATGGGAGTCGGTTTCCTTACTTGCAAAGAAACTAACTCTATTACCACCGAATTTATTCTTTCAATAAGAATTTATAAAGTGTAAAATGCTCTTCTTGGTGCTGAGAAAAAGCGTGAGAAAAATGTTGAAACCCTGAATGTGATGTTAACAGTTTATTGGTGTGGGTAAGAGAACAAATATATACATTGTAGAACAAAATTGAAGGTGGTTCATCCTCTGGAGAAAGCAAATCAGACAAGGATCATTTATTCATTCCTTTCTTTATCCTTTAAGGTATTTGCTTGTTTAAATAAAGGGTATTGAAAGTCTTCCATCCACAGCCCCTGTTCCAGGGCCCAGGGATATTGCAGAGAACACAGAGAGAAAGCCCTGTCCTTATGGAGGATAGAAGAGGAGCAGAAACAAGATTTATGGAAAGGAGGGCTGTTGAAAAGTAGAGATGCTGGCATGATCAGGGAGATGGGAGGGATGTGGTTGAGTAGAAAAGCAAGAGTTGCCTAAAGAGGTGGGAGAAAGGTCACCCATTTGGAAAAGTGCCTGCCACACAAACCTGAAAACCTGAGCTCAGATTCCCAGGACCCATGTAAAAAACCAGGCACAGAGGATCGCTTCTGCAGCCTCAGCCTGTGGGTGGGGCTCCGAGACAGCCCAGAAGTATTTTGTGATGGTCACTCTTGATGATCACCTTGCTGGGATTTAGGATCGCCAAGGAAATGCACCTCTCAGTATCCAAAATGAAACATCACGGATGGACATATGGATGATGTCTGACTAAGGAGGAAAGACTCATGGTGAGTCTTGTGAAGGTGAATCGCACTGTCCTGTGGACTGACTGGGGTAGTACACTGAATAAAAGGAGAGCAAATTGAGCATCAGTGTTCACTCCTCTCGCCCTCTGGACTGCTGAGGAACCAGCTCTCACCCTTGGACCACAAAACTTTCCCTTCCATGGTGGACTGCGTATCCCTTCTTTATCCCCTTTAAATTGTTAGCCAGAATAAACACTTCTTCACTTACATTGCTTCTTGTCATGAATTTGGTCACAGCAATGAGAAAATATATACTTACGGAGACGAGGAAGGAAAAGTTGAAAGGAATAAACAAGAGGATATTTGAGCAAGCTCCTGGCACAGTCCAGGGGCAAGGAAGCTCAGGTCAGCTTCCTGTCCATTACAATCCCCTACATCCTGGCAGCAGCAGGGATGGGAGAGTTGAGGGAGGGGAGGTTGGGGGAGGTTAAGGTTGTGACACCCTCCTTCTAGAGGAAGACTGAACCTTGCTCACTGCAGTTGCTGAACTGTTTGCTTGAATGCATGAGAGAAAGAGAGATGCTATAATCAGTCACAGAAACTGCTCCAGTCAGCTTCTCTTTCTTTTTCTCTTCCAAGGAAGAGATCCTGGCCAAGAAACTCTTGCAATTGGTGGAGGGTTGTATGCCTCACCCTCTGGCCAACTGTTAAAGATGCTGTGGCTCTCCTCCAAGAGTGGCGCCACCTGCCGCAGAATCTGCAAGGGCACTGGCAAAACAGAAATACCTGGACTATTTCCCAGACCCTCACACATTGAATTTCTAGCAGGGGAGAGGCTGGGATCATTCTGCAACATACATGTTCACCCGAGTCCTTGGATTTAAGCACTACTGACACTAAAGAAGATGACCTCTCATTGACATTTTTCCTAAGAGTCAGATAATTTCTGTCCATGATGTGGTGAATTACAACCGCTCTGCAATTTTATGATAATGTGTACTCATCACCTAATCAAAGGGCTCCAGTTGACTTAGACCCCGGCTGGCTCAGATCGCCACACACATTGTCAGGTGAGTGTTTCAGCCAAGGCCTTTTGCCAAATACCACTCACTTGGACTTTTTTGTAGCTTGAGAAGTCTGAGGGAACACATTCACACTGCTTCCCTTTTTATTCTATGAGTTTCCAAACAACGAGTACAATTTCATCCAACATTCTCAAGAAGTAGGGTAGCACACCTGTTCAGGATACTGACGCAAGAAACTCTGTTTCTTTGCATGGCTTCAAGTAGGGCTAAAACCCACATGCTGGATTTTGGCAACATTCTTTTCAAAATGGACCCTTTACAGCCTATGTTCCCATGCCATTAAAATGACAGCTTCGTGGGGTCAGTGTTAGTGTCTTTCTCCCCAGAGCCTAGAAGAGTGTCTAACACACAGTAGTCATTCTTGATAAATGAATAAATCCATTCCACTTCCTGAAGCAAAGAGCCAAATTTACACGCATCTCCATCTGTGGTGTATCACTGTTTCCTGTAGTTTACTTCTGCATTCCTTGGGCCACCAGTTAACTACCCCCTATATAAATCTGTGCAGTCTTCACTTTATATATAACTTTCTGGTGACCCCATAAAAAATTGGCAGAAATTCTCGGAAAGGATGATATTGTAATTGGTCTTGTGGGGGAATCCATGGAGGGATAAATTTCACATTATTCATGTTTCCAGATGGGCCTTAGTCCCCGGGGCAGTCATTCCAGAACTTTTTCTCAGCATTAAGTTTACTCCAAGAAATATAAATACTGATTTAGGACTTGATGGCCCCCACAAAGGGCTCCCCTGTCTTGGTGCAGGGTGGGAAAGAGGGTAGAGAAAAACACAGCTGGGAAGTAGGGTGGTGGCCTGACCCCACAGGGAGGGCCTGAGTATGAACAAGAGATTGGTTTACAGGGTTTTTCTAGAGGATGAGACCCAAGGGTGAAAGGTGGTAGAACAGGCAAAGGACTAGCTAGATGTAGACTTGTCCCATTGGTAGGCTGTAGGAACTATCCTGTGTATTGTATGGATGAATCAATCACCTGTCAATTGCAAAGCCTGTGGCCTATGGCTTAGGCAGGAAATGGGAAGTGGACTCTACAGGAGGAGAAAGAATTCTGGGATAGAGCCAGGAGGGAGCTTGGCCGGAAAGATGTGACAAGACGGCCACATGGTACCAGAGCACAGGTAACCAGCCACATGGCAGAATACAGGCTAGAATCAATGAGTTATTTTAAGCTATATTTAGTTAGAGAAGAGCCTAGTTATATGGCCAAGGTATTTGCAAATATATTTTGAGTATGAGTCTTATTTCTGGGAACATGGGAAATGTTAGGTAGACCCAAATATAACTTCAACAGCAGACAGTTCTGGGAGCTGTGAACAGCAGGAAGCCTTGGATGCTAGCATGCTAAGGCTGGACTGGGTGGCCTTCTCCTCCTGCCCCTTCCCACTAAACAGTCTTTAAACCCCAAGGCTATACTGCTAACCCTGATGATCGATGAGAATGACAGATGTCATAAATTTACCTCTGGTCCCTAAGGCCTCTTCCGAGTGGTTAGAGTGCTGTGCTGCTAAAGATAAATAGTAGTACCTAGGAGTGCTCACTAGACTAGTTTTTAAATTTTTCATTAGTGGGTGAGTGTGTGTGTGTGTGTATGAGAAAGCATGTGCATGTGCATGCGCATGTGCAAACCTGCTGTACCTATAACACAGTGTACGTGGAAGTGTTGGGTGCACTGTGTGAAGGTGTCTTTGTATAATTCAATTGTCAATTCTGTACGGTCAGAGACCCAAGTACTGGCTGGATTTTGGTATTGTTATTCTTATGGTTCCTCGCCTGCCTCAGTATTCTGTAAGCATACTTCCCCACTCGCTGGTTTTAATAAAGAGCTGATGGCCAATATCAGGACACAGGAAGGGGAAGGCTAGACTTCTAGTCTGAGAAGGTCTCCGGAAGAAGAATCAGGCCCAAAGATTCACCAGCGGGACACAAAGGAGGTTGGGGGTAGAGGTAACAGGCCACGTGGTGGGATATGAACTAGTATAGTTGGGTTGAGTTCGACAAGGTAGTCTAAGCTAAGGCCTAAGCTATAATAAAATTAACAAATCTCTGTATTATTATTGACCGGGGGGCTGGTCTAATAAATACCACTGTATGGAAGTCAGAGGACAACTTTTAGGGGGTTCAGGTTTTGCTTCCCACTTTTTCTGAGCCAGGGTCTCTTGTTTCAGATGCCCTTTGTAACCAGGGTAGCTGACGCACAAGCTTATGGGTGACTGTCCTGTGTCTGCTCATGCCTCCTCTCCGTCGCAGGGTTACATTACAGATGTGTGCATCTGCATCTGCTTTTACTGTTAGCTTTCTACTGTGGTTCTCCAAGGTCAGACTCGGATCATCGGGATTTCGTGACACTTGGTTTTACCTGCCGAGCCATTCTCCTGACCTAGACTGACATTGTGACATGTCCATGTGGGGTTCTGCCCTGAGTGCCGGGAACACAGCATGAAGAACTGTTTTCACCAATAAACTTCCCATGGCTTAGCCTTAGGGTTAGACTCTTGTCGACATTTCTCACAAATCTCACAGTGCTTCCACGTGGTACACTCGAGACAGTCGGGTCAGGATGCATCTTTCCAGAGCTCTCAATTCTGGAATCAGTGGAATTGTACTGACTGGTTTTGTGTGTCACCTTGACACAGGCTGGAGTTATCACAGAGAAAGGAGCTTCAGTTGGGGAAGTGCCTCCATGAGATCCAGCTATGGGGCATTTTCTCAATTAGTGATCAAGGGGGGAGGGTCCCTTGTGGGTGGTACCACCTTTGGGCTGGTGCTCGTGGGTTCTATAAGAGAGCAAGCTGAGTAAGCCAGGGGGAGCAAGCCAGTAAGAAACATCCCTCCATGGCCTCTGTATCAGCTCCTGCTACCTAACCTGCTTGAATTCCAGTCCTGACTTCCTTTAGTGATGAACTGCAACATGAAAGTGTAAGCTCAATAAACCCTTTCCTCCCCAACTTGCTTCTTGGTCATGATGTTTGTGCAGGAATAGAAACCCTGACTAAGACAGGAATCATGATACTCCAAGGCTGTGGTGATTCAATTTGTGAGCGAAAACCAGCTACACACACTTTTAGTGTTCAATACTTGACTCAAGTGGAATTTCAGCAGGAACCTGGTTAGGGTCTAGGTTCTTTTGTGAAGAACAGTATTGTGAGGTTTCTCTACCACTTCTCAAGTGCAATCTTTGCTTCCTCTCGTGAGCTGCCATGTGAGTGCCTTTTACACTCTGCAGCCAAAGTTGTATCATGATTCAACTGATATCTTTCCAACAGCTTTCGGTAGCCACTGTGAATTCTGTCTCCTTAAAGCTTTCTCATGGTTCAAAGGGCCTGATCCTACTTGTGTGTGAGTTCTCCAGATGCTTGCTCTGGTGGGCAAGTCAGCCTGGATCGCTTCTCTTTGTCTTTGTTTATTCCACATCACTCAGGTTTCAGCTCAGATATTTCCTTAGAGAAATGTCCTGGCTGCTCTATCTTTCATAGTTCGTATCTTTGCCCACAGTACCTCTTCATGTCTGCAGTTCATTTCATATTCTTACAGCAGGAATATTACAGAAATTAGTGGTAATAAATATTTATTGAATGGGTGGATATGTGTCACATTTTCTAAACACCATAAGGTTTGGGGGAGATGTCTGTGACTATTAACATCTTACCAATGGTTTGGCAGCACTTAACTCAGTACTTACCTGAACCAAGTACCAGATCTGTGACTTGGGGCCATAGAACCCCTTGGTTGTGCCAGGCAGTGACCCAGGAGTAGGATTTCTTAGTGTTCTGGTTAGAATGACTAGTATCAGAGCTGAGGATAGAGCTAAGTAACTGAATACTCACAGAGCCTGCACAAAGTCCCGGGATTTGACCCTCATCACTGAAAAAAGAAATTGCAGGTGACATAATGCCATTTCTTGTTTCCTTGCTAGAAATGCTGTATGTGAAGGCTCAGGGGACATGATGCCAGTCAGGACAATCAAGAACAAGTAACAGGGGCAGGACTGACTGAGACGTGATGGCACAGCTGTCCTGGGCTGCGTGTCATCTTGAGGCTGGCTGCTGCCCTTCTTTAATATGTTCAGCAGCTACGCTTGCTGGATTGACAGCCTCCCTGTTGAAAACTGACAAGGAGAAAATTAAAGCTTGCCCTTCTTTCTGGTCACACATGAATAACCAAGGGTGTCTTAACAGCGGGTTAAAATTCAGATTTCCCTTGTCAGGTTTTTAGCAACTGCAAAGATCAGGTTACCGCTCATCTCCCCTTCCCAAGCTAACTAGTGAGCCTCATTTGCATTTCTTTATACATGTTATGCACCCCCTGTGTTCCATTGACAGCACAGTATCAGAATGACATTCTGTCTTCACAGATGTTCCAAATTGGAAAGTCCTCATATATAAAAATACAGACATAAAGAGACACTTTGCATATGCATATAACAACTTAAGGTCAAAGGTTATTTTCTTTTCTTAGAATCCAGAGTCAACAAAAGAAGGTTTGTCAATCACTAGGAATTTGAGTGTTTGCTAATTCTGCAAGAACGGAAAATTCCGAATGCTGCTGAAGAGTCTACTGTCTGTGTTGTTTCACTCATGGATCCTAAGCCAGACGGTTGTTCCACTCTCTCATGGAAAGGAAGACATGGGCCTTGGCCCGTTTCCACACCTGAGAAACACCTGGCAGTGCTGTCCTGTCTCTCCTCAGCTCTGTCAAATGATCACCTCCAGGGCTGCTGCAGACGCACGACCTTCAGCCCCTTCCTTCTTCATGTCTCGGTCTTGATCCACAGCTCGCACACAACTGTGAAAGAGAGCCACGTCCTGCCAGCCACGCCCAGGATCTTTCCAAAGAGGAGGAAAAACCAGCGAATCCAGCTTTGAGGGGCCAAGGCCAGGGACATTGCTGCCCCTCCCCCTTCACTGCACCAGGATGTGAATTAGAGAACAGGATGTGAATTCTCCTCACTCTGAGACACTCAGGGGAGAGGCTCTCCGGTGGCTTACAGGGAACTTGTTTTTGACCCAAGGGTCAGACATTAGCTTACTAGGAATGATAATTGGCTGCCAAGAAATTGCTAATTCATTTCTGACTTTGACAGAAAGAGCTAAATGTTAAAGAAATGAACTCAGTAGAGAAGTTTTATATTCTTGTTCCAAAACTTTCCTTTTTCTTTCTTCCTTTTCTTCCCCTTTTATTCCTTCCATTTTCCCCTTCTCCTTTTCCTTACATCCTCCCTTCTCTCTCCTTTTCCTTTCCCTCTTCCTCCCTCCGTCTTTCCCTCCCTCCCTTCCTTCCTGTCTTTCTTCTCCCACCCTTCCTTCCTCCCTCCCTCCCTCCTTCCCTTCCTCCCTTCCTGTCTTTCTCCTCCCTCCCTCTCTCCCTCCTTTCCTCTCTCAGCCCTCCCTCCCTGTCTGTCTGTCTGTCTGTCTGTCTGTCTGTCTTTCTCATCCCACTCCTCCTCTCCATTCTCCTTTCTCTCATGAGCAAAGCCCCCACCCCATACTAAAAGCCCAATGAATCGATGACAACTAACCGCATAGATCCAGAAAGAGCCCTAGTAACCACAAAGACCATTTTGGATTCTAAATCTCTCATGCTGACAAATATGCCTAAAATTATCCCAATCTACTTTGTGGAGCTGTGGTCACACAAGGCAGGCAATGGCTGAAGGGTTCAGATACCAGAACATTTCCTATTGCAGTAGTTAAATGAAAACCACACCCATCTACCTTCAGTGTGAGGAACTGGTGTCCCAAGTCACCAACCTCACTTCCCCTCCTTGGGAATGTCAGAGGACACATCTGTGTCCTCTCTCCCACTCATTGCTTCCTTCCTGAAAACTTCTCTGTTCAAATCTGTATTTTCTCCTCTTAGTCCTACTTGATATTGTTCATATTTATACATATATAAACATAAATGTGAATAACAAACTACATGGAAGCACCACTTGAATCAGCAAACACTTAAATATCTGTGACGATGTAAGAGTCCGTTGGAAGACCCACACTCAACAAGGTCACAGAGACTGGAATCGCTGCAAACTACAAGAGGTTTATTGTTCCAACACGTGTTGGGGGTCCCCCAGCATGCAGGCAAGAGGAGACTCTGAGCTCAGAAAGCATACACTTTTTATACACATTTTGGCTGGAAGTTTAGTGGTTGCCTGAATTGGACGACTGTAATTGGTTACCCTGAGCAACATTTAACATTATTGGTCAACTCAAATGGGGAGGTTGGCCCTGTCCTGCACACCTTGGGGCATCTGTGGTATTTCCTGGCATTGTCTCTTTGTTGAGTCACCTCCCCCTTGGTCCTCCCCCTAGGCCGGGTAGTTGTCTGTTTAGCCCATTTTCTTATCTGTTCTCCCCCAGGCAATCCTGGGCAGAATGGAAAGTTTTATTCCGGATGTGAGTCCCCATGGGGGGGGGAGGGGGGCTAGCCTTCTGTTTCTGACAGAGCTCTCACAACAAAACTGAACACTCTCCTGGGACTTGGGATACCTGATAGATAATGCCCCACCCCCACCCCTCACTCTGAATGCCACCTTTGCCTTTCTCATTTTACTGTGGTCTTGATAGAAACGTCTCACTAGGCACGGCAAGCCAGTTTCCCCAGCACTGGGTGGTAGAGGTAGGAGAATCGCAAGTGCAAAAGCTTGGTGAGCACAGTCTTTGTCTTAACACCCCAGCCCCTCAACCTACTAAGCACTCAGGTTTGAGATGTAGCTCAGTTAGTAGAGTCCTTGTCTAGCATGCACACAGCCCTGGGTTCTAGTCTCAGCACTTCATAAACAGCTTGGTGGCACATTCCTGTAATCATAGCACTTACCTGGAAGGTGGATGCAGGAGGATGAGAAGTCTGAAGTCATCCTCAGCTACACAGAGTTTGAGGTTAGCCTTGTCTGATCAACTAAAGCCAATATAATAATGACTCCAGATGAACAAGGGCCAGAGTTGAACTCAGTGACAACAGCCTTGCCTAGCACACATAAAGCCAGGCTCACTCTCTAGAAGATCCATCAACCAACTGGAAACCCGTATGAGTTCTTCAGGTCTGACCACAGTTGGAACGGCCCGCCTCAGCAGACCTGAGGTCATTGTCCTGCTTTTCCATCCAGTCCAGAGACTACAGTTCAGGATCCAGAATCCCTGGCCACCCTGTGAATTCCTTTGTCAGTATCATCCATGTGGGGATTGTGGACTGAAATGCTACCTGTTGTGATTATAAAAAGAGAAAGGTTTAGAGAATGTGGTATAGGGCGTTATGGGGGAAGAGGGTGCCCCAGCAGGCCCATGCCAAGGCATCTCTTCCCCCAGAGACTAGACACACACCGACGTAGTAGTATAGAATAGAGTTTATTCAGGGCATGGGATGAGAGTTAAGAGGGTAGTGGAGGCAGAGAAAGGCAGAGAAGAGAGAGGAGAGAAGTGGAGGCCGGCCATGACCATGTAGAGAGAGGGGGAGGGGAGGAGAGCCCAAGAGGACCAAGAGAGGCAAGAGGAGTAAGAGAAAGAGAGTAAGAGAGAGAGAGGAGGGGCTGAGCAGCCCTTTTTATAGTAGGCCAGGCCTACCTGGCTGTTGCCAGGTAATTGGGGGGGTGGAGCTTAGACAGAATCCTAACACCATCTTCCTCCACTCTCACTGTGAACCTTCCCACCATCTCTCAGGGTCCCTGGTCCATAAAACTCATTAAAACTGCAGGAGCATTTTTGGGGTCCCCTCAAGAGTGAGCCAAGCCCCATATCTGTACAGACCCACATATCCCAGGCCATGGCAGCCCACGAGATGCAGCATCCCATGGGGGTCAGGAAGCTGAGAGCCAAGACACCCTGTTGCAGTGACTTTCATTCTGACTCCTTGTTGGTTTCTCCCACCTTCAGCTCAGCCCCTCTTCTGGTTCCCCTGGGCCCCTGGCAGAACCATGCGAGACAATGTTGGGTAATTACATCTAAGAGAAAGTCAGCCTGGGTTATAAGTGAGTTGGGGCTGGGGGTTCGGGGTGACAAACAATGGCTTACCTTCTCCCTGGCTAGAATGGAGATCAGTAGCTGCGATGTTGACTCAACATAAGCACGGAGCAGACAAGCCAGGAGAGGACTGTTAGGATCTTGGTAGCCCTGCTGAGCTGCTGTAATAGCTTTGGGGTCATGATCTTTGTCTTACTTGTGCCAGAAATAACGTCTCTTTAAAGATTTGGTTAATTTGTTTCTTTCCTACTTATTATTTGATTATTACGATGAATGTTATTGTGCGTAGTATGCATGTGTGGTTGTGTGTGGGAAGCCATAATGGACCCTCACTAACAGCCCGGAGGGCTGGCAGGACAAAGGTCCTAAGTAAAACAAAGAAGAGCCTCTCCCCTTGAACTGTCGGTTGAAGGGAAGTCCTGAGATAACTGCGGGATGCTCCAGACTGTGCAAACATCAGAAGTCTCCACCGGACAGCCCTTATCTCGCCTGCTGAAACTGCCAAGAATGCCCCTCCCTCCTTTGTTCTTGCCTCGAGGCAAGCTCTTCCTCTGAAAGCTTAAAACCTGTGTACCCCGGAAAATTAAACGAGACCTTGACAATTGAACTCCCCTTTGCCTGGTCTCCTTTCTCCCCCCTTTGACCCTCAGTAGCACCCCTTCGGAACCCTGAATAACTGGACCTGGTGGACGGGTCAGTTGTGGACATGCTTGTGCCACAGTGTGTGGGTGGAAGTTAAAGGACAAACTCCAGGAACTGATTTTCTCTTTCCACCTGAAGATTCTGGAGATCAAACACCACAGGCCATAAGGCTGGTGCTGTAAGCACTCGTCCCCACTGAGCCACCTCACCAGCCCCAGAGAAAGAAACTTCTTACATTCATTTTGAAGTTCTTCCTTCCTCATTGCTGAGATAAAACATCCTGACAGAAGCGTCTGAAGGGGGTGAGCGTTTACTTTGGCTCACAATTTCAGAGGCACACAGTCCCTCAGGACATGAAGGACATGGCAGCGGGCAGGGAAGGCATGCTGTCAAGAGGCTGGCTGGTTGTGTTGCTTCTGCATTCAGAAGCAAAAATATCTGCAGGAAGTTCAGCCAACCCCATGAGACAATGTTCTCAACCTTCCACATGCTGTGTCCCTTTAATACAGTTCTCATGTAATGGTGACCCTCCCCAACTATAAAATTATTTTGTTGTTAGACCATGACTATAATTTTGCTACTGTTATGAATAGCTAGCTGTGTCTTCGGATGAGCTGAGGAGACTACTGTGAAAGGGTCATTTGACCCAACCTTCCCAAACAGTGTCACCAGCACCACTTGTTTGCAATGTGTTTGAACATGTGAGCGCACAAGGGACATTACAGATAATTCCCAATTTTTTTTAAAGATTTATTTATTGTTATACATAAGTACACTGTAGCTGTCTTCAGACACACCAGAAGAGGGTGTCAGATCTCATTACACATGGTAGTGAGTCACTTTGTGGTTGCTGGGATTTGAACTCAGGACCTTCAGAAGAGCAGAATTCCCACTTTTACTGGGTCCATGTTAGCTCACTGAACCCACTGAGCCTGTTTTTGTTTTTGTTCTTGAAACAGTCCAGGCTAGCATCAGACTTTTGATTCTCTTTATTTATCTTCCCATGTGAACAGCACTAGGACCCAGCTATCACAGCCTCGCCAAGGTAATTGTGCTGGCTAGTCTTATGTCCACTTGACACACAAACTAGAGCTATCCAAAAAGAGGGAATTTTAATTGAGAAGATACCTCCATAAGATCCAGCCATAAAGCATTTTCTTAATTAGTTACTGCTGGGGGAGGGCCCAGTCCATTGTGGTTGGTGCCATCCCTGGACTGGGGGTCCTGAGTTCCGTAAGAAAGCAGGATGAGCAATCTAGAGGAAGCCAGCCAGTAAATAGTATTCCTGCATGGCTTCTGCATCCGCTCCTACCTCCAGGTTCCTGCCCTGTTTGAGTTCCTGTCCTGACTTCCTTCAGTGATGAACAGTGATGTGAAAGTGTAAGCTGAGTAAAACCTTTCCTCCCCAACTTTCTTCTTGGTCATGGTGTTTTGTTAAAGCAACAGAAATCCTAACTAAAACTAATATAATATGTTTCTTTGGGTAAATGGAGTGGAAACTTCTGGTTTCTTTGGAAAGTCAGTTGTGTCAAATGATGTTTTGCTGGGGCACACAGGTGAGAGCATGTTTTGTTGTAGGAGACACAGGAAAGGACACATGATGAAGTAATATAAATAGGACCCCACAGACAGAGGAAGCCCGAGCATTGGTTTGCTTTGCTCCACCTCCCTATTCTTCACTAATGACACACATGTGTTGGTTCTCCTTACATTGTGTTGCTGAGCTCCGCTTGTGGTGACACCACAGAGAGAAACTCACTAAAGAACTTCTCATGAGGTTCCTGTGACTTTTTGCCATGTCCATAGCCTCAGGTTAGTTGGCGAGCTTTGAAGTTGCTTCAGGAGTGAAGTGCCGTTGCTGGTTCTTGTGTGGTGTCTGCCTGTTGAGAGGACTGAACTGCAGCTGCTCATTTGGTTTGGCATTTGCTGCTGGACTGAGCTGCTAATACCCTCACAATGAAGATTGGACTTGTACTCAAAGAACTATTTCTAAACAGGTCTACTTCCCATGTGTCCTAATAATTTTTCTCTTCCACTACCTCTGGTCGGTGGTGGGCTAGCTGGGAGGTTGAAAATTATTAAAGTAGGTTGAGAAAATTTATGCCTACAGGTAAAGCTCACTTTCTTTCTTTCTTTCTTTCTTTCTTTTTTTTTTTTTGGTTTTTTCGAGACAGAGTTTCTCTGTGTAGCCCTGGTTGTCCTGGAACTCACTCTGTAGACCAGGCTGGCCTTGAACTCAGAAATCTGCCTGCCTCTGCCTCCCAGAGTGCTGGGATTACAGGTGTGTGCCGCCGCCGCCACCACCACCACCCAGCAAAATAAATCAGTACGTTTTGTTTTTGTTTTTGTTTTTTTGTTTTTGAGACAGGGTTTTTCTGTGCAGCCCTGGCTGTCCTGGAACTCACTCTGTAGACCAGGCTGGCCTCGAACTCAGAAATCTGCCTGCCTCTGCCTCCCAAGTGCTGGGATTAAAGGCGTGTGCTACCATCACCCAGCTGCTCATCTGTTTTCTCAGTACTAGATTAAGGTGAAGCCTTTTTAGCAAGAATACTACTCAATCAATGTTGTGCCCTCCTTGGTACACTGCATCCCACCAGGGTTCATCATCCCACAGAATCCCATTTTCTTCCAGTCATAACCGTAATCACTTGGGAACGGTGGAACCTGTTTGGTATTTCCTGATGCAGTGTAATTATCAGGGATACTTTGAGGCCACACAGATGGACTGTCTCCTCGAACATTCCCTCGCCCATTTTAGGTGTTGTTGATGGGTTTTTCCTACCACTCTTTATACTACTAGAATAATCCAAAGTCTTTCCTAGAACTGTGGTGCAGTTAGAGACAGACATTTGTCCACAGATGAGCTACAGAGAGGTAAACATCCTCCATCATAGCTCTGGACGAGCAATCTAGATTATTCACTTACACTTTCTCCCCATGCTCTAAAATGGCTCCTTACCAAGAAAAGGTTTCTATCAGAATCTGTGCTCCTGAATTATAATCCTAAAATCTCAAATGAATGCCTTATTGCTCCACAAAAAATAACAGAAAAGAATATATTAATATTATAATCATGGGGTGTTAGGAAGACACGGGCGTGGGAGCTATGGAGGAAATGGGGACGAAGTAGTTCTACTGCAACAGTAATGCCAGAGAGGGCATCTCTGACCGGGCCTCAAACATGAGGCATTAATCATAAAGGCACCAGCCACATAGAGTGCTGGGGTGGGGGCGGGGGTGCCCAGGCCTGGGGAGGTGTAGGTGGAGCTGTTGCTGAGCATACTCAAGGGCATGAGTTAGATCCCAGCATGACCTAGCCACCGAGGCCCTGTCAGCGGGGCAGGCTTCACAGGTTGAGAGGCAGAGCCCAGTAAAAGTTGAGGAATGTAGGGGACATGGGTATAGGCATAGCCATATGACTCAGGTTCCCACCAACTGCTGTGGAAATTTGGAGTTATTAGAAATAAGGGTAGTGCTTAGCAGTGGAACTTTCCAGATAGAGCAGTGTCAGGGTTTCACTTCCAAGTTCACTTTGCTTTGTTTTTTAATTTTTTTCCATTGTGTGTCATATTCACTGTACGTGGCATTGTGTTGCATGAAGACGTTTCTATACACGTCTCTGTTTGACATCATGCATAGTCCCTGACACCCCCCACCCCCCCACCCCCCACCCCCCCCACCTCCCCCACCCCCCCCACCCCCAACCCCGCCTTCTCTTCCTCACCCTCGCTCTTCATTTTCACCCCCTTTGCTCTCCTACACATTTTTGCAACTATTTCTTTCTTTCTTTTTCTTTTTCTTTCTTTCTTTTTTGTTTTTTTTTTTTTTTTTGGTTTTTTGGATTTGGTTTTTTTTCAAACAGGGTTTCTCTGTGTAGCCCTGGCTGTCCTGGAACTCACTCTTTAGACCAGGCTGGCTCGAACTCAGAAATCCGCCTGCCTCTGCCACCCAGAGTGCTGGAATTACAGGCGTGAGCCACCACCGCCTGGCAGCAACTATTTTTAATGTCATATATACATAATGGTTGTATGTCTCTATAAAAATATGTAGGACCCACATGTGAGAGAGACATATGAAAGACCCTCAAAGTGAGGACCCCTCCACACCTTGACTCAGGAAAGGCGACACCCAAATCACCCAAGAGAAATGGTCTTGATGCAAACAGCAAGAGGATTTTATTCCAGCACGCTGGGGCCCATGCTCACACACCACAGCGGAGGGTGGGGTGGGGGAGTAGAGGAGAGTGGACCCCGAGTGCAGAATCAGGATAGCTTTTATAGGGTTACAACAAAGCCCGCACATCGCAAACCAATCATTCCTTAGCATCAAGAGCCCATGCAGTATGGGCCTATCGATTTGTACCACTCCATAGTTTCTAGGCCAATCCTTTCAAATTATCCAAGCCCACTCTCCGTGGACCAATCAGTTTCCTATAGTGTCAGAGGTCCACATTTGTGGGGGCTCCTGGGTGGGGGGGTGATGGCATAAGCAGTTTACAGAAGCCAGATAAGCAGTTAGTCAGCTCATTTCCTGTTATCTTACTGGGCCAGGATCACATACTTAAGGGCCTATCTTATGCCCTTTCTCCTAGTTGTATACAGAGAGCAGGCTCAAGGAATGTGACCTTTCACCTATTTTCTAACAAAGAGCAGGGTCTGGAATTTGGGGTATTTAGGGCTTCTAGGAGGCTGGAGTTAGGGCTCCTTCAGAGTGAGGTAGCATTTCTAAACTTCTGACTTCTTGGGGTCATTGGAGAATTAGGCTGTATTTTTCATCCTTTCAATATGATGTTTGTCTTTTTGAGACAGGCTTCATTTGCTTACTATAAGTTCCTCTAACTGCTTCTATTTTCTTACAAATAACATAATTTTGTTCTTTTATGAGTGAAAAAAGACATCCCTTCTCTCATGCGTGTGCGTGTGCGTGTGTGTGTGTATGCGTGTGCGTGTGCGTGTGCGCGTGCGTGCGTGCATGTGTGTGTGTGTGTGTGTGTGTGTGTGATCTATTCCTATACCAGCTCTATGGCTTAGCTATTGTGAATTGTACTGCAACAAACAGTCTACTGACAACACACCCAAGAGTAGTACAGCTCATCATATGATCATATGGAAACCCTATAATTTTTTTCTAGAAATTTCTACACTGACTTCCAGTGTCTGCAGTAGTTTGCAATGTGTGAAGGAGTGAAGGATTCCCCTTTGTCCACATCCTTGCCAGCATTTGTTGCAATTTGTTTGACAACTTGATTTTTGAAAAAAAAAAACACACACTGTGGAGAGCAGAGTCCCAATTAGAAGGCTGAGACAGAAGCCAGGAAAAGATGCCTCCAGGTTGCAGGTAAGCTGGCAGCAGAGCAAGGCACCATGAGTTTCAGATAAACCTGGGTATGTGTTGAAAACTGGATATGTCTTGGAAACAGTAGCAAGAGGGCAGCTGGATTCCCACATCCACTAGAAGGAGCTGTTGTAAGACCCGGAAAAAACGAGGGCGCCCCAGTGCCCCACGCATCAGAAGGTGACACCCATATCACTCGTGAGAAATGGTCTTGATGCAATAAACAAGAGGATTTCTTTTATTCCAGAGGCTCTGGGGTTCACAATCGTACGCTGTGCAGGGGTAGAGCACTGTGGGACCCCGAGTACAGGATTGGGATCGCTTTTATAAGTTTACAACAAAGCCCGCGAATCACAAGCCAATCATTCCTTAGCATGGAGAGCCCATGTAGTGCGAGCCAATCGATTTGTACCACTCCATAGTTTTTAGGCCAATCAGTTTTTTATCGGAGCTCGTGCTCTGTGGACCAATTAGTTTCCTATTTTCTTGGAAATTAGTTTCCTATTTTCTGTGGAACTCCTGGATGGGGGTAATGGCGTAAGAAGTTTACAGAAGCAAAATAAGCAGATAATTAGCTCATTTCCAGTTACCTTACAGGCCAGGATCCCTATTCAAGGTCTTTTTGCCTAGCTCTTAACAAAGGGCAGGCTCTGGAATGCGACCTTTTACCTAGTTTCTAACAAAGAGGACAAAGAGCAGGCTCTGGAATATGAAGTGTTTGGGGCTCCTTAGAAGGCTGGAGTTAGAGCTTCTTTGGAGCGAGATAGCATCTTAAACTTCTAACTTCTTTGGGTCATTAGAGAGTTAGGTTGTATTTTCTATCCTTTCACTGTCACCAGTATTTCTGAGGTTCGGTGGCTTTGTTATTTAAATGTACCCTCAACTGACCTGTGTTGTGGTTTGGGAGTGGAATGTCCCCCATAGGTTCACGTGTTGGACAGTTGATGCCCAGCTGGTGGTGCTCTTTTGGAAGGTTCTGAGAGACAGTAACTCGAGACTTTTACATAGTGCAACTTAGAAAACCATCAACCTTAAGATAGCACTCCCCACCCCAACTTCAAAACCTAGCACTTCCCTGGGCTTCAACGACTAGCGCCCCATCACCTCTCAAAGTAACTGTGTTTGCCCAAGGTAACCTAGAACCTTCCGCTGAGCCATGAATTGCCGCTGATCTTCCCATTCCTTATGACATAGATCGCTGCCTGAGCATCCCCTCCCCTTTTTCTTTATGGTCTTCTTCTTTAAAGACCCCCAGCTGCAGCTGTGTGAGGTCGAACTCCTGTGTCCCTGCGTGGGACATGAGAGAGGCCCCAGTGCACTGGAGAATTAAACCTCATGTGTTTGCATCAAGAACGGTCTCTCGTGAATTTTTTTGGGCGTCGTCCTATCCCGAGACTTGAGTGAGGATCTCCCAGGATTCGGGAGTCTTTCAGTTCTAGAACCTTTAGAAGTGGAGCCTTGACGGGAGCAGTAAGCCTCGAGGTTTCATCGCTCAGCTCCACTTCTTGTTGACCTTTTTCCTGACTGCGGGTGCAACATGGCCAACTAGCCCATGTTCCCTCTACCATGCTGACCCCACTGCATGCCCGTTCGTTCCCTTTGAACTGTAAACCAAAATAAACTCTTACTCCTTGGTGTTGTTTCCTGTCAGGTGCTTGGTCACAGCACACGGAAGTAACTAATGCAGCCTGCTGTGGTTGGTATTTGCCTGAAAAAAGCAAAGGGCCCCAGGGGCCGGATGCTAACATTTTAAAGATGAACCCTGGCAGACCAGCCCAGGCATTCAGCAAGTGTCCATAGCAGCTGCCTTCTTTGACTGTGCTGAAGCAATCTCTTGCTGGTGTCATCTCTTTAGCCCTAGGCTCCCTTTGTTCCAAATCATATCTCCAGGATTTGGCTTGCTTAGGACTTAGCATGAATCATTCTTGTGGGACCAGGAGGGTAATGAATGCTACTAATTAGCTTGCTAAGTATTCTCTGAAACTAGAGGATATTTGGTTTTAACTAGCCAGCTGAGGTAATGATCTCTTTATTATGCATGAGTCTTATTACATAAGCCACCTGGGCATTCAAGACTAGTTAGCTCAGATAAATGAGCATATAGGCACCAGCCAAAAACAACATTACCATTCATGCCCTGCAGCTTCCTCCTGTGTTGAGGGCCCAGGGCTCCATCTCTTGTGGTGTAAACTGATCATCATGTCTGGAAGCATGTGGACATTTCTGGTCCATCATACAATGTCGGTAAACCATTTACTCTGCATTTCCCCAGGTTTCAAGAACTGGTGAGGACAGCTCAGACACTTTAAGGACACCTTCTCTAAAACACAGCATTCCAGCTGACAGGAGGGACCAGTTCATACAAGTGGTCTCCTAGAGAGTGTGTCTACACCTCATAACTCACTATCTTCAAATGATTGGGCAAAGGGTAAAGGCTTGATCCTAACAGGGCAAATCAGATTCTTTTCCCCAAAAGTAAAACTGTGGAGCTAGCTGCGCATGGTGGCCCATGCCTGTAGTCTCAGAACCTGGGGTGTAGAGGCAGGAGGATGTCTGAGTTTGCGGTTGGGTTGATGTTCATAGAGTTCCATGCCAGCCAGTGTAGTGGTAAATCTCCAACCCAAAAAAAGCCTGGTCAAAGAAATCTCAACTCGTTTAATTGGAATACAAGCTACACGCCTAGATTGGGCAGATCTCCCACTACACTCCTCTATTTTCCATCTATAAGATCCCATAGAACTTGTGGTTTCTCTAAGCCACGTGTTCCAGTCTCCTTCTACCACTTTCTCCTCTATCTCTTCCCCTTCCCTCTTTTCCTTTCCTCCCAAACTTTTCAGCTCCACCTTCCCTCCTTCTGCCCAATCATTGGCTCAAGCCTTTATTTGAAAAGTGAAGGTGAGAAGGTTCACAAGACACTGTATAGTGATTCACTCCTCCTCTGCAGCCCCTCCTGGGAGAGCAGAATTGACATCAAAATAGCAGGCCAGGGCTATCCAGACAAGCCAGTACTACATAGTGAGACCATAACTGAGAGAGACAGAGGCAGACAGACAGACAGACAGACCGTGGAGCCAGCCTGTGTTTACCCATGTGATCACAGCTGGGTCCACTAGCTGCAATTCAGCCATATTCAGTCTTGCTCCTTGAGAAGCAGAGAAGGCTGGGCTCTAGTCTCAGAAATGGAGCTACAAAGCCAGGAAAGACTGACCAAGACAGCCTCTTGGCTGGGGTGGGAGTGAGCATGGGGGTTGCTTGGGCTGCTGGAAAGAAGGTTCTGTAATTAAGAACACTTGCTGATGTTGCAGAAGAATCACGTTCCGTTCCTACACCTATAAGACAGCTCATGACAATGTACCCTCTTTTTACCTCATTGTGTACCAGACATACATGTGACACACAGACATACATGCAAGCAAACAATGATACACATTAAATAAAAATAAATTGACCCGTCCAGCAGGTCCAGTTATTCCAGGGTCTCGAAGAGGCACTACCTGAGGGTCAAAAATGGGGGGGAGAGAAAAGGGAGGCCAAGCACGCTAAGAAAAACAAGTCAGTCTGGGTTGTGTCATGGCTTCATTTAATATCGGGGAGGTAAGTGGGTTTTAAGGCTTACAGAGAAGGAATTGACCTTCACACCAGACAAAGGAGGGAAGGGCAGAGACACCCCTAGCAATGGAAGCAGGAAGCGAGGAGGTCATCCAGGTGGGGACACCTGGAGATAATGCCAGCAGGAACATTCCGCAGTTAGGGCAGGAACATCTTGTGGCATTCTCTGTCTCGCACTGATAGCTCAAGGGGAAGGCTCTAGTTAATTGTTCTACCTTCTCGGCAGCCACCACCTTAGGGCTGTGAGTAAGCATTAAATCTGAATAGCTCAGGCTGGCTTCCCACAATAAATGAGTAATTTTTTTTTTTTAAGGGCCTCCTGGTTTGGTTGTGATGATAGTCCCTGTGGCTCAAGCATACTCAACACAAAGGCAGGAAAGCTACAGTTTCGGGATAGCCTGGGCTACATCATGAAACCCCTTCTTCTTTTCCACATATGCACAATTTAGGATACTCTCATCTGCAGCCCTCAAGACCAAAGTTCTGGCCCTTGACAACACTGCAGTATCTTTATATCAAGTCTCTGTGTGATCACAGAGAGCAGCTGGTTTCTGTCACTTTCCCCCAGAGTCTGAACTAGCATGACTTTGTCTCCTGTCTCTCCAGGGAATGTCACTGGTCATTAGAGTTGGAAAGAAGTGTGTAGATAAGAATGGCAGCATTGTCATTTCCACTGGGCTGGAAAGCGCCTAAGAGACTCGCTTCTAGAACACACCACAGCCTATTTGTATGCAGAGGGCAGCTTCATCCAGCCCACAGACCCAGGAAAGCGCCTTATTCCGTGCTAAAAATGAACATTTCTGTTCTACTTACAAAGAGCTTCCCTGAGGTACAGACAGGAGAATTCTCTGTTTGGAAGACAATTTTAAAAAATAAGCTGCAGCAGGTGCCCATGGCTGAACTACCCCCATACAGTGTCCCTCAGGGAAATTCTGAGTAGTTATTCTGTCTTAGGGTTTCCATGGCTGTGAAGAAACACCGTTATCATGGCAACTCTTATAAAGGACAACACTTAGCTGGAGCTAGCTTACAGGTTCAGAGGTTCAGTCCATTGTCAAGACCGGAAGCATCGCAGCATCCAGGCAGCCATGGTGCTGGAGGAGGTGAGAGTTCTGCATCTTGATTGGAAGGTATTCGGGAGGAAGACTGTCTCTTCCAGGCAGCTAGGAGAAGGGTCTCAAAGCCCAATGACATTATGACACTTCCTCCAACAAGGCCACATCTGTTCCAACAAGGCCACGCTTCCTAATAGTGCCATTCCCTGGGCCAAGCACATTTAAACCACCACAATACCCAAACAGAACGGCTACCACCCTGCATCTTTCCTGACAATGGATGAAGTTCCTGTTTCCTGAATGGTTAGCAACAGGAGGGGCAGCATGGTTCTATCTCTTCTTGCTGGTAGCTGTAACTTAAGAGGGATGTGCCAAAGCAGCCTGTCAAAATGACAGAGTACATAAATAAAGCAACCAGAGAACAGAGAGGCTGGCAGCTCAGGTGGCCTGTCCGGAAGAGGTAACCAATGTTGTGGGTTCAATGAGCCCATGGAAGGACAAAGACACATGGATGGAAGATGGGGGGTGGGGTGGGTGGAGGGTGGGGGTGGGAGTGGGGAGTAGGGGCCCTCATTGCTAATAGGTGGTGAATTTGGCTTTGTTGAATTTAAAGTCTATAATTCTCTTGAAGGTGTTCACCCAGCTAGATTCTCATGTAACCGCTGCTTTTACAGATTAAAATTCGAGAGCTTAGCAGGTACCGTAGGCCCTGGCACTAGTTGGCATGTAGATGTAGTCACATCTGGAAGATCTTCCCACCATGCATGTGAATAGGAGAGTTAGATCTGAATTATCCTTGTGGGACAGTGTGGGACTCTCCCATTCTCTCCCTCCCTTCCTACTCCTCCTCTCTTTCCCTCTCTCCTCCTCTCCCTTTTCTTTGTTTGAGAAGGGCTTCATGCATTCCAGGCTGTCCTCAAACTCTACAACTAGTCAAAGATGACCTTAAATTTCTGATCTTCCTGCCTCCACCTTCCAAGGGCTGAAATAACCTGTATGTATTTGTCCTGGGGACCGGAACACCCTACCACCTAAGCTACATCCCCACAGGACTGCTTTCAATATTTTAATAGTCGCTCTGCTCAGTAAACTGTAAGGCAAAGGGAGTTTCTCTGACCTGGTGCCTGAAGTTTAGGGCACAGGAGATCACTGCCATCCTTTTAATTACAGTCTCTGGAAGAAGAGACCCTCTCTGATTTGAAGAAAGCTTTTTTTTTTTTAAATCTTATTAACAATAATGTATCCCAGCTCTGCAGTAATTACAGGCCTATTCCTGAAGCAATCAAATTGCTTATTTGCAAGAAGGACTGTTTCCTTTCCCTAATGAATACTAACAGTCCTCCGGAGCCTGGAGGTGATGTGTGTGAATGCCCCACTGTAACAATGAAAAGCGATTATGAATAAATGACACATGGCCGCTCTGTTCTTAAAAATCACCGCGTGATCAGTTTGAGAGACACGCACGAGATGGGACTCGGGAGATTTTGTTTTAATTATTCTGCCTGGAGGGAAACAGCACTTTGTTTTCTGCTGGCACAGTCCTACAGAGAAGCTTAAAGGGACTTGGAAAGCACAAGCCAATTAATCTTTCTCAAACCGCACTGGCAGATACAGGCACCCTCATTTTCGGGGGTGGTGGGTGGGGTGGGGGTGGAGGGTAGGGGTGGGGGCGAGGTGCCGATAGACGGGTGTTTCTGTTCTCAGTGGGATGTTTAAAGGTTCGTTGTCATCACATCCCACAGATTTGTCTTTATGGAGCTGCTGTGACCATAGTTTGCATTTGAAAATCCACCAGAAAGGGGAAGGATGAACAGAAGGTTTTGAAGGGGAGATTTTTAATTTTTTAATCTGACAACTTCCTCGTGTGATTTTTTTTTTAAACAAGGCTTGTGAGTGTGCATAGACATGTTTGTGGATGTTTCAGTGTGGGGGCCAGGAGATAGGATGGGAAGATGTGTAAAAAGAGGATATTTCATTTTAGCTGCTTGGAAATAGACTCACTGTCCCACACTGCAGGTTGGTGTGCATGAACTAGAGACCACTGACCAGGCTATAGTTCTGTTACCCAAAGACACTGGAATAAAAACTTTCAGAATGTAAATGAAGGGTCTGGTTTTGAGTTCACACTTGATCCCATCTGAAGACCACCATGGCCTAGAATGGCAGTGTACAGCTAATTTCTCCTGGGGA
This sequence comes from Apodemus sylvaticus, assembly GCF_947179515.1. NCBI lineage: Eukaryota > Metazoa > Chordata > Mammalia > Rodentia > Muridae > Apodemus > Apodemus sylvaticus. Next base: position 58,884,833 of record NC_067489.1, read on the forward strand.
ATACAGTATGGATCACCAGGAAGCCTCTCAGAGAACATATTGAAAAAATTTCTTACCATTTGTTGTTGAAAATTAATTCATTCATAATTCATGCACGAGAGGCTGCCATTTTGGAACTTCTAGCATGATAAAGCAGAGTCCCCAGGAGCCAAGGGCTTTAAATTTCCAGAGAGTCTTTATGGCAACCGATGTTATTTATCCATTTTTTCCTAGCTGGCTTCTTTGATTCTTATGCCTTCTGCCTCTTATTTCTTTGCATGACTTTGACCCATATAGCAGTCAGCAGGAGTCAGCAGACACCCTCCCCCAAAACATAGGAGGCTTGTTTCTCACTAGCTTGCGGGGGGACAGGAAGTGAATTCAGAAACTGTTTGCAAGAATTTCTGGAGCTTCGCACTACATTCTTTGACAGGTTCAAGCATTTAACACATCACATTGACCCGGCCTCTAGCTGGTTCCATATAGAACCCACGGACCTGTTCGGATGATAAGCAAATCAGTGCACTTCTCTGACTACAGCACCTTATTTTTTCCTGTCTCCTTTTATGTTTTTGTGTGTGTGTGTATTCTGAAAATGTCAAACTATAATACCCTGCTTCTTGGAATACCCTTGGTATAACACAGATTCCCTGTGCGTCAATATTAAATATTCACATAAGCGTTGGATCTATTTAACACTTATGTCCCCTCATACTTTCACCTCATTGCTTATCTGTATTGTTTAGGCACCTGGGGTTCTGTTATAAAACAGTAACTTAACCCCTGCACTCCGGAGGCAGAGGCAGGTAGAACTCTGTGAGTTTGAAGCCAGCCTGGTTCATATATGGAGTTCTAGAACAGCCAGGTCTATGTAGAACTCCCTTAACAAACAAACAAACAGTAACAATTATAACCAAACCAAGAAATTAGAACCCAGGATATTAGCTCAGTGCTAAAGTGTTTGCCTGGCTCTCTCCTTGCCTCCTCCCTATGACTGGTTAATCTTAATATCACGTAGGCAGAGCTTTAGTTAAACATGCCACACAGTACCAATGTTTACATAAAAGAAGTATGCAATATGTTTAAAATAAGAATCCATGTGGACAATGAAACTCTGTCAGAAAATTAGAGGGAATCCAATGGTCAGGCTCACCTTAAAAACGAAGAAAGAGTGAAGGACAGAAGAAAGGAGAGGTCTACTCCTAATAGGAAGGGAGTCTCTGAAGACGCTGATTATGGGGTTCCCTCTGGGCCTGGAACAATTAGCTATCAGAAAATGAGAGGCCAGCTTTTGTGCTCCGGGGGTCTGAAGGGACTGTAACAGGTGAGAATGATTACTGTCTCTTAAAAGCTCCTTCCTGTCATGAAGTCCTTCTCCCCGCACCCCTCCCGTGGTGTGCGAGGGGTGCTTGCAGCATTGGGTAAGTCTGAATCTTTGAAAGTTTGAGATCTTAAGAACTTGAATATTTGACATCTTGGAAAATATCACTGTTTGAAGATTCACCAGAGATACACTTCTTGCTTTATTTTTCTATTAAAATCACACACACACACACACACACACACACACACACACCTAATACAACAAAACAGAAAACTTTCTCATATTTAGGAAACACAAGAGGAATGTTGCTGTTGTAGTTTGATTAAAAAATCATAGACTCATGTGTTTGAGCACGTGGTCCCACTGGTAGCTGCTGTCTAGAGACACCATGGACCCTTTAGAAGACAGAGCCGTAAGGGAGAAAGTAGGTGACTAGAGGTGGACTCCTCACTTCTGTTCTTTCTCTGTCTCCTGTAGCTTAACGATAGGAGCAGCCACCTCACACTCCTGCTGTCCTGTGTACCCCCACTACAATGGAAGGTGTCCCCTCAGACTGTGAGGAAAAATCAACTCTTAAATTCTTGTCAGGTGTTTTCTCACAGGTTGCTATCTCCTGAGGTCGGGATATGAAAGGAGACTCCCTACCCCCAATCTCTTTACTGATTAAATCACTGGGTCAAGGAGAACACTGGGAGAAGGTGACAACACATGAATCTTCCCGAGACGTGAGAGATAAAATGAGACATGAACTTGGCTGTGAGGGAGGCGTATGCATGTGTTGTTAGGCCCCAGCAGAAAGCATACAGGACACAGGGCCTGGGAGAGGGTAGCCATTTTCTCATTTTCCCTGCTGAGAAGATAAGATAGATGCTTGTGTTGATGACAGGGTGAATGTTATTAAACTAATGGAGGACAATCTGACAGAGACTTAATTAAGGAGCTGGGAAACTCAATATGTCCTGTACTTAGTGTAGGATGAAAAAGCCTAGGAAAGGAATTTCCCTGTGAGAGGGCGAGTCGATGGTGAATTCTCTCTCTGAGGTAAAGATTTTTAGTAACATGGAGTGTTACTGGAATTTTTTGAAATGAAGTTTGTAGTACTGTGCGCGCGTGTGTTTGGGGGGTTGTTTGTTTGTTGTTTTTGTTGGTTTTTTTTTTTTTTGCAGCTGTTGTGAAAATTCTTCTAGAAGACAGACCCACTTTGGAGGAAGTCTCCTTTCCTAGCCCTGAGGAGGAGCTGAGATTCCCATGTTGGCTAGATGAAGGTCTTCAGAGGCCGAAGTGTGGACGGCCTAGTCCAGGATCGGAGAGGACTGAAGGAGAGGCTGCCCACTGTTCCACAACCATGTGTGTGAATATGCTTTTACATACAGAGTCTCTTTAAAAAAAAGAAGCTGAAGGTTCAGGGAGCATCTTTATTTGTAGTGCAATCAGCAGAACCCCTAGTCCTTCCTGTATTTATTTTTGTAGAGCAGGGGGTGGAGCCCATGTCCTTTCATGTGTAGGTCAGGAATCAGTAAACTATAGCCCCAGTCTGAGCAATTAACCCTTGTGAACCTTCTCGACTGCTGAACAGAACTTCTGGCTTTACCTACACAGTTATTACTCAAAAGATTCATGTGGGGATGGCGATGGCTCAGCGGTTAAGAGCACTGACTGCTCTTCCGAAGGTCCTGAGTTCAAATCCCAGCAACCACATGGTGGCTTACAACCACCTGTAATGCGATCTGATGTCTTCTTCTGGGGTGTCTGAAGACAGCTACAGTGTACTTGCGTATAATGAATAAATAAACCTTTAAAAAAAGATTCACGCCGGAACACACGGAGGTGTAGGGAGTACGAGGAGGTGAGACCAGCCTGAGTTACACAGTGTGATGGCTTAAATATGCTTGGCTCAGGGAGTGGCACTATTAGCAGGTGTGGCCCTGTGTTGCAAGATATTTCCTATCCATTCACATTGAGACAGCGAGAGATCAGTGATTGGAGGGGAGAGAGGAGGAGGAGCTAAGAGAAGTGAGGGGCGGAGAGGGAGAGTCTCAGTGGACAGAGAGGGAGATGCGGATGTCCAGATGACTTCGGACATATTTCTGGTGTTTCGGAGAGGTTAGAAATATTGGGATAAGACTATATCATCGTAAATTGGCATTATGTAATTGGGAGTTTTATATACTTAAATATATTTGGTTAACTATTTAAGTTTAAGAGTCAGGCTTTACCGGGTATTTGAGTGTAGGGCAGGGGTGGGGGGTGGGGGGTGCAGGATTCCCACCGTTTACCGGGTCTAAACATAGCTGGGTTGCTGTGAGAGCTGGCTGAAAGAAACTGGCTCAGTGGCGACAGTGAGAGTCGCCCTGAGCTGGACCAGCCAGGACTTGGTGCAGAGGCCTGGCAGGGTGGTCATTATTAATTATTTACCCCTATATCCCTATTGGAGTAGATATGTCAACTGTGGGTGTGGGTTTTGATACGTTGTCCTAGCTGCCCAGAAGCCAATATTCTGCTAGCAACCTTCAGATGAAGATGTAGAACTCTCAGTTTCTCCCGTACCAGGCCTGCCTGGATGCTGCCACGCTCCCACCTAGATGCTAATGGACTGAACCTCTGAACCTGTAAGCCAGCGCCAATTAAATGTTGTCCTTTATAAGAGTCGCCTTGGTCGTGGTGTCTGTTCTCAGCAGGAAAACCCTAAGACACACGCAGCAAGCTCCTTTCTCAAAATAGTCAACACTGGGGATACAGCTCTGTGATGCAGAATTAGTTAAACACGAACAGTGCCGAGGGTTTGCTCTCCAGCAGACCATGAGTAAGGTAGGATGCAGGGAAAGAGAAAGTGAGGAGATGCCAAACATCCCTCAGCACAAGAGAGACCCAGCACCTCTGAGACAGAGGGTTAAGGTTGTGCGCAGTGCAAATTGAAAGAGAGCTTGCAAAAGGTGGTGCAGTATCATTTAAGGAGAACTAAAAGCTGTGTCTGTGGTTTCAGCCTTGTTTTCTGTTCAGTGAGGATCTATAGTCAGCTCTTACAAAGCTCCTACAAACCAAGGATTAACCCTGGGTGCTGAGACCCTGGCTTGCAGCATTCCTTGTGTCCTTTTTTAGGGGGAAGTACCCCTGCCAGGTTCCCAGAGACATCTGCAGAAACCACTTACAGAAACCACGGTGGGGACAGGCCCCTAAGAAGCTTTTGCCTTTGTAGCTAAACCTAAATGCAGTCCCAAGCAGAATTGGGGAGCTCAGAGGCCATGCATCTGAGAGGAGTGAGACCTGGAATTAGGTAGGGTCATGTCCTCTCAGTTCCTTTTCAGAGGGAGATGGGGGTGTAGGTCCTAGACTTGAGCCAGGCAGGAAGCAGTACTCTGGAACTTCTGTCATTTCCAAGAAAATGTGTCAACCTGACCCCCCAACTACCAAAACCACCAACAATGAGGTTGACAACAGCCAATATTTTAAATACTATAGGAATGTATCTGTGTGCTTCTGCTGACTTGGTGAAAAGTCTCAGAGAGGGCAAACGGTGCAGAGCACCTTCAGAATGACACTTTTGCTTCTGATAACTTTCTAGAAAAATGAAATGTGCTGTGAAGGATAAATTGCGGTTTGATGCGAATTGTCTTGTTAAAATGTCATTTCTCCTCCCCAGCTAACTACTTCCCATGTCATTAAGCCAGTTGATTGGTTATGTCTAGACAATCATGATGGTGATTTACTACCTTTATGTATGGTTGATGCTGGGGGGGTCCAGGGTGGGGGAAGGGCAGGCACATCCCCATCTCTGGTGTCTCTCGGAGAGTTGATGATCAAGTCCCCAGCCGAGGCATTAAACACAGCAATAGAACACGGAGACACAGAGAAGCATTTCCACCGCAGGTTATGAGCTGAGATATAAAATAAGATTTATTTGCAACAATCTGATAGAGAAAATTGAGTCCTGGGAATTGATGTCCTACAAAGGCTTTCTCATCACCCGGGGAGCGAGTCACACTGCAAGAGGAAAGAGTCGGTGATGGCAAAGACATAAAGTGGGAGCTTTGACATTTCCTGCAGCCACTCTTAAAGATAAAGGAATTGACCAGTTTGTACAACGTGAAATACGCTCACAATTACAGTCTTCTCTGATCCAGGCTCTGCTCACAGTTGGATACCCTGGCTTTTTAAATTGATGCTATCATTCAACCTTTTTTTTTTTTAATGCACTTCTTCTGCAAATGTGGTACCAAATAAAACAACCATCTCCCCAAAATAGCAGCTCCTATTCCCGAAAGGTTTAATCCTAGGAAATAATTTCAAATAAATGAGACATAGCGACTACCATTTTACTTCCTATTTCCTAAATTCTCTGAGACTCACCATCGCCATGTGAGTGTAATGGTGTAATAAATACAAGTTAATATTTTTAAGTGCAACGGGAAACAAGGAGTGTTACATTACATTTTCCTTGCACAGTATTCATTCAGTATTCAACATTGTTGCAGTTTTAATGTGTGTCTGATACTGATAGGCTACATTCAGAAAGAAGGTATATGTGGCCTCTCAGTTTGTATATAATCCAACCAGTGCTTCCAGAATACTTTCTATGTCTCCTCATGTTTGTAATCTGACAGGTCTCAGACAGAACTAAAAACAATGTACTGGCTTATAAACCTGAGAGAGCTTAGTCTGAATCAGGATCTCCCTCCCTCCCTCCCTCCCTTACCTCCTTCCCTCCCTCCCTCCTTCCCTCCCTTCTTGTTAAGTCACATTCATTGAACATGGTGGAATGCCCATCAGAATTCAAGCCCTGTGCGTTGGAGCTCAGTGGCTGAATCCTTGCCCATTACGGTAATATCCTGCTTTCCATCATCAGCTCTTATCAGTATGAGAAAGTTTAAAAAAAAAATGAATGGAGATTCCAGTCAGACTAGAAAGTCTGGGTCATCAGTTGTTTCTCTGTTGGATCATTAAGATTGAGTTTAAAAACAAAACCAACCCCTTTATTTTGAAGCAATTATAGTCTCATAGAAAGTTGCAAAACTATGAATTCTGTGTGTTCCTCTGTCTTCCTCCAGTTGTGGCATCTGGCATCTTATATAATGATGGCATGATATAATTAGCCAATATATTGTCATAGGCTGGCAATGTTAACTAGACCAGAGTAGTTTTTCTTTTCTTTTCTTTTCTTTTCTTTTCTTTTCTTTTCTTTTCTTTTTTCTTTTCTTTTCTTTTCCTTTTCTTTTCTTTTCTTTCCTTTCCTTTCCTTTCTTTCCTTTTTTTAAATTTTTTAAAATTTTTAAAATTATTTATTTATTTATTTATTTATTTTTTGGTTTTTCGAGACAGGGTTTCTCTGTTATAGTTCTGGCTGTCCTGGAACTCACTCTGTAGACCAGGCTGGCCTCAAACTCAGAAATCCGCCTGCCTCTGCCTCCCAGAGTGCTGGGATTAAAGGTGAGCACCACCACCGCTTGGCCAGAGTAGTTTTTCTATGTACTCATTTGTATATGTGTCTGTTTATAGTCCTGTGAGTCTTTTTTTTGATGGTGCTAGGGGTTGAACCTGGGGCCTCGGGCATGCTCAGTAAATGATCCTCTGCTGAGCTATAGCCCCCTGATACTTGTATACAGTCTGGTCCCACACAAGCCTATTACCACCACCCCAGTCTCCGCTCAGAACAGTAGCATTGATACAAAGCCCTCCCTGACTCTGTGACATCACAGCAGTATTCCTGTTCCTAACCCCAGCCACCACAAATCAGTTTTCTACTACCATATTTTTCTGTATTTTGAGGCAGGGTCTCAAGTAGTTGGGACTGGACTCAAGTCTCTAAGTCTCTTGTTGAGATGTACAAGATGTATAGTGTATACTGCTATGCTTGGCTTTATTGGGTTCTCTGTATTTTATTTTCTGACGCCATTGCCACACTTTTGACATTTCAAGGATGTTAGGTAAATGGACTCACACAGTATACGTTGTTGTTTGAGGGTGTCCTCAACATTTTTTCATGCTAGAAATGTTTTTTGCTTTTTACATTTTTCTCATATTGAAGAGAGAATCTTTTCATACAGTATGTTCTAGTTATTGTTTCTCCTCTTCCCACCCCCCCAGATTCTCCCCAGCTCCCCTCCCGGATGAACCCACACCCTTTCTTTCTCTCTTTAGGAAATAAACAGACTCATAAGGAATAATAATAATAAAATAATTTAAATTAAACAAAACTTAACAAATGTATAGGGTAAAACAATCAAACAAACAGAGAAAAAGGAGCCAAAGAAAAACACATGGAACACATCTAGATGCAAAAGTACACACACTCACAAACACAGGAATTTCATAAAAGCGCAAAATCACAAGTTATAATATATATGCAACAGACCTGTAAGGTTAAAAGCAAAAACAAAAACAAAAAAACAAAAAAGCCTCAACAAAACATTTTAAGGCAAGGTTCCTCCAAGAAAGCCATGGGGTTCATTTTGTGTTGGCTGTCTACTGCTGAGCATGACCTTTCCTTAAGTGTCCTGTGTATCCCCGATGAGACTCTGTAGGAGAAAACTATTTTTTTCACTTACAAGCAAAACAATTGGCCACAGCTTGTAGGGGCGGGGCTTGTGTCCACTTCCTCCCTCAGCCCTGTGACCTCCATCGGGTGCAGACCTGTGCATGCCACCACACTCTGTGACTTGATGTGTGCATGGTCCTGCTGTGTTTACAGGTGTTTGTTTCTTTGGTGTCCTCCGTCCCCTCTGGCACTTAGACTCCTTCCACTTCTTCCTCAGGGAAGGGATTTCATGGAGACATCTCTTCATGACTGAGGGTTCCAGGCTCTCGCGGTCTCTGAACATTGTCTGGCTCTTGGGTATTTAAGAAGCTTTCCTGATAGTGACTGGGCAAGGCAAGGGTCTAGGAGCATAGAAGACTGTCATTAGGAGTCATTTTGTTGCTATGTTTCCTTAGCAGAACAGTAGTGTTTGGTTTTCTCCTAGGTCCTTGGAATGTCTAGTCTTAGGTTCTTGGCCACCCAAGTAGAATTAGAAATGGACTTTCTCTCATGAACTGGGTCTTACATCCAATCAGATTTTGGTTGGTTACTCCCACAAGCTTTGTGTCAATATTGAGCTAATGCATCCCGCAGGCAGGACACTACTATAGATCAAAGGTTTTATAGCTGAGTTGGTATTTACCTTTCTCCTTTGGTAGCATGCCAAATACCTTCTGGTGCCAAGAACACTAGCTTTAGGGGTGAAGGCTCTAGGTAGGCACCCGCTCACCTTCTCCATGTTCAGTAAGTTGTGTAGACATTGTCTTCAGCCATGGTGCCTTACCATCAATTTGAGGAGAACAACCAATGGCCGTGGCAACAGCCTAGGCTGTTTGCGGGGTGTGTGTGCTCCATTAGGCCCCTCTACCCAACAACTCAATTAGCTATAACTCGTTCCCAGTACTGGGAGTTTCATTTGGTGAAGAGAAGTGTCTAGATGGGGCTTCCCCGACCCCCATTATTTGGCAATTCCATTTGCATCTCCTTCATTTATATATCTATGTTTTAGGAAGGTTCTACTGTATTTCCATAGAGGATTTCCATATAACTTCTCCAATGGCCCTTGGCATTAGCCATTCCTCTCTGTATTCCTCGCCTTACTCCTCATTTGAGCCCCCTGTTCTCATCAGTTCATAGCTATCTATTCTACTTCCCTTTCCTAGGAGAGCCCTTCATCCCTACAAGACTCTTACTACATACATCTATGCCAAACTTCTGCGGTTCTGTAGATTGTAGTGTGGTTATCAAAGACTTAACAGCTAATGACCACGTGTAAGTGAATACAAACCACATTTGTCTTTCCAGGTCTGGGTTACCCCACTCAGGATTTTTTTTTTTTTTTAGCTCCATCCATTTACCTGTGAGTCTCACTTTTAATGGCTGAGTAATATTTATTGTATAAACAAACATACACCATTTTCTCTGTCCATTAATCTGTTGGTGGGCAGCTAGGCTGTTTCCAAATTCTGTTTACTGTGTAGAGAGCAACATTGAGCATGGTTGAGCTCATGTCTCTGTGGTAGGATGAAGCATCCTTTGGGTATAAGCCCAAGAGTGGCATAGCCGGATCTTGAGGTAGATTGATTCTCACATTCCTGAGAAACTGTCACATTTATTTTCATGGTGGCTGTTTCAGCAGTGGAGGAGTGTTTCCTTTACTCCACATCCTTGACAGCATGAGCTGATGTTTAATTGATCTTAGCCATTCTGACAGGTGTAAGATGAAATCTCAAAGACTTTTTGATTTCCATTTCCCTGATGGCTAAGGATGTTCAATATATCTGTAAGTGCTTCTCAGCCATTTGAATTTCCTCTTTTGAGAATTTTATTTAGATCTGAATCCAATTTTTTTTAACTGGGTTATTTGTTTTTTTGATGTCCATTTTTTTTTTTAGTTCTTTATATATTTTAGATACTTCTAACACATGTGTAATTGGTAAAAAATATTTTCTAATTCAGCAGGCTGTAATTTTGTTTGAGTGATCAGAAGGTTCTATGCCTTTCAGAAGGGTCTCTGTTTCATAAGATCCTATTTATCAATCGTTGTTCTTAGTGACTGTGTTATTAGTGTTCTGTTCAGAAAGTCTTTTCCTGTACCAATGAGTTCAAGGCCATTCTCCACTTTTTCTTCTATCAATGTGTCTGGCTTTATGATCTTTGATCTGCTTAAAGTTGAGTTTTGTGTAGGGTGATAAGTATGGATCTATTTGCATTCTTCTGCATCCAGCCATCTAGATTGACCAGCACCATATGTCAAAGATGTAGTCTTTTTCCAGTGTGTATTTCTAATGTGTGTGTGTGTGTGTGTGTGTGTGTGTGTGTGTGTGTGCATGTCAGGTGTCCATAGGTATCTTTGGGACATCAATTCAATTCCATGGATCATTATATCTGTTTCTGTGACAATACCATGGTATTTATATTACTACAGCTATATAGCATAATTTGAGATGGACCAGTTACACCTCCAGCAGTACTTTTAATATTCAGAACGTTTTTGTGCTATCTGGAGTTTGTTGGGTTTCCATATGTAGCTGCAAATTGTCTTTTAAAGGCCTGTGAAGAATTGTGTTGGAATGTTGATGGGGAATACATTGAATTTGTAGATGGCTTTTGGTAAGATGACCATTTTCACTATATTAATCCTACTTATCCAAGAGCACTGGATAGCTTTTCATCTTCTAATGTCTTCTTCAATTTCTTTCTTAAATGTCTCAAAGTTTTTATCATACAAGTCTTTCATTTGCTTGGTTAGTGTTACCCTGATTTTTGTTGTTGTTTGGCTATTGTGAACGATATGGTTTCTCTGATTTCTTTCTCAATCCCTTTGTATATGGGAAGGCTACAGATTCTTACATATTAAATTTGCATGCTGCTATTTTGCTAAATGTGTTTATCAGCTATAGAAGCTTCCTGATAGAATTTTTTAAAAGATTTATTTATTTATTATATGTAAGTACACTGTAACTGTCTTCAGACACCAGAAGAGGATGTCAGATCTCTTTACAGATGGTTGTGAGCCACCATGTGGGTGCTGGGATTTGAACTCATGACCTTCAGAAGAGCAGTCAGTGCTCTTATCTACTGAGCCATCTCTCCAGCCCCTGATAGAATTTTTTAAGGTCACTTGTATATACAACCATATCATCTGTAAATAAAGATACCTTTGAGTTCTTCCCTTTCTATGTGGATCCCCTTGATCTCCTTCAGTTGTTTTATTGCTCTAGCTAAGATTTCAAGTTCTATATTGAATAGGTATGGAAAGAGTGAACAACCCTGTCTTGTTCCTGATTTTAGTGGAATTGCTTTGAGTCCATTTAAGGTTGCTGTTGGCTACAAGCTTGCTACAAATCACCTCTATTATTTTGAGGTATGGCACATATATCCTAGTATTTCCAGAACTTTTATCATGAAGAAGTGTTAGATTTTGTCAAATACCCTTTCTGAATCTAATGAGATGATCATGCAGTTTTTTTTCCTCTCAGTTTGTTTATATACAAAGTGTATTCAGTAGATTTACACATGTTGGACCATCCCTGCATCTCTGGAATGAAGTCTACGTGATCATGGTAGATGATCTTTTGAATGTATTAGACTAATCCTTGGATGCATATGCTGTTGGTATTTGGAGGTGACCCATTGGAAGGATCAGATGGATCCGTAAAGATGTGCCCTCACAGTAGTGTCTGGGCCCTGCAAGCATCATGAGGGCAATCCTAGGTACGATGGAGAGGAAGACTTGCTGTGATATAAAAGATAAACAGCCAGAGACACATAGAAGGGGCCAGGCTGAACCAGGCCATGAGGGGCCAGGGTGAGAAAGGGAGAGAAGAAAGAGGGAGCAAAAACTATACCTGGGAACCCAGAGACCAAGAGGTCAAAAGCATTAAGAGGCTGGTCGCCAAAATGGCTGAGGTTATATAGGAAGTGGCTTGAGAACAGAGGCTCAGGAGCAGAAGCCCAGCCTAGTCCCTAGGCTGGACAGTTTGAGGGTAGGGAGTGGGGTGAGATCTACAGAGGGGAGCCAGGACTCTGTAGCAGGTAGGGGAGTGAGGACTAGGGTTCACTTTGATTTGTTAAACAGGCACCTCAGTTGGCCATTTGTCTTCAATTTGAGGCCTAACAGAAAAGATCTGCATGGGAAGTGAAGACTAAAACTCACATCACACACACACCCAACCCCACCCCTTCCCTATCCCCACCCCCACCCCTGGCTCTGGGCAAAGAGACACCATATTGTTGGTGATGTTCTTGCATCAGTCAAGGGCAGAGCAGATAGTGATCCTTTGTTTATCCTAATTTGATGCCTGGCTTGGGGACCAAAGATGTGTCCTATACCTAGTACTCATCAAATGAAATCAAGCCAAATCCAGGTAATGCAGCATGGGAGGAGGAAGACAGACAGACACCTGCCAATCACCATGCTACTTACAGATCCGTCCTACAGCATCAGGCACAGGCAGGCCATAGATTCTTGCTTTTGACCATGCTATGCAGTGCAGCATGGATGAGGCTGCCATGTCCCAATCCACAGGGCAGTTAACGGGGTCCCTGGACCACCTAGAGAGAATGTGGGGACAAGAGACACAAGAGACGGACAGCAAGACAGTATTCTGATCAAGCTGTCAACTTTTATTGTTTTACACACTGCAATATAAAGGAAAGCAAGCAGGATCTAGGGAGGGAGTATGAGGGGGCAAACATTGTCTTCAGGGAACAGTCTCTCAGGGGGCAAGCACTGGCTCTAAACATCGTCTCTAGGAAGTAGTCTCTCAGAATCATCTCTCAGAATCTCATGACAAAGTTGGCTTGGGCTTCAAGGAAGCTGGCAAACTAAAATGATCACAAGGAGGTGAAGTGGAAAGAGATTGCTATAGTAACCTAACTGCAGGTGAGCTCTGTTTGGTCTACCCAACGTGAGCTCTATATGTGCTGACCAGCTTGCTAATTGGCAAACCTGAAAGCTAATATTTTTTTCTTCTAAAAGCAGGCTTGAGCATGTAAGATGGCTGACAGGAGGAGGTTTTGAGATCTAAGTGAGAATGGTTCCTGGCAATGTCACCCAGGGACCCACAGCCACTTGGCCAGCCTGCAGCAGGAGCCATTACAATGAGAGAGTGTGTGGTGGTCAGAGGGAAGAGAAAGAGAAGTGGAGTAGCTTGAGCGTTGTGAGGAGAGATGGAACTGGAGACTTGAGGGTGGAGAGGAGAAGACAGTTGTGAGTAGCCAGCCCCACCACCTGGGGCCATGGTGAGGTCCCAGTGCAAGTTGCCACTGAGGTCCATGTCTGAGTCCATGGCTATGCAGCACCAGGGGTCAGTGTTGGTGGATCGTAGCACCCCAAGAAAACATGGGGTTGTCTCTGGTCGGAGCAGCCACCAGGAACTGCATGGATGTCTAGGAGCTGTGCCTATCTGGCCCGTCCCATCAAGGGATGCTGCATTGTGGAGAGCTTGCCCCATCTCTCACTGGTGGCAGCACTTGGAAAAGCAGGACCTGCACCTTGCCCAGTGGTGCTGACCATGGTGGCAGAGGCATGGGTGGGCTGACCCTGCTACTTGCCTGTTGTGTGGTGGCAAAGCAGCAGAGGTGACAGCCCTCCCTTCATCTCCCACCCCCCGAAACTCCACCCCTTGCCAGTCTGGCAGTCGGGAAAGCTGCATACAGGGTCATGAACCCAGGAAGACTAGTCCTGCTTCTTACTGAAGCACTCAAGAGAACAGGTCCCATACCTCTCTTGGACAGCACAGCAGAGCTGACTCAGGTGTCAGGGTCACAGGTGAGCCAGCCCGGAGGAAGATGAGAGCTTGGAAGAGCTGGCCCTGTCACTCAGCTGCCTTGAGGTAACGTGGGTGCAGGGGTGATGCCTTCCCTGCCTTGCCCATCACCCCTCCTCCCCGCCGGGGCAATCAGGTGAGCTGGCCTTGGTAGGTGACTTGCTGCGGTAAGCTAGCTCCAAGGACAAGAGCTGGGGAGAACTAGCCAAGCCACTTGTCTGTTGTAAGGTGTCATGGGTGCACGAGTGATACCTCTCACCCCTGCCTCACCCCTTGCCACCTGTGGCAGTCAGAACTGTCCCTGCGGTCACGCGAGTGGTTAAGGGCAGCGTAGTAGCGCTGGCCCTGGCGGAGGGTGTTGCGGAAATATTAAAAAAGATCCCACCAGCATTCCTGACCTGCCAGGCCTCAGCACCATGTCCCAGCGGGGTCCCGCGCCACTGGCCACTCGCCACTCGCCACTCGGCCGAGTTATTCTCGCCCAGCTACCTCCCACAGCCTCTCAGCTGTGTTCCCTCTCTGCCCTCGGTGGACCCACACTCCAGTAACCAAGTAAAGCAAAACTCTTACAGCTTAATTAATCAATCAGATTTATGTATCAGTAATATCACAATTTACAAGATGCCAATGCAATAATTTAAGGGCCAATTGATAATGATAAAAGCTTTGTCCCAATACTTCTAACCTTATAAAATCTTAGGTATTTTGGCTAGTAGATGTCACACAGGTCCATGTTCGAAGCCATCTTGTTTCTTTCTCTCTTCTTCTGCAACCTCTGTGCCTCCCCAACCCCTAGTTCTGCCTCCCCAACTCCTAGCTCCGCCTCCCCAACTCCTAGCTCCGCCTCCCCTTTCCTGTCCAATCACAGGCCTTCCACTGCCCCAATATGATTGGACATGGAAAATCCTGAAACAGGAGGGATACAGATGAGACTTCTCTAAGGGTGAGAGCATTGGAGAGCTGGCCCTGTCACTTCTCTCCGGTGAGGTGGCCTGGGCGAGGAGGTGGGGTCAGGGAAGACAACCCCATGTTCTCTAGTGGGAATATGATCCACGGACAAGGGGTGATTGGATCACCCTCAAATCTATATCATGTGCTAAGGAGTGGGATACATCAAAGGACCAGTCCTGCTGGTTGGAAGCTGCAGGATCTCCTTGGCGCCTGAGGCAATCAGGAGAGCTGATCCCAGGTCACGAGAGCAGGTGAGCTGGTCCTTCCCCTTACCTCCTGCAGCATCCGGGGAGCAGGCCCTGCACCTCACCTAGGCAGTCCATTAGAGCCGGCCCAGTTCAAGGACGACCGGGTGAGCCAACCCCAAGGTCAAAGTGAGAGAAAGCTGGCTCTGCCACTCATCTGGTGTTAGGTGGCAAGGGTAAGCGGGTAATGCTCCCCGCCTTGCCCTTCGTCACCGGCGGCAGTCTGGATAACTGGTCCTGGGGTTATGAGAGCCGAGCTGTCCCTGCCCCTACAATGGAGCTGGCCCTGGTCAATGAGGCTGAAGACACTGGCGAGTCATCCTTGAGGGTGTGAGAATGGGAGAGCCGGCCTGGACCACAACTGGGCAGCACAGTGGAGCTTGCTCAGGAGGTATGGGTGTGGGTGGGCCAGCCCTGAGGGAAGGAGAACAGGAGAGCCAACATGTCTCCCCGTCCTGCTGATGGTGGCATTGATGGCCTAGCTGGAGCTGTTGTGTGTAATTTTTTTTAACAGATACATTTTATTTATTTTTATTGGTTATTTTATTTATTTACATTTCAAATGTTGTCCCCCCTCCCCTTTTTGGATTCCCCTCTGCAGACTCCCTATCCTATGCCCCTCCCCCCTGCTCTCCCACTCACCCACCCACTCCTGCCTCTAGCATCCCCCTACACTGGGGCATGGAGCCTCCAGAGGACCAAGGGCCTCCCCTCCCATTGATGCCAGATAAGGCCATTCTCTGCTATATATGCAGCTGAAGCCATGGGTCCCTCTATGTGTACTCTTTGGTTGGTGATTTAGTCCCTGGGAGCTCTAGGGGATCTGGTTGGTGATATTGCTGTTCTTCCTATGGGGTTGCTAACCTTTTCAGCTCCTTCAGTCCTTTCCAGAACTGCTCCATTGGGGTCCTTGTGCTCCATCAGATGGTTGGCTGTGAGTCTCACCATCTGTATTGGTTAGGCTCTGGCAGAGCCTCTCAAGGGGCAGCAATACCAGGCTCCTGTTAGCAAGTGCTTCTTGGCATCAGCAATAGTGTCCGGGTTTGGTGTCTGCAGATGGGATGGATCCCTAGGTGGGTCAGTCTTTGGATGGCCTTTCCTTCAGTCTCTGCTCCACTTTTTGTCCCTGTATTTCCTTTAGAAAGGAGCAATTCTGGGTTAATATTTTGGAGATGGGCGGGTGACCCCATCCCTCAACTGGGGACCACGCCTAACCACTGGATATGGTCTCTACAGGTTCGATCACCTCTTTGTGGGGTATTTCGGCTAATGTCATCCCTGTTGGGTCCTGGGAACCTCTTGCTTCCCTGTCCCTTCTGCCCAGAAATTACCTCCAAGCCTCCTTTATTGACCAAATCAAGGACCAACTAGGCAACCAGACTTTAGAATCAGCAACTACCTTACATGGAGCAGTGCTGGAGAACTTGCCCTGGTGGTGTGGATAGGAAGAATGGGTGGGCTGCCCAACTCAGTTATCACCTGGGCCCAAATCTAAAATCCCTATTATCTTCTAACAGCTGGGACATGAGAAAGGACCAGTCTTCCTGTTTCAAAGCTGTAGCATCTCCTTGACCCAGCAGCAACAGGATAACCTGGAAGAGTTGGATCCCTGTGAGGATCCAATATTGATGTTGTCACAGAAGCCAGAGACCTCGAACCAGACCAGTGACAACATTTGCAAGTGATGATGTGTGGCCAGAGGGAGATACTATGACATACTACTGCTTCTACTATGAGGTATTTTCTATGCTTGCTTTGTTGTTGTTTGTTTGTTTGTGAGTGTTTTGTTTTCAGGGGGAGTTGGCATGGACAGGGGGCAGATAGTTGGGGACCTGGAGACGAGCGGGCCTGGGGCGTATGGTATAAAACTCATAATCAATAAAACATTTTTTAGAAAGGGAAAGAAACTCAAATTAGCACCACTTTAGCCAGGTGCTGTGTCAAAACCAGCAGAGTTTGACTGACCCCAGGGCTTATTTTCCTTTCTCATTTAAGCACAGTAAACTTTGGAAAGAGGTTTCCACATGACAATTATCACAACAAAGCTTTAGGCACAGCTATGCTGAAACTCCTTGGCAAAGCACCTGTGACCCTTACAGTAGCAAAGACTTCTATTGACAGATGGACAGTTACCAGGGTGAGGGTGTAGTGAGGAAGGACTTGTAATATACATAAGGATGGATTCCCTTGATGGAGGATAAAAAGTACTGGGACCTCTTTCATAAGGATAGGTTCTATTCACTTGGAGCCCAAGGGCTTCAACGGTGCTCAGGATTTTAGAGGACTCCGGAAGGCTGACTCTACAGAACAGTAGAAAGACCACCAGGTTGCTAGACAACCTCCACTCCAGTCTTCTGGGCGAAAAAGTACTTCCTTCCCTTGAAGAAAATAGGTCCATGGATCCTCTTCCTCCATTCCTTCTCTAGGCTGTGCCTCCTACATGTTCAGATTTACGATCCTTGAGCTGACAGCAGCCCCCTAGCACTGTCCTCTTATCCTTTCTGTCACACAACAACACAAGAAGTCCTTCACTAGACACTGATTCCCCGAGTTTCCAGTCGAGAGCATGTTGAGGAATTGATTTCTTTATTTTATGAGTTACCCTGTCTGAACTAGCTGAGAGTGTCATAGATGAGTATGGAAACCTCGGGGCTGATGCTTTTCAGTAAACACAATGCCTAGCAGTCCACCTAATCTGTTTTGTATTCATACTTAACTTCACTCTTATTCTTTTATTGCTGGCTTACATCCCACTGTATGAAGCCAAGGTTCATTTAACCATTCATTCATGCTTTGACACAGACACTTGGATAGGCCTTGGGCTTTCACTATTGCAGACGGAAGTGCTATAAATATTCATAGGAAGATTACTTTATGTATGTATAAACATAGGTTTTAATTTCTCTGGGATTAATTTCCCAAAGTAAATGATTGCTAGGGTGTGCAGAAAGGACTGGCTTGCTTTTATAAGAAACTGCCAATATCCCCAAATACACTTTATATTTTTATCATCCTTTAGATACAATCTCATGTAGCTCAGGCTGGCCTCTACCTCTCTAGATAGCCAAGGATGGCCTTGCATTTTTGATCCTCTCACCTCTACTTCCCAAGTGTGTGGATTCCAGCCATACTACAATTTGGCATCCTTAACAGTAGAAAAGCTTTTTAGATAGGTAAATGAACGTCAAAAGATAAGAAGTCACACAAAGGTCATACACAGCCTGAGCTGAGCGCGTGAACACAGACAGTTGGCCTCTTTACAGTCTCCAGAGCATTTTAGAAGAGCTCGCAATATTTATTATAAATTTCTCCAGGCCCTATCAGCAGCAGCCATGTATTAATTAGCAATGGTCATTCTTGACAGAAAACCCAACGGCAGTCATTGAATCCATTGAAATCAGATAGCAAGATATCCTGATATTGGTGTATTCGGAGGTTCAAAGATAACAATTGCTATCACCCCAGGAATCATGTCCACGTGAAGAATTGAAAAATGGCTTCGTTTATATATAAGGAAGGAACATGCTTTCCCAGGAACGCATAGTCCTCTGGTTTTCCTATGTTTCCCAGAACGCTGACTGGGGGCTTACTAGGGTGTTAGTTATGATTTGAGGGTATTGCTCAAAGGCTTACATGTTAGACATTTGGTCCCGAGCATGACTTGTTGGAGTGGAAGAATCACAGATTGGGGATCAACGTTAAGGTGATTAAGCCACTGGCAAACGCTGCCTGGAAGGGGTTACTATAGTTATTATGGAACCCTGGTTAGTTCCTGTAAGAGCAGTTAGAGTTATACAGAAAGAACTTGCCTTAGCCCTGAGTCATCCTGGCTTTCTGTCTCACCATGTGGCCTCCTTCATTCTGTCCCACCATGACATTACTCACCATATTATTTCCTATTTTCCATTGAGGGGATGATGAATGCATCTCAAGGAAGGGAGGCTTTAATTTGGGTCACAGTTTGAGTGGATACAGTGCATCGTGGCAGAGAAGGCACAGTCCTGGGGCCATGAGGCAGTTAGGCATATTTTGTCTGCAGTCAGGAAGCAGAGAGAGATAAATGCTGGTGCTTATCCAACTTCTTTTTCCTTTCAATTCAGTTCAGGACCACAGTTGATGGTTTGCTGCTGCCCACATTCAGAATTGTCTGCCATCCTCGATCAAACCTCTCTGGCAACGCCCTCCTAGAGGTGTCTCTCCTATGCGACTCTAGATCCAGTCAAGATGCCAGTGAGGGCTAACTCATTTCACCACACTGTGATGGAGCCAGGAGATGCCAATTGGAGGGAAGCAGTTGCCGATGCCAGGATCTTGAACCTCCAAAGCGGTTAAATAAACGTGGGATTTCTTTTTTAAAAGATGTTTTAAAATTGTGATTTGCATTGATGTTTTGCCTGCGGGTATTTCTTTGTGAGGGCGAAGATCTCTGGAACTGGTGTTACAGACAGCTGTGGGCTGCCACGTCTGCTCTGGGAGCCTGACTCCTCCGGATGAACAGTCATGGTTATTCCCCTGAGCCATCACTCCAGCCTCCATAAACTTGTTTTTTAAATAAAGTGTCTAGCCTTAAGTGTTTTGTTACAGTCACAGAAAGCAGAGTAATACAGACTCTCACGGTTGGAACATTGTAGAGAGAAGAAGAATTTTCTTAGAATTCTGGTTGGATCAGAAACAAATTTGTTACTATAATAAAACCAAATATAAAATGGAGAATGGAAGAGATTAAGTTATTTTTCTCCCAGGGCTCAGAACTGATTTGTCATGTTACCTCTATATATCAAGCAGTGACCCTTTATGCTGCGTTCTTACCACATTCACCACCTGTCTGTACGTTCTGGATCTCATAGGGCAGGTGGAACTGTTTTGTGATTTGGACAAAGCTTTTGTTTATCTCCAAAAGCTTATTTGTTAGAAGCTTGATCCCCAATGCATGTTGGAAACTGAGTGTGTGGCGCTGGCTTAAACCCAGGACTTCATACACACTAGGCAAGTAGTCTGTCACTGAGAACATCCTTACCTCTTGATGGTGCCTGTTAGAGTCTGATTCCATGGAGAAGCCATTGGGAGCACTACCTTTAGAGGAAATTATGCACTGTTGTAGTATACAGATTAGGTTTGGAAAGAAGATAATAAAGTAGATCCGTCTCTGCTGTCTGATTCCATATCCCCCCCCTCTTACACAGGGTGCTTCCCTGTGGTGCCATTGGCCACCAGTTTCTCACCAGAGCTCATCAGAACCTCATCAGAAGCTCTGGTATCATATTCCTGAAACTACTCAGCCTCAGGTGTTTTGTTATAGTAACAGAAAACACACTGATAGAAACTCTCACTGATATTTATTATTATTTAGCAACCTTGCACATTTTGCTAAAGAAACAGAAAATAGACTAATACAATCTCTCACTATCATATTTACTCTGATATAGCAGTAAGTGAGGGAGCAGAATAACACTTTGCTTTTATAGAGATGATCGGGAGATTGTTGGCATCATTTTCACTTATATTACCCTAACCTTGGTGGCATTGCTCTATTAGCCACTAGGGAGGCTGGGAACTATGGTACCTAGTCTAGAAAGCCACCCGTTAACCAGAGCTTCTATGACCAGAACAGGGTTACAGGTTTGGGAAGTAGCTAGGAGAACTTAGTACAATGTCTTCTAGTTGGAGACAAGAGATGGAACAGTTCAGGGAGGTGGTTCTCAGCCAGAAGCAACTTTGTTCATTGGAGGACATTTGACAATGTCAAGCTGATGTTGGCTGCCCCACCGGTGTCATGTGCATAGCTAGCATCCAGCAGGAAGATGCTGGTACGTATTTTACCCTGTCCAGTTCAAGCCCCCTATAAAGACATGAGTAACGCAAACCATCCAGTGTACAGAAGCTGTGACCCGATTCAGGGTCTGTCCCTCATGCCTCAGCCTGTCATGTGTCAATAACATCTCTTGGCTTCATTTCATGCTTTCCTAGAAAAACGTGCTTGTGGGTAAGATGTGGGTAACATGCCCAAACTCCCAGCAACATAGACAGGGAGGGATTATAGCACAATGGGCCATTCTGCTTCAGAAGCCCAAGACATAGCCACTTGCATATAATTCCACAGCCTCCACCACCAAGTGAGTTTCGTTCTAACAAGAAAGATTCTCTTCTCCGGATTTTCACAAGCTAGTTAATAATATATAATCTCTCTCTAATGCACAGGAAAGGGGAAAAGCAATTCAATTAAAGACAAGTGCAATTTTGTATAATTAATCATAGTCTTCTTCAGAGGAAATAAAAATAATTTGTTTTGGTAAGGAGGAACCCATAATTATTCAGTGAGAAGGAAAACCCATTCATTCATACATCATGTTTACTCTGATGCAGCATTCACCAGGAGACTCCGGCGTGGAAAAGCATGCGGTAAATCTTGTCATTTCTGGTTCTGATAATCTGCTATAATGATAGATTAAAAACGCAGTTTGGCATTTCAGGATATAAATCTCTAATAACCAACCTCAGAGAAGGCACCAAACCCTTCAGAGAGATTTCCAACATGAGATGGTGACACTTCTTAATAAACCCAGGATTAGTGATGTAACTTGTCACCCATCCAGCCAGAAGAAGAAGAAAATGGCACGGTTGCTACGGTGACCACTCTGAAGTTGTGTTCTATAAATCTACGTAATCCATTTCGGGAAGTTCTCCCCTGGGATGAAGACATGCGCTGTGTCAGCCATGCATCACAGAAACCTTTTCTTATTTAAGGTGGTTATTTAGACACCACACATTTTTCTTAGAGACAGAGACAAGCGTATTGTCCTCGGCTGCCTATTTTCTGGGGCAAAGCACTTTACTTCTAGGGCTTTCATAGAACTTTTTTTGTGGTGTGTGTGTGTGTGTGTGTATTAAGTATGAAATGTGTGTGTGGTATATATGAGATGTGTGTGTGTTTGTGTGTGGTGTGTATGTGATGTGTGTGCATGTGTGTGTATGCACATGGTATATATGTGTGTGTTCATGAGTATGAATATATGTATGTATGTGGTATGTGTATATGTGTGTATCTCTGCATATAAGCATATGTGTGGTGTGTGTATATGTATCTGTGCATGTGTGGTGTATATGTGTGTTTGTGTATGTGTGTGGTATATCTGTGTATGTGCATTGTATATGTGGTGTGTGTGTGTTGTGAGTATGTGCATGTGAGTGTGTGGTGTGTTTGTGTGTATACATAGGTATGCACAATGTACCATGTGGAAGTCAGAAGATAACTTGTGGGCAATGGTTCAGGGTTCAAGCTCAGGTACTCTGGCAAGTGGTCTCTGCTCTTAGAGCTCCACTTCACGCTAAATCACACATCTCTTCTCATTCTTCATTATTGGACTTTCCAAACTGTAAAGTATCTCCAGGAAAATTTTCATTTTTTAAAAATCTTCAGGCTGCTCTCAAATTGGCTGTGTAGGTTAGGACTACCTCGGGATGCAGTTTCCCAGCTGAGCTGCATCTACAGCCCATCACATCTTATACTTTATTTTTTATATGCTCAGCTCACTACATAAATAATACATGTTCACCGATTTGTGTGTTTTAGCTTTTAGTAGTGTGCCTGTGAACCATGTTCTTGGAGTCAGATTTATGAGCATTGTAAGACAACATGCAGTTATATTCTTCTATTGTGGGATCAAAAAAATTATACAAACGGAGAACTGGATACCTGGATTCTTTGAAATGGAGAGCTATGGATTCATTCAAATAATATAGATCCTATCTGTCAGTATGTATCTAATAGCATTTAACAGAGTTCAAGTGGACTGTTTAGTTTATTGACAATGCAGAAGCTGCTCACATCCTTGCTTATTGATGGAAGAAGAATAGCCTTGGTACCAAATCACAGGCCTGCGTGCTTGGCCAGTCTTACCATCTACCAACTGTGCCTCAGTAGGCAGGCGGCTTTCATCACAGTAAGCCTCGCTTGCCTTGTATGTCAATAGGGATTCTGATACCATTCCAAGGCCATTGTCGTCCTCACTTTCAATGAGCTATCATGTAAAATACACAGAACACAGCTGGGTAGAATCAGAGCCCTTGGTGATAAGTAATAGAAACCAACACTGCTAGATGAATGGGAGAAAAAGCACATTTGTTAGAATGATCACGAGCTCCTTACAGAATCTAGGAAGGGGTCAAGAACTGCATTTCAGAGCTGGGAACTATGGCTTCCCAGTTGCAGGAAGTCCTGATGGGATTCCAGGCACAATTACCTTTGTGGATGACTAAATATGTTTTCAACCATTTTTGGCGTTCTGGAAGATTTACATTCCCCGGAGAAAGAGGCTTATTGTTCTGGATTAGGCGACCTGGTTTATAAACGCTTTGAGATCGTGTTAAGTCTTTGGCAGCTTTACCAGATCTGCAGAAGAATGGGAAAAATGTCAGGCAAGACAGAGATCTACAAAGGCACTTGATACTTTGTGACTGTTCTTCCTTCTGGTTCACTCATCTGAACCCCATTTTATATCTTGCAATGTGTGTAGCAGTACACAGTTAATATATGCCAGTTTAATATATGTATAATACTTTTAAACTTTAAAAATCTCTCTTTCTGAATGTTCTGTGCCTTGTCCTAGATATTGTGTATGTATAGTGTAGTGTAGTGTATGTGTGTATTCTTGCATTTGTGCATGTATGTTCAGGTGCACATATGTGTGCATATATGTGCAAAGAACAGAAGATAACTTCAGGTGTTATCTTCAGGAGCCATCCACTATATATTTTTTTGGAGAGAGCATCTCTCATTGTCCTGGATCTCACTAAATAGACAAGGCCAGCTAACCAGGAAGACAGGAATGTGCTAGCTCTGACCTCTCAATGCTTTCATTATAAATGCTTACCACCATAATTCACCCTTTTATTGTAAACCTGGGTTCTGGGGATCAAAGTGAGATTCTTATACTTGGAAGGCAAGCGCTTTATTGACTGTGTTGTGTCACCAGCCCTCATCCAAGATACTTTCTACAATTCAGTAGCAGTGTGGTCATCGGGTTTGTGACCTCCTTCTTTGTACTTCTATCAGATTCAGCTTGCTTGGCTTCTAGATACACCGGCTTGATCGTCCGCCTCAGCACGGGCCCTTCTCGCCCTTTGCCCTCTATTTCCAGTGCCTTTGTCTCTGTTTTCACTTCAGCCATTGATTCCTAAAGTTATCTAGGAAATAACCAGTCAAGATATCATTTCAGTCAACACAACCAACTTCTAGACTTTTGCTTTCTCAACTGTTTGTACCGAGCATTTGGCCTCTTATCATGGTCTGAACTTAAAATGTCCCACAGAAGGTCACACACGTTTGAATGCTAGTTCTACAGATGGTGGCGATGTTTGGGAAGTCTGTGGAATTGTTAGGAGGTGAATACCTGCTGAGGGAAGTATGTATCTGGTGGCGGTAGGGGTGGACTTTAAGGTTTTGTAGCCCTGTCCCACTTCTCTCTCTCTCTCTCTCTCTCTCTCTCTCTCTCTCTCTCTCACACACACACACACACACACACACACACACACACACACACACACCCTTCCTGACTGTCAGTGAATATCATTGCTGGCCTCATGATCCTACCCTTTCCTCTGTATTCCCTTGGAACATTCCACAGTCCAGAACGAGCCCTTCCTCCCTTAGGTTGCTCTGGTCAGGTATTTCATTTCAACAGTGTGTAGGGTCACCAAGACACTGTCTGTCCGTGCTTCATTCTCTCTTGAACGTAGACTAAACTCGGTGGTCCCATCACTCGTCACTTCATCAGCATCTTCCTGCCACTGAAGGCTGGAAGCAGCATGAAGGGACCATCTGACGTCCATTCTGATCTCCCCAGGTCTGGACAACCTGATGGAATGGAAGCCCTGAGAGTCTTCTAAGGCTGCATCTATGGACATCTGCGGGTGATTCCAAAATATCCCATTGCTGTCCCCGAGAAATGGAGGAAAGGGAGAGCTCTTCATAGTGCTCATGACACAGGTAATGTGCTACCTGCTTCTCAGCTTTATTTTCTCTCCAGTCAAGCACTCCGACCCGGGTCCTCATAAACACCAGTTGGTCTTCCAGTTTAACAAAGAAGCACTCATACAATATAAATAATGAAAACCTTTGAAAGCGTCGTCTGATCACATTTCATTTTTTTAAACTTTTTAAAAGTTTTTTTAAAAGAGATTTATTTATTTATTATATATAAGTACACTGTAGCTGTCTTCAGACACCCCAGAAGAGGGCATCAAATCTCATTACAAATGGTTGTGAGCCATTATGTGGTTGCTGAGATTTGAACTCAAGACCTTCAGAAGAGCAGTCAGAGCACTCAAATTAAGTGACCTCTTAATCGCTGAGCCATCTCTCCAGCCCCACATTCCATTTTAGATGTAGGTTTCCTCTGGCATAAGTGGACCTTTGGCTGTAATATATTTTTAATGTAGGGGTTCTTGGGGACAGGGTCTTTCTTGTTGCACAGGCTTGTCCCAAACTTTTGGCTTGAAGCAATACTCTTGTCTTAGCCTCCCAAGAAACTTTCATACTGAGACTGCAATGTATTCCAGGCAAGTGCTCCCATACCCTGCTTGCACTGTATTTTTTAAATATTAAGTACAGGGAGCCGGAGGGCTGATGGTTGAGTGGTTAGGAGCATTGGTTGTACTTCCAAAGGTTCATCCTGACAGTTCAAATCTCTCTATAGCTGCAGCTCATCCCATGGCCTATCCAATGCCATCACACAGTCTCTGAGGGTATCAGACATTCAAGTCATGCTCAGACATATACCCAGGCGAAGCATGGCACATACACACGGCATAAAATAAAGTAAAAATAAAGTTAAAAAATTAAACCCATTTTTTTAAGATCAAGTTTGTGATTTTGTTACTGGATCATGTAGCAAAGTTAAATATATCTATAGTTTATAGTGCCTCACAAAACTGCTGCATCTTTCAGGTGCTGTCTTGCTCTTTCTGTTACGCTGTAGAGTGTTCCCGTTTCTTTGCTGCAAATTATATCTACAAGGCACCTTACGGAGGTTCGCTGCCCAGTGCACACTGTTCTAGTGAGCGCCCGTTTGTTTGATTCAACGCTTTATCCACAGAGTTGTTACATCACCCAGAGCCACATGCAGTCACGGAATGGTGCTGGAAAAGGAATGAGATCGGGATTCCTGTTAGCAAGGTAAGCTGCTGCTTCATGTTGTTCTGAGAACTGGAGCTCTGGACACGCAGTGAAGAATAATTCTTTAGAGAGAAATAAACTTACATGAGTGGAACCTTGGGTTCCAAAGGAAACAAAGCAATATAAATATATCAATCTCAGCTCTGTTTCCTAACCTGCTTTCAAATTAGCGATAATGTGATGGTTATCCTGGGGTACAAGAAGCAATAGATAACAAAAGCAGAAACAGAAAATCTCTTCCTTAAGCCCAGCGAGTCTCAGGATGAGGGCTAGACAGCACATCACCCCACGTCACCCCAGGATTTCCACTGAAGAAGGGGCTGCAGATTATTACCTGTGAGCTGGTGGTATCCTGCTGATCTCCCACAGGATCAGCACATGTGTGCCTCTAAATAACCAAGTCAATATCGGCCTCCCTATTTTCCTGATAAAGAAAAGCTAACCCAGAAAGTTTAATAACTAGTTTCAATCCAAGGATCCATCCAGGACTCAAACACAGGTTGTTAGTCTGAATCCAGAGTTAAATAAGTACCTAAGTGTCCAATGTCATATAAAGTTACAAAATCTTATCTAAGCCAGTTCCACTGACTCTGTATCTTGAACAAAAAAAAGTATGTTCTCATTTGTTACCTTCTAAGAAGCTATCTACTTACCCTTCAGTAGAAATAAAAAGAATGCTTTCATGGGAAGATCGCATTTATTTCAAATTATTTCAAATATATTTTAAATCCCTGTGGTTGCAGAGTGAGTCTAACTAGCCAAATAAGTTAATTTTTGTGCAATTGTTTGTTTAAGTCAGGGTCTCATGTAGTCCAGGCTAGTCTCCAATTTGCCATGTAGCCAGAGATGGCCTTGAAATCCTGGCCTCCTGTTCTACCTCTCCAGTGTTAGGATTACAGGTGTGTACCACTGTGCATGCTTTCAGTATGTTCCTTAAAATAGAGTATGAATATCAGCTTCCTGTTTTTACTTGTTGATCATATACATTCACACATATATTCTTCCCACAATTCACTATTAAGCAAATGATGATTGCAGTTTCCTAGAGGAAATTGATACTTATTTCTCATAAAATTGATACCTATTTAACTTTTTTGGTGTATATGTGTTCATATGTGCTCATGTGCACACATCTACATGGAGGACATAGGTAGATGTTGAGTGTCTTCTTCAATAAGCCTCCATCATATCTTGAAGGCAAGTTCTCTCACTGAGCCCATAGCTCATTAATTCAGCTAGACTGGCTGGCCAGCAAGGTCCAGACATCCTCCATGCATCTGTGTCAGGCTCTCCGTCGCAGAGATTTCAGGTCAGTATCCAAACGCGGGTCCTCGTATTGGTGCATCAAGCACTTTCCTAACAAAATCATCTCTCCAACAACTATTTCACTTCGAAAAAAATTCATATATTGTATACTCCCTCTGATATTATCGCCTCTTTTTCCATTTCTGTAGATTTTTATGCTGTATGCTGCTTCTGACACCACCCACTCACTGCTTAGATCAGAACATTTATACATACTGTGGCGCTTAGTTACTTTCAAATGACAGATATTTTGCATTGAAAACAGGAGCTTGTTTTGAGCAGAGTATCCCTGCTCAGAGGAAAAGCTGACACATGTGTTATGAATCCACCCAGCGTCACCTCAGTTACTGCCCTCCACGTGACCTCGCTGGCCACTATGTTTAGTGATATTTCAAATCTCTGAGCCCCTGACTCCTCCGCACCTGCGCACAGGCGGCCAGCAGGCAGAAGCTTACTCAGATTCACCCTGAGCAAAGTCATTCAGAGTTTGGCCCTCAAGAAGTGAACTACAGAGGCACAAGTTTGCCCAGATTCACCGTGTACTTGAGGCTGCATAGCCAGAGGAAGTGGGGTTACAGGAAGTAGACACTGGGAGCAGAGGAGAGTAGAAGCAGAGGATCATGGGACCTCAGTGACTATTAAGGGGGCAGGCAGATTCGAAGCTGGCTTTGTTCCCGGAAGGTAACCAATCACCAGCCGCAGTTCCCACAGGGGTGCCGCTCATTTCCTTTAATGACATCCTTTGTAACAAGTCTCCCATTCTCAATTGCTTTAGTGTGTTTCTCTTCTGCAACCAAAAGCCCTTGACTATAGTTGTCTAATATGCCTAATGTTTCTTTACCGATTTGCATTTATGGGTATGTGGTAGACTTTCAGAGCCCCTGAGATGACCAGGGACAATCCGACGTGATCTGCTCTGGAACTGAAAGCCCGGGGACATTCTTCTTTTCCCAACAGAAAGGTCAGGCTTACTGGCTAGACCAGGAAGAAATTCCAGTTTGGCCACTCATTTGTCCTCTGATCTTGAGCTATCTAACATCTTTGCTTTGATGTCCTTGTTTTCAAACACAACAGTAGCAATATTTTTCTATGGCATAGTTTGCTGTGAAGATTAAACACAATGTGATTGGTGCGTAGTATTTGAGTATCCAAGGAACATTAGTTGTTAACCCAGAAAAGACTTGCTTTTTGCTCACATTCAACCCCACTCTACGCCAACACTCCGCCACAAACAAACATATGTGAATAAATACATGAACTGTGATAACACACATGTCTGTAATAGAATGATGTCTGCAGTATAATAATGAATACTTGCACTATTATGTTTTCCTCTGACGGATGTACCCGTATACTATGGATGCTAGATGAAAATTCACTGTTAGCATGCCTTCTCTTTGGTTTAACCCTTGGATGTCTGCTACAATCACACGCCCTTTAGTGCTTTGTGCTGTTTCATTATTTATTCTGAACAACCTTCAGAGTCCTCTCTCAATGCACTCATTACTGTAAAAGAGTAAGAGAGGGGCTGGGGAGTCAGCGAGTCTTAAAGAGCCATCAAGTAAAGGGGACGGTCCCTGGTCTTCAGACTTTTGCTCTGGAACAGAACCAACTGACACACATCTTTTCACAACTGAATGGATCGGCAAGGGTAGTGTTGTAGGATTTATTTAATCCCAACCTGGGGTTTCTATCCCACCTCTTACCATTTAGTTTCCAGATGAAAGACACACATAACCTTTATATTTACAATAAGCCTGGGCTGGGGAGATGGCTCAGTGGTTAAGAGCACTGACTGCTCTTCCAGGGGTCTTGAGTTCAAATCCTAGCAACCACATGGTGGCTCACAACCATCTGTAATGAAATCCAATGCCCTCTTCTGGAGTGTCTGAAGACAGTAACAGTGTACTCATTCATATACATTAAATGAATAAATAAATCTTTAAAAAATATTTACAATAAGCCTTAATCAGCACTAGGACTGGGCAGATATCTACCCTCCATGCTATTAAAATCTATTTCCTATCGTTACCCCCCTAGTTATTACTAATATTATCTGGGCTGCTCTTAACTCCAATTTGCCAGCCCTCAGGACTCTGCTTTCTTGACTCCTAACCTGTGGTGATTTTTCTTCCTCCTCACCTCTCTCTACCCTGTGGCTCTCCTCTGAACCCCTAGGCCCGGGAACCCTAAAACCAGCCTATGTCTCTTCTGCCCAACTATTAGCTGTTGGCATCTTGGTTTACTAATCAGAAATAACTTGTGGGGCAAGGTTACATGGCGTCACTTGGGTCTACCTGTGGAGGAACCAATATTAGCATTGGAATACAAGCATCATCAGGCCAACCCACTACAGGTAGAACTGTAGTATCAAACCTTGACTGTGCTGCGCTCCTGGCCTGGTCTCCAGGCTTTGGAGATTGCAGGCATGCACCGCTGTGCCTCCCCTAAACAGGACTTTCTCCCCCGCCCCATGTTTTCAGTTCCCCTGTGGCAAAGAAAAACTGGGCAATCACATTGTATTATGTGCTCCAGATGCCACAAGAAAATAATCAGGCTGGGTGGCTTAAGTGACAGAGATCAGCGTTGTCACAGTCCGAGAGGCTACAGTCTGGATCAAGGTGCCATCAGTGTTAGTTTCCGGGGAGGCCTTTCTTCCTGGCTTGCAGACAGCTGCCTTCCCCTGTCCTCACATGGCCTTCCCTCTTCATGCATGGAGGGAGAGGGGGTGGGGGGAGAGCTGGAGAAGGAGGGAGAAGAGCTAGCAGGGGACAGCACATCCTCGTGATCTATCACTCCCCGTGTGTCCCTTAACCCTTCTGACAAGAATGCAGCAGCCCTGTTGCATCAGGAGCTTATCTTGTGACTTGTCTGGGGAGACATAAATGGAAGATTTATGTACCCCAAACAAAGAAAGAGTCAACAGACCATAGGAAGTCTAACCTGGTGAATAAATGACTTTATTTGGGTCACTCCCAGGAGCAGAGGTGACTCACAGGCAGGTGCACCACCAAAAAGTCCCACCCTACCCCAAGTCATTTTCTTTTTACTTGAAATGTTATGAAATGTCTTTTTAGACAGCAGCGAGGGGAGATGGCAAACACAGGGGAGGGTCGCCGATAGATGTGTGGCCCCTTCCTCAAGTGGAAATGGGAACAGCGCCATTATTATGACTACAGACCTGGCTGTTTAGTTCATCCTCGTGACTTCATGTATGTTGCCGGAGTTACTCTGTGTCAGTATGGCAATGGTCATGTGGAGAAGCATGGAGGAAGCAGCTGTATTCCATGCCCCTCCCCCAGGACATCATTACTCTTAATTACCTCCAAATAAGGTCACAGTAGAGGTCAAAACTTCAATATGTCAATGTTGTATGTTAGGGTTCACGGTGGGTTTATTGTCCATATCAGATATCAGTTCTGGTTTGAGGTGAGGGTGTTTTGTTTTTAAATCCAGCCCTAGTCTCAACATCTAGAGAACTATTTTGCTTACATTTTTGCACAGAGACTGTATCATCAGTCACTTTTCTGTTGCTGTGATAAACACCATGACCAAAAGGAACTCGGGAAGGAGAGGCTTTGTTTTGTCCTATATTCTACAGCCCACCACTGAGGGGACACCAAGGATAGAACTCAAGGTAGGAACATGAAGAAGCAATCACAGAGGGCCTTAGCCTGCTTGCTTGTGCCAGGATCGTGGTTAGCTACCTCTCTTATACAGTCCAGGGACACCTGCTTGGGGTGGCACAGCCCACAATAGGCTGGGCCTTTTCCTGTCCATCAACAATCAAGAAAATAACTCCCACAGACATGTCCACAGGCCGATCTCATGGAAGCAACTCCCCCAGGTAGGTTTAGCTCAATGTGTTATCGCTGTGGCAACAGAGAATCGATCTAGAACAGGGTCCAAGATTTCTAGTCTGCATGACTGCGCAGCCCAAAACCCATTTGAGGGCTGGGTCTCTGAATGACAGACGAGGAACATAAAACTGTTACAGTGAAGTTTCCAGGGTCACACAAGTGCCACCTAGAAATGCAGAAGCTACTACACGGCAGTTCGCCTCACAGGTTAAGCCTTGTGGCATTGACTCTGGCTTTCTTGGGTGAGCTTTCAAGAATCCACAGAGCCGGGGCGTGGCTAAGGCTGTCATCCATTGGCCAATATGACGGACGCTCGCCCTAGAGCTACACTAGAGTCTTGGATATATATAGCCTGTCAGAGCCCCTGCAGAGTCAGGGAGACTCACTTCGGTCTGACAGGCACAGCAGCTGGGGGAGAACTTCATAAAACAGCAACAGAAAGGGCGGATCTGGGGAGGAGACAGGGAAGGAGGGAACTGATGTCAGTGGGCGGGAGGCTGACGCAGAGGGCTGGCCAGTTGCAGAAGGAAGTCAGGAACACTGAGTTTGCTTACGAATGACACATCATCACGCTTAGATCATCTGAAGCACACAGATTCAAACCATTGGAAAAATCTGGGCAAGCAACTGTTTGGTTTCAGACACACAAGGGACTGAGGTGAATATTTTACAAACCAAAGCAGACCTGGCCTCCAGGTTCTCCCAGCAGCCAACAGTCCTTCCTGCCTACCTGGCATACCCTGCCCCTAAGCCTTAATCCTAACCCCAGCTGGGTCTGGGTTGCCCTTTCTCCAGAGGCTCTATATTATCCAGACATTTTGCATTTTGCTCTCTCTCTCTCTCCCTCCATCCTTAAGGCCAGTGAACTCTCCCGGAAGCAGATTCCCAATAAATCTGCCTTTAATATAATTTAATCTGTCATTTCACAGGCAGAGAAATAACCTGTCAGTAACAAAAAGTTCCACCCCATTTTGGGCATTATACATTTGCACGGACTTTCCTGAGAGACTTCATCTAGGAAACACACACACACACATACACACACACACACACACACACACATACACACATACTTCCCGTGTTAATTAACAGTTTCATTCAAGTGAATGTTTAGGGGCTGAGAAGATTGCTCAGTTAGTAAAGTGCTTGCTGTGTAAGCACGAGGATTTGCTTTTGATCCCCAGTCATCACGAAAGCCCTGTATGGAGGCCTGTGCTTGAACTCACAGCACTGGGGGAGCGCAGTCACGTGTGTCCTAGCGCTGGCTAGCCAGTCAGCCTAGTTAGATTGAGAAACCCTGTCTCAAAATACACAGACACACCACAACCACACACAGACACACCACACCCACACACAGACATGCATAGAGACACACACATGGAGACACACACATGGAGACACACACATGGAGAAACACACACGCATATATACACAGAGAGACACACACATGCACACAACACACACATGCTCACAAGCATATGGAAAAGTGAAGCTGTCTTGCTTTTGAAACATATTTTTTTTTCAAAATTTCATTTCACATGTAGTATGCCTGAGTATATATGTTTGTTTAACATTTATGTAGGCATCCACAGAAGCCAGAGGATGGTGTCAGATCTCACTGGAACTGAAGTAGATTCTAGGAACCAAACCCAGGTCCTTTACAAGATCAACCAGAGCTCTTAATCAGTGAGCCACCTCTCCAGCCTCAAAAGTGAATAATTTTCATTTTATTCTTTGTCTACAGATGACCTTGTCTGTTGGTTAATCCAATACTGTGATGTCCTAATGTCCCCCACAGTTTTGTTTTAGTGCTTTTGACCCAGCAGGTGGACCCATTTTGAGAGGCAGTGGGCTCTGTCTATTATATGCAAATGGATTGTCATGTGGTCTGGTTGCTGGGCTCCCTCCCCCACGAAGCACTGAAATCCCCTAAAACCTTGAACCAAAACGAATAATTTCATCCTCAAGGTGTTGCTACAAAGCATGTTGTCAGAGAGATGAGAAATTGACATGGGGTGGAAATCAGAGTTTCCACTCTTTACAACGTGTTTTTATTAGTAATTGATTTTATTAGCATGTGTCCTCTAAAACAATGTTCTGACCTAAGCCCCAAGTTATGCCCTAACAGCCTGCACTTCCGCCCAGGCCCTCCCACCTTTCTAATTAAATAGTAATTGCGTGATTGTTTAGGTCTGTTTTTCTTGCCAAATTATTCTCCCAATGAAAATAACAGGCAGGTTCGTTTTCGTCATAACAGAATCCGTCAGGGGCTCTTGCCTATAGCAATACATTCTTTGTGAATGAGATATTTCACTCACTCACTTATTCATCCATTAATAACTTTCACAATCCCTAGGAAGTACGCTCCACTTAGGAAAACAAACATTAGTGGGGTTTCTACATCCAAGGGTTTCACAACTTACTGTGAAAAGTTTCTTATCATCATAGGTAAAAGTTCCCTTTGAGAAGGCCATGAAAGAGGAGACTCCATTCCCCAAAATACTAACCTCAAATGTTCAGGAGACTTTGTATTCAATTTACCAGCCCCCCCTCCACACTTTCCTGGAAGGGCATTCAATGTCTCCCTGAAACTTACTAAAATTCAAGGTCTTTCCACAAAACAGAGCTTCAGACAAATCAGGCAAAAAGATTTTTTTTTAAAAAAAAAATGCATTACTACCTTCTTTCACGGTCTAGGAAAACTATATGTGTATGTATTAATTACTTTCCTTGCCTCTGTGATAAAAATCCCTGACAGAAAAAGCTGAAGGAAGGAGAGGTATGTATTGTTTCATGGCTACAAAGGCTGACAGAGCTTCACCTGGGGTAGAGGAAACAGAAGATCCTTCTCCATGCTGGGAGTATGAGATGTGGGGTCTTCTCAGCGTGGGGATCATGATGCAGAGAGAGCTGGTCCAGAACCAGACGTGGGTGTGACCTTCAAATCTTAGTCTTAATGGCTTGCTTCCCTCATCCCCAAGGTCCTATAACCTCCCGAAACACAGCCACTGGGAGAGGGACAGAGATGCTCAAAACATAGGCCTGTAAGGGAACACTTCATTTTCCTGCATAACAGTGTCCGTGGTAAAAAGAAAAATGTGTTGAGCCATGTCTCCGATGATAAATTGGGTGTTACTAGGGTAAGAGGCAGCATTAGAAATTGAGATGACAGTGTTTGCCAAAGCATGGATGTGTGAAATAACTTGTTACTACAAAGAACGCCAAGTGCCTTGTGAACCTGTGGGTGGGACTGGAGAGAGAGACTGTGTGATTGTGTGTGTGTGTGTGTGTGTGTGTGTGGTGGTCACTCATCAGAGGACTTTGTCGCATATGGTAAGATTGGCTTTGCAGTTTAGACAGAGCCCTCTGGTGGACATGTGGAGGCTGGTGACAAGGCTGGCTCATTGAGGAGGCTGGCAGGCCGGAAGCAGAGGTAGGCTAGGGGGACTAAGGCTCCATCTACCTGGAGTGCGGGCAGGAGAGTCAGCAGGGCTTTTGGGTTTCCACATGAGGTCAGTAAGAGGTGGGGGGCAGGCATAAGCTCCAACGTTGCCTTGGGTAACCGAGGACCTCCACACCAACCGCTTGGACGTGAACACTAGTTCGACAGAATAAAAGTTCTCAAGGCTCACCCCGCACACACCAACACGGAGGACATGTTGCAAACGGCGAAAGGGCGCTTGCTTGCTGTACAGCTCCCCTGATCTGACCGCGTGAAGAACAGTGACAGCAAAGTCCAACTTGTTTTGTGCTCACAAACACTGTGCCCACTGTGCAGCCACCCAGAGGCAGCTTTCCAAATTCCTTTCTGGAAATAGGAGCAGGGCTTGTATGGGGATGCTAGGTTGTCCACCCAATGTGGGCCAAACAGATTACTCACCGTCACCCGAAGACTTCTGGGAGATTGAATAGCTGGCAGCCAAGGGGGGAAATTCACTTACGGATCTGCCCAGTTGGTATGCCCTTGGTTCTAGAGGCTTCATCAAATCAACGCAAACTCAGAATTGTGAATTGTTTTAATTTTCATTGGTTTTCCAGGACAGTGTAGACAAGGTTTCTCTGTGTAGCGTTGGCTGTCCTGGAACACACTGTAGCCCAGGCTGTCCTCGGGTTCAGAGATGCACCTGCCTTTGCCTCTCCGGTGCTGGGATTAAAGGCGCGCTATCCCATGCCCAGCTGGTTTTGCTTCCTCTACTCTTAAGCTGAAGGGATGACCGAGTGAACTGCTGAAAGGAGTTCTTTCCTCCTTTGTGTCTTTGTTTCTTTTCAGCACTCGGAATTCTTATAAATAGAATTTCTAGCCTGGTATGGTGGCGCACGTCTGTCATCTCAGCACTCAGGAGCCTGACTGGAATATTTTGAGTTCATGGCTAGCCTAGGCTGCATATTATATTTGAGGTCAGCCTGGGCTACATAGTGAAAACCTGTTTCAAAAAAGTGGGACACAGAGCTAGGAAAGGGACATATTCCTCTAAGTCCTGCATTTTAGATGCTGAGAGAGGGAGGTTGGGAATTCCTGATCCTCCCTAGTTACATAGCAAATTTGAGGCAAGCCTACATGAAACCCTATCTCACTACCACCATTCTAGACACAATTTCCATTTGGAATCTCTGGCTTTATAAGTCTTCATTTGTGGTAAAAAAAAAATAATAATAATAAAATAAATAAAAACTACAAAAGCAAAATTCACTTACAATTAGTTATAGCTTCAAATGTCATATACTAAGGTCAAATACCTTTCAATTAAACACATTTCAATTAAAAACATTTTCTTAACAATTCTACTGGAAGCCGGGCAGTGGTGGCACACATCTTTAATCCCAGCACTTGGGAGGCAGAGGCAGGCAGATTTCTGAGTTCAAGGCCAGCCTGGTTTACAGAGTGAGTTCCAGGACAGCCGGAGCTGCACAGAGAAACCCTGTCTTGAAAAAACAACAACAACAACAAAACCCCAAAAAGCAATTCTACTGGAGCACATTCACATAACCTATGACTTACATATTTAAAATATATGTTTTCAATGAATTCTTACTTCATTTGAACATTAGATTTTTTGCAATGAAATTGTGTTCATTTTATAATCAGAAAAATATTATTAAAATGTTCTAAAAATTGTAGAACAAACCTTCTATACAAGAAATATTCTCTTTCAATTATTAGGGCCGAGAGGAAAGATATCCTGTGTGGGCTTAAATGAAATCAAAGTATAGACCATGATGAAAATCATCCCAGAAAACTAACCCGTGTCCTAGATGGAGTGTGCGTTCCCATGATGCCATTCTTCATTGTCCTGCTGGGTAGGGGAGACCCAGTTTAATTTACAGACTCTGATTTTGTTACCTGGGGATTAAGGGAAAACCTCCCCACTCAGTAATCCTTTCAGCTAAAGCCTGACAGGCTGTGATGAGGGAATTCTTACCCAGGGTACTAGTGATATTGTATTAAGAGGGAAAAATAAATAATAGCCTTGGGGGTTTAAACTGACGCATGTGCTGATGGGAAACCTCAGCCTATTCATCTACTGTGTGTGCACTGGGAGAAAGGTGGAGGGTTTTGAGAACACTGGATGTCACCCCACATCATGTTGATGGTCTTTATGACAGGTGGCACAGCTCTGAAAAAATATGCTTTTGTTAAAATCACTCTGCGTGGAAAAGGATCTCCCCAAATTTTGGTATAAAGTGGGTGGAACTGTTCAGAAAAATGGAACTTCTCTGCTCTGTGTAAGATGCCAGATGCCAAGAATGTGACCACTGGTTTTGATGGTTTGGCCAACAAGCTATCTTCCTTTCCAAGATGGCAGGATATTGTGGGAAAGAAGGTTTACGTTGGGCCCAACCCATGAACATCACTTATGAACTAATTTTGCTTTTGAACCAAGGTCTCCCTTTGTAGCCCAGGTGGATTTCCAATCCATTATCCTCCTGCCCCATCCTCCCTAGTACCAGGATCACAGACATGCATCAACATTCCTGGCCTGCAATAATAATTCTGAAATATAGCTTTTATATTCTGACTTCTAGGAACAAATCCACGTGGGGCCTTCCCAGCCTACTGCTTGCACGTGGCTTTAAAGCTCGCGAGAACCCAGCCCAGCCCGTGTTTCCTGTTGCCAGACTTCCTTCCTCATCACTTTGTTTACCCAATGACCTATTCTTGTGTCTGAGTGTTGGCATATGTTGAGTTTCCTACTGTATTTGCTTTTAATATACTATGATGTGCTATAAAGATACCTTTATAGTCTTCCTTCCCCCTCAGAGGGAGCACTGTTGAGCATCACGTGGCCTTTGGAAGGATCCTTGAGGAGAGAATATTACTCGGACCAATTTGTTACTCCACAGCCGTGTCTATTTCTCACAGAAATTATTACATGAGCTGGAGATATGGCTTGGTTCACTTGCCAGCTTGTGGGAGTCCCTGAATTAAGTCTCTAGTACTACACATATACGCACAAAGGAATTGCTTCGTGAGTAGGCATATTTCCATTGCTTTGTGGACACTGGAGTGACATATGTATCACTTTGGTGCTGACAATAACAGGATCTTTTTTTTCAGCGCTTATCTTCCTATAAATGACATCTTCAGCCCTAAGAAAGGTTCTACATTATGACTTTATTTTCATCGACTTTTCTCCTGACTTACTTTACTGTCCTGACCTTTGGGAAGAAGGGACAGTTGAGACTGACTAATGGTTTGCTTGGTTTTCATTTTTTTTTTTTTTACCTTTTTTTTATAGTACTGGAGATTGAATGCAGGCCCTCCCTTGCACATGATGGGCAAGTGCTTCCACTGATCTGTACCTCCATGTTAAAAATGTTTATTTGTTGTGAGCGTGAAGTGTGTGCCTAGGGGTGGCTGTGTCATGGCGTACCTGTGGAAGACCAAGGACAACCTTGTGGAGTTGGTTCTCTATTTCCACCTTTGTGTGGTTTCCACCCAAAAAAGCAAAACAAACCAACAAGCACGGTGCCAAGCGTGAGATATTGATCAAGGGGAGCCTGGAGATGCTCAAGATGATGCAGGCAGTAGCCATTACTCTTGGTTACCCATCAGAAGGGAAGACCCTGCAGCTGAAGATAGCACACACTTTGGCCATAGGACTTGGAGCGATCAATCTGGTACTGACCAGGTGGCTTCTTTCTTGTTGGTTAGCTTTCGTAGTAGGGAAAGGAGCTATGTAGGCTGTTGAGGGCACAGGCATCAGTAGTCTTGACGTGAACCTGGGATGCTGTAATAAGAAGTGTCCTGGAAAGAGCGTGCCCAGCGGTGCCACAGTGACACAAATGTAACCATCAATTTTCTTATAGGATTTAAGTCTCCCTTCATTGGAGAATTCCTGTAATTGATACTGTGAATCTAACCAAGAAATTGTGGCTACAAAGCCCAATGACTCTAGAACTGAACTTAATGCTTTTATTTTGCTACATGGATAAAGCATCCAAAAGCCTTCTAAGTGCATATCCTTTTACCCATAGATTAGCTTGTATCATTCTCAGACCTCATCAGAAAAGCTTCTTTATTCAGTGGGCAACAGGAAATACAGAACTTACAACAGAAAAGAGGAGCATGTGGTACTCAGCCATAAATGAAACACTGTATCTCTCCTTCCCTCCCTAAGTCTCAGGGAACACTGGCAGGAGAGGGCATTGGTGGAAGGTTAGAAGAAGATAGTATGAAACAGCGTCCTCAGGATGATAGGACTGCTGTGTTCACAGAGGCTGTGATGGACCGCATGAGATTTATGTAAGATTAATTTGGTCAGCAGTCCAGCGTGGGTGGGGAAGGAGCACCTGACCACCCCCCAGCTGAGGAGCTATGGACCGTTGGTAGCTGCTAGGGAAGAGAGAGTTAGTTTTTTTCAGTGGACTGATCCTTAGTAGTATGACCATGTTCTAGTAGATGATTCCACACCACACACATATGAACAGCACAAATAGACCCCATGAAGTATATGTGTAGTATATATTACATAAACATATAATATGCTACATATATTATGCATATTGCATATTATATATAATACATAACATATTCATGACTATTTTATGGAAATACACACACATTCATATATGAAATTGAGAATGTTGCTGGGATTTTGGGAGGAGTTGGAAGGTGACACCAAGAGTGAATGATCAATAGTGTATGTATAGATGAAATTTTGAAAAAAAATTACACACACACACACACACACTATATATATATATATATATATACCTATACCTGAAACTGCAGCACTTACTAGGCTCAGGCAAGACTACAATGAGTTTGAGGACAGCTTGGGTTATGTGACAAGACCCTATCTAAATAAGAACGCAATAAAACAGAGCACTTGAAAAACAACTCATGCATTCTTCAGACATTTTAAATCCTTTTTGGATTTATGTGAAAGAAAAACAACTTTTATGGCAGGTTCCTCCCCCTGCCCCCAAGTTTACAAATCAATACTCAGACCAGCTTTGCTGACTCTCCCTACCTTCAGTCCTCACTGGCCTATTTCATTTCTGGTGTTAATCCAACTTCGTACTTCACTAAACAATTTATCCCACTAGTGTTTTATGTGAGTCCTGTTGCCCCAGAATTCTCCCTCCCCACAATAGGGACCATGGTCTATACTTTCTTTATTTAGTACACTAATATTTGGTCAAGAAAAGTTCTATTTACACTAGAATGGTAGCAGGTGATGCCTTTTCTTTCTTTCTTTCTTTCTTTCCTTCTTCCTTCCTTCCTTCCTTCCTTCCTTTCTTTCTTTCTTTCTTTCTTTCTTTCTTTCTTTCTTTCTTTCTTTCTTTCTTTCTTTCTTTCTTTCTTTCTTTCTTTCTTTCTTTCTTTCGAGCAGTTGAGACAGAGTTCTCTGTGTAGCCCTGGTTATTGTGGAACTCTAGACCAGTCTGGCCTTCAACTCAAGAGATTCGCCTGCCTCTGCCTCCCTAGTACTGGGATTAAAGGCGTGCATCACCATGTCCAGCTATCTTTTTTATTTTTATTTTTTAAAGAAAAAGCACTCAGAATATCTTATTTAGTATAGGAACCCAATATTGCCAATAATGATCTAAGCTTGCTCTTTAATCTTCAAACTATTCCCATCAGTTGAAGAGTCCCATGCCTGTGCGTGCCAGCAGCATTCTGGAGGCTAAGGGAGGAGAATCATAGCGAATCTGTGGCCAGCCTGGGCTATATATATAGTGAGTACTAGGCCAGCCTGGGTAACATAGCAGGTCTCTTCCTCAAAAAGAGGAGCACAGACCTTTCTTGAATCCCTCTACACAGTGTTCTTTGTTGCTCCCTTTGAGACAGGATCTCACTCCCTAGACCAGGCTGGCCTTGAACTCTCAGTGATCTCTTTGCTTAGCCTTCTAAGTGAGGGCCGTACAGGCCTGAGCCACCACACACGGCTTGTGTTCTTTGACAGGACATCTACCTTTATAATAACATTGCAGTGAAAAGCCAATGTCTACAGTAACTTGGGGAACCACTTCACTCTTCAACAGGTTTCGTCTGCAGTAAAAAATGTGGTCACCAGGACAGGTTCACACCCAAAGGGACATAATGTGACTGCTAACTACAGTTTGCTCTGGAAAGCCCACGATTTTAGCAACCCTATTATCTCTGCCCAAAGGACCATTGGTCCCCTGTGCCTTCGGGCCAACTAACTAGGCTTGGGAATAAGGATCCAGCAACTGTTACAGAAATGCTCTCAGGCGCAAGCAAGTAAGGACTACATGTCCCAGGATGCATTGCAACCATCGAAGAGGCCGGGTGCACTGACGTTTAATTCTCGCGTCTTATTTTGTGACCTGGGTCGGCTGTTGAAAGGGAGTGAATATTGGTTTTGTCAGTAGCTGCGTCTTTTATTAGTTTTGAGTCTTAGGTATCCATCTTGCAGTCCGAGATCCAAGATGGAAAAAGTCTGTGCTGTTTTTGGAGGCTCCCGGGGGATCGGCAAGGCTGTAGCCCAGCTAATGGCCCAGAAGGGTTACCGCCTGGCGATCATCTCCAGAAACTTGGAAGTGGCCAAAGCCACCGCCGGCGAGCTCGGCGGTAGGTACCGAAAGTTTCTCTGCCGCGCGGCCGAGGTGCAAGTCCTTGAGCTCCAGTCCATGGGGCTACTGCCCATGTTCTCCAGTCTGCGCCCCAGATCACTCATGCCCATGACCAAGCCCTCACTGGGGCTCTCGCCTACCCCAGTCTGAGGACCCCCTGACAAGTAGCTGTCTTCCTCGCGGCCAGTGCTGATATTGCGAGCCGCTTTGCTCGGGGCCTTTGGTAGGAGAGAATGGTCGCGATTATCTGATTATCTGAAGAGAAGTCAGATACAAATGGCTAGGCTGCATTTTGCTGAGAGCTCTTGCCCTTTGTGTAAGCACACGACAGTATTTCAAAGAGAAACTCTTGATAAGTTGCTTTCCCAAGCCCGTCAATGACTTTTAATAAGTAACTAATT
Source organism: Apodemus sylvaticus (assembly GCF_947179515.1). Taxonomy (NCBI): domain Eukaryota; kingdom Metazoa; phylum Chordata; class Mammalia; order Rodentia; family Muridae; genus Apodemus; species Apodemus sylvaticus. Next base: position 58,926,397 of record NC_067489.1, read on the forward strand.
TGTGTTCCTAGACCCTTTGATTGTATTCCAATTCTAGCACCCCCCGCCCTCGTTCCCACTGGTTATTAACGGATTAGTCATTGCATTGCAAGTTTAAGTCTCTGTTGGAGAAGATAGCATGGAAGAATGGAGAAAAGTACACGTCACTATCAGGAAAGCATTGGGTATATTATAGGTCTAAGAGTGTGTCCGGTGCCTATTATAATTCTTTACTTATATGGAAATAGCCTTGATATTTAACCCACACTGGTTTTGAACTCGTGATTCTTGTGTCTCTTTCTCCCTGTTTCTGAGATTACCTTACTGCGGTGTGACAGTGACATCTTTAGTACAGAGTAGTTCTTTGAACCTGAAGTGTGGTATCCAGCTTTCCCAGACACAGGGACTCACTATGCAGCCTAGGTTTCCCTTGGATCAAGATCTGGTCCCTGCCTCCTCGTGCTGGGAACATAGGGGAGCATGTCTGTTCGCCGTGGGTGTGAACACAAGTCTAAACCCCTAGTTAGTACTGCTTCCAGTTGGTTAGACAATCGTTACTCCATATTGCCCTGTGGTACTAGTTACTCACCTGTTCTTCCGCTCTCCAATACATAGTTGGTTCATCTTGATGTATCCCTATCATAAATTGAGGAATACACACACACACACACACACACACACACACACACACACACGGTAGTTTATTAAATAGAGAAGACTTTTCCTCTGAAGTATAATTCTTGCCTATGATGCTAGGGATCAGGGAATTCTTCTGAGCCACCTCTCTTGCAATGCTGGCCACAAACTTATAGTAGTAGTCTCCTGTCTCAATGCTGAGCCTGCAGGTTACCATGCCCAGATTTTTTTATTTGGTTGGATGGGTACATATATGTCATTGTGCACATGTGGAAGTCAGAGGACAGTCTGTTCTTTCCTTCCACCATATGGGTCCCAAAGGTTCAGCCCAGATGTCAGGCTTGGTGGAAAGTGTCCTTACCCAGTGAGCCATCTTGCTGGTCCCAACTACTTTTAGTTTTTAGGCTTTCCAAGCCTATTTCTTCTTGAGAGTTTGAGGTCTCATCCAGGCCAGTCATGAACTTGGGAGTCCAGCAAGCGCCAACGTTATGGGTAGCCTGACACTCATACATCTCACCTCTCCACCTCCCACTCGGGAAAACTCCAAAGTTAAAGGTAGTTTTCAGTAATGCTTTATTTTATGTGCCTACTGCATCCTAGCTTCTAGCAGGCTGAAGCAAGGCAAGCCTAAGTTTTGAAGTCAGTCCAGGTAACACAGTGAAACCTTTTCTCGGAGCAGAAAAGACAAAAACAAAATAAACAAGAACAAAACAAAGCAAAAAAACCAACACACACACACAAAGAGAAGGAAGAAACAAAACCTCACTATTTCTCCTTCCCTCCCATCCAGTCTGTCCCTTTCATCGGGTGCTCTATGGGGCCAGGAACCCATGATGTGTTTTTGTCTCTAGGCTCAGCACAGGTGTGCCTTAGAGTCTAATCATAAAGCAAATAAACCCAAACTTCAAGTTAAGACTTAGAAGTAATTCTGATTTGACTTTGTTTTGTAGGAAACCACCTGGCATTTAGGTGCGATGTTGCCAAAGAACAAGATGTTCACAGTACCTTTGAAGAGATGGAGAAACGTTTAGGTCCAGTGCGCTTCTTGGTAAATGCAGCTGGTATTAACAGGTTGGTCAAAGGTTGAGGTGACTTTCTGATACCTGTTTTAAATGCTTCTCAATATGTTGATGGCTTAGTCTCTTTTCTATTGCTGTTACAAAATGCCATGTCCCAAAGCTATATATAAAATAAAGTGTTCAACTGAGGTTATGGTTTTATAGTGGTTATATATTTATGGTTTTATATTTATGGTTATAGTGTTAGAGCCACGTTGGTGGAATAAAGCCACAGTGGTAGCAACAGCTGGGAACTCGTATTGTGATCTGCATATAGGAGGCAGAGGTGGGGCCCAGTGGGAATGGAGCCGGTCTTTGGAAACCGCAAAGTCCACTCCCAGGGACATACCTCCTCCAACAAGACCATACTCCAGAATCTCCTTCCCAAACTTTGTCCTAAACCAGGGCCAAGCATTCACATACACAAGCCTATGGACCATTTTCATTCAGAACACCACATTAGTGTGAGACAGTATATTAGGCTGTTTTATTTCTAACTGGAAAGGCTTATTTAGAAAATAATCAATCCATACATTTATTTAAAAATTGGTGTGTGTGTGTGTGTGTCTGCATGTTAGTATCTGCAGAGTGTGTAGATTCCCACAGAAGCTAACAGAGGGCATCAAATCCCCTAGAGTTGGTGATACAGGTGCTTGTGAACCCCTTGATGTGGGTGCTTGGAACTGGACTTGCCGCTCTCTATAAGATGAGTGTGTGCTCTTAATCAATGAGCCATTTCTCTAGCCTAATTCTTTTAAGTTGAGGTAAATGTCCAGTTGGATCAGTCCTAACATTCCATCACTGGAATATCACCTGGCATGCTACAAGACGTCCTTAGTCTCCTCTCATTGGAAAACAGTGTTCTGAGTTCCATTGATCATAACAAGCTTAATGGTAATACATAGGATAATAAATATAATAATGATAGGATGAGGGGGTTTCGAAAGTTGAATTTGGGAGAAAATATTTAGATTTACAGTCCTGTTAACCAGGAAAACCTGGCAGTAGCTTAAACCATTTGGTTATTTGCTATTATGTTTAGGCAGTGGCGGTGTTTATCAGCCTATGGAGAGGTGGAGAGTCCTGCCTTCCCAGTGGTTCCTTTCTGGATTATCAACAGCTAGCTTAGTGGTCTTAAAGCCAAGTTCGTAATGGGACTGCCTGGCACTTAGCTCGAAAGCACAGTTTACATTATATTTTAAATCAGGATTGTACATAATGTTTTGACGTGATTTTTAAAAAAATATTTATTTTTGCTATTTTAAAATTGTGTGTGTGTGTGTGTGTGTGTGTGGTTTGTAGTTGCCTGTGGAGTTCTGAAGTAGATGTTTAATACCCTGAAGCTGGTTGTGAGCTTTTTGACACAAGTGCTGGGAACTGAACTCAGTTCTCCTGAAGGAGCAGTTGGAACTTTTACCTGCTGAGCCAGCCCCCAACCCCCCTCCCCTTGATTTGAGTTTTTGATCTGGATGTTAATGTGACCACTGTTTTTTGTTGTTGTTGTTGTTTGTTTGTTTTTTGTTTGTTTATTTGTTTTGTAGAGACAGTCTTCTAGTAAGAACAAAAACTGAAGATATGATATCTCAGCTTCACACTAACCTCCTGGGCACCATGCTGACCTGTAAAGCCGCTATGAAGACAATGATTCAGCAGGGGGGATCTATTGTTAACGTGGGTGAGTTTTCACTCTCGTGGGCTTATAGTCATTGCATGTGAACATGAGGATACTTAATCCACTGATGGACTTGATCACCAATGAGTGACTTACTGAAGCCACATGATAAATGGCATCGTATGGCACGGGAGAGGCCACAATTGTGCACATCCAGCAGACTGTCTGTACATGGATGTTATAACAGTTTTGTCACCAGTTTCAATTTTCAGGAGAAATCAGGCACCCTTGCCTTTTTTTAAAAATAATTTTTCTATTTTTCTATTTTTATTTTTTGATCAAACCTATAATGATTATAAGAGCCAAAGGGCCAGGTAATGTACTGCGAGATTGTGTTTCCTAGAAATGACTGGGAAGCTCCAACCATGCTGCCTCAGTGGTGTGGCTGCCTAAAGAAGGCATGGACAATGACAGTAGACACGCTAAGACAGAAGGGAAACTCACAGGGCCCTAGAACTACAGGACACTGAGGAGTGCTGAGAACAGGGAGGCAGCCTTCCCAGGCATGAGCCCGGTCTTACTGGGTCTCCATTGCTGTGGACAGACACCGTGACCAGGGCAACTCTTGTAAGGACAACATTTAATTGGGGCTGGCTTACAGGTTCTGAGCTTCAGTCCATTGTCATCAAGCTGGGAAGCACGGCAGTGTCCAGGCAGGCTTGGCGCAGGAGGAGCTGACAGTTCTACATCTTGTTCTGAAGGCAATCAGGAAAAGACTGGCAAAGCCCACCCCCCACAATGACAAACTTCCTCCAACAAGGCCATACCTATTTCAGCAAGGACACACTTCCTAATAGTATCACTCCCTGTGGGCCAAGCATTTCAACACATGAGTCTGTGGGGGCCAAACCTATTCAAACCAATATAGGCTCCTAATAGGTTATCCTGTCCCAAGTGGCCAGGCCTGATACTGTTACATACATTACAAGCAGTAGTAGGTTGTATGTCTCTCCCTCTCTCTCCCTCTCTCCCTCTCTCCCGCTCTCCCTCTCTCTCTCTCTCTCTCTCTCTCTCTCTCTCTCTCTATATATATATATATATATATATATACACACACATATATACATACACATGTGTATATATACATATATGTACATATAACACACATCTATGTAACATGTTATATACATATATACATACATGTGTGTGTGTGTAAAACAATGACTCTGAGAGAGTGTGAGGGGGCAAATGGGAGGGTTGGATTGGAGGAGAAGGGGTAAAGAATGATGTCATTTTATTTTTTAAATTGTAAAGAAAACCAAGCTAATTTTTGAAATGAAAAAGAAAGCTCATAGACATCAGGCCAGATAACAATTATTTATGGCAATTGCATGGACCACTGGCTTGTCTAGTGCCACAGTTTGAGGAACATTAAACCTCAGCTTCTCAGAGTGGATGGAAGTAGCCTTTAGTTTGTTGGAACCACAGGGGAGAGGTGTTCGGGGTTCTTTCCTGTAGAGCGGGAAATGCAGAATAACATGGCGTTTGACTTTAGCCTACCATCTGACGTTTAGTCTTAAGTGATGAGGAGTACCTTATAAGTCGGCAAAAGGGGAATGCTGTTCTGTTAAAGGTCCCTCTCAGGAGGAATTAGTGACCTGTGGCTCTCTGACACAGCCAGTTCAGGTATCAGTTCTTAAGACCTGTCACACAAAACTGAGACTGCCTGAATATCACAGGACATATTTAAAATACCCTGATTTTAGACAAGTTTCAGAAACCGAAGTTGGTCCCTTAGAATTGTAGAATATTGTTAAGGCCGATGCATCGTAACGAGTGAACATACTTCCTGGATGCCTCCAGACAGGCTGGCCTTGTAGATGTGTTGCTAATTCAGAAGCCATATGTACTGGCTGGTTTTGTGTGTCAGCTTGACACAGGCTGGAGTTATCACAGAGAAAGGAGTTTCAGTTGGGGAAGTGCCTCCATGAGATCCAGCTGTGGGGCATTTTCTCAATTAGTGATCAAGTGGAGAGGGCCCCTTGTGGGTGGTACCATCCCTGGGCTGGTAGTCTTGGGTTCTATAAGAGAGCAGGCTGAGCAAGCCAGCGGAAGCAAGCCAGTAAGAAACATCCCTCCATGGCCTCTGCTTCAGCTTCTGCTTCCTGACCTGCTTGAGTTCCAGTCCTGACTTCCTTTAGTGATGAACAGCAATGCAGAAGTGTAAGCTGAATAAACCCTTTCCTCCCCAACTTGCTTCTTGGTCGTGATTTTTGTGCAGGAATAGAAACCCTGACTAAGACACCATACTTTGACCAACTGTGAATGAATGGAGTGTGGCCTGAGTGCTGGTTATGAGAGCTTCCTACCCGACCTTTCCACCACGCCTGGAACTTACCTTTTTTGTCTTCTGTTCTCTCACACACCCGTTTTCCTGCCCACTCCTTTCCTTAAGCTGATGGCCTTTCTTTCTTCTTGGACTACCCAGTTTTCTTCTCTTAACTGAGCTGCCACATTTAGTAATGTGCCATGTGATACATCAGTTCATGGAGGACAGAGGCATGACAGTGGCTCTGTCGATTGTGATGGTGACCCCACCCTGACCACACCCTGATTTTACTGTTCTTCTTTGCGCTTAGGTACACATATGCCATCACTGTCTGCCGATCTTCTGTGCACTCATGTTACATAGGCTTGTAGCTTGGGAACAGTAAGGAATACTATATACAGCAGAAGCGGGCTAGACCAGCTTGCCTTATATAAGCATTCTGTGGGATGCTCTCACTGCTGTGAACCCACCTTACAGTGTATGTCTGGGGGGAAATTACTGTCATCAAGCAATGTTGACTGGACAGTGTAAGTAAACATTTTAACACTGGGCTCCTTGAGTATAAAAGTAGAATGATCTCTTTTTCTAATGTAATTTCAATTTTGTGTGTTTGGGGTTCTTGTTCAATTTTTATTTTATAAGCACAGGCCAGTGGTGCAGAAAATTACTTCCCTACTTCTGTTTTGCAAGCATGTATTTGCATGCAATTGATATTTGAATTATAAATTATTCTTACATATTTATTAGACAAGGTCACTGAGGAATGTTTAGTAAACAAAAGTAGCAAAATTGCACTGTTTGCAAGTCAATTTTGATTGACAGTAGTTTAAAGTTATGAGATTTGTTCTTCCTATAGGTTGAAGTATTCCAATTATGATATAATTATAAAAGTAATCAGCCTTTATTTTATATCTCCTGGCTTTAACTTATTTCTGCCTGTGTTTGTTATTTTCTTTTGCTGTGATAAAAAAACCATGGCAAAGACAACTTAAAGAAGACAGTTTATTTTGGGTTACTGTCTTAGTCAGGGTTTCTATTCCTGCACAAACATCATGACCAAGAAGCAAGTTGGGGAGGAAAGGGTTTATTGAGCTTACACTTCTGCACTGCTGTTCATCATTAAAGGAAGTCAGGACTGGAACTCAAGCAGGTCAGGAAGCAGGAGCTGATGCAGAGGCCATGGAGGGATGTTACATACTGGGTTGCTTCCCCAGGCTTGCTCACTTGCTCTCTTATAGAACCCAAGAGCACCAGCCCAGAGGAGGCACCACCCACAAGGGGCCCTCCCCACTTGATCACAAAATGAGAAAATGCCCCACAGCTGGTTCTCATGGAGGCACTTCCCCAACTGAAGCTCCTTTCTCTGTGATAACTCCAGCCTGTGTCAAGTTGACACACAAAACCAGCCAGTATACTTATGGTCCCTGAGGGATACAAGGCTGTCACGGTAGGAAGGCAATCAGCAGGCAAGGTGGCAGAAGCAGAAAGCTGAGAGGTGACATTTCAACCACAAGCACCAAGTGGAGAGAGAACTCGAAGTCAGGTGAAGCCATATACTCCCAGTGAAGCCACACCTCCTAAGACAGCCCCAGCAGCACCTGGGGCCCAGTGCTCACACGTCCGAGCCTAGAGGGACGTTGCCCATCCAGACAGCCGCACTGTCAGACCCAGCACTCAATGTTCCCGACCTCTGCCCCCCTTTCAGGTAAAGTCACACAAGCCTCTCTTGCAAACTGGTGGTTTGACATCAGTTTCTCTTTGCCGTGCGTGTCTGGGTTACCTCTCAAAGGACCGTGGTTAGAGTTACTCATTTTAGCAAAGGATAAAAGAAGGCGGGGTTTCCTTCCTGGTTTGGTGACTGTATAGGATATGAGTCGTCAAATAATGAACCGATTGGCTTGCACTTGTTTTCTTCTTTTCCCGCAGGGAGTATTATTGGTTTAAAAGGCAATGTGGGCCAGTCCTCGTACAGCGCCACCAAAGGAGGGCTTGTTGGGTTTTCCCGCTCGCTTGCTAAAGAGGTTGCACGGAAGAAAATCAGAGTGAATGTGGTTGCACCAGGTCAGTGAAAACTTCATACAATAACTGTAGTATAATTTAGAGGTATAGAGAAAGGCCACTAGGTTCCCTGTTAATTGGTTAATTGGCAGTCATTAATTGACATTTGGATTGTATCTCTCTAAAATCATTGTCGAAAGAAATAATGAATTAGTGACTGAAAAAAAAACTTTCTTGTTCCTCTTGTCTTACATAAAAATCTTTATTTTAAAAAATTTCACAAGTTAAGGAGTAAATTATGGTTAAAACAACCTTGGAGATCACCTTGTGTTTTGAAGCAGCGTCTTTACCATGCGCTGTAGTCCTGGGATTACCGGCTGCTCTAACACGCCTGGCTTACTCCAGCCACTGTGACAATTTAAAAATTGTGACCGAGGGTTTGACGTGATTTACCCAAAGCTACCTGGCTGGTTCATGGAGAGAATACACTCCTCAAGAGTTCCTTTTGAGTCATAAGATTGATGTCTTTATCCTTTAGTTTCTTATTTATGTATTTCTCTATTTATTCTCTATCTTTTGTTAACTTGTATATTATTTGCCACTCTCTAATAAAAAGATGTCAAAGTTTAGATAAAAGATGTCAACATTCAGATACATTTGTCATTTATTAGTTGGTTGGCCTGTTAGACATTTTTTATTAAGTATTTATTTGACTCCCCAACAGAATGAATGTTTTTCTATACTTTTGTAAATTAGAGTAGGGTCTTTCTTTATACTCATGTGTTCATTTATTTGTGTGTGTATCTGTATGCTTTTGTATGGGTGCATGCACAGCACACTACTGCACATGTAGTGATAGGAGAATTACATGCAGGAATGGGTTTTGTCCTTGCAGCCTGTGGGATGGAAGTCAGGTCTTCAGGCTTGATGTAATGATGGCGTCTTTCCCTGCGGAGCCATCTCGTTGGGCCTAGATAGTTTATCTTTGTTTGCAGCTTTACATACTTAAGTCATCTCTGTAGCCACTGGAATAGCCCAGTTGGGAGAGCATTAGACTGATGGGGATTAGAGCAATCCCCTGTGTAATGTTTGCTCCTGTGACTGACTGGCAGTCTGTAGTTAAGTGGGCTGCAGCTGACTTCTGCCACCTGTAGCTTTTGAGTCCCTCATGACTCCAGCTGGACCTGAGAGTTGGCACTCACTGAGCCAGCAGATGTTTTTCAGGATGTGCTGTGAATATGTTTGCTGGGTAACATGCCTTCACTCCAGTTCCTTGTTTAGTCACAGACAGCTAAGTTCAGACATTCCAAATCCATGAGTATTGACTAAGTTTTACAGCTTAGAGGAATTCTTTTGAAGGAAAAAGGAAAAGGGCCTAAACCAAAGCTTTCCATGGAAAGATGCATTGTCATTACCTAAGCCTGCTTTTCTGTCTCCGTGGGCTCTGTGCAGGCTGTCACTGTTAGTGTTGACTGAGCTAGCCATCCGCGGGGCTGTTTGCTGTTTGGAAGGGCATGGACTTGCCCTCTCTCTTTTCAGGATTCCAGTGGTGTGAGTAATGAGGAGTTGATTCTATGTTTTTGGTGATGTAATAGCTGACTGGCTGAGAGGAAGGATCATCTTTCCAATTCACATGGACTCAGGCAGCGAGTGTCCTTGGGTGCCTTCCTCTGTGCCAAGGCTGTGCTACGTCCAGGAGTAAAAAAATAAATGAGATGTCTCTGTTACAAGCTACAGGAACAGTTGGAAGGAGCGCTGCAGTGTCGTGGCTGAAGGGAGCCAGTGATGTGTACTGTGTTAGGAAGCTGCTTAGCATGGATGAGTTATCAAGGCAATGGCATGAGTGGTGGGAATCCAGTTTCTATACAAAGGAGACGTTTGAGAGGTATTACGAAAGTGCCACAGAGTCTTTTGTAAAGATCGTATTTTTCCTATGCAATTCATTTTGGGGACAAAAATTTGTTGCTAGAAAGTGACCACTAGTAGGGTAGCCTTTGTAATACTATATTGTATATTATACACACACACACACATACACACACACACACACATCTTGTTTCATAGTACAGATTGAAATAAGATTAGATCAATTCTATAAGTTATCTGTTGACTAATTTTGATATTAAGATCTATCAGCTTCTTGACTAGATCTTTAAGTAGAGCTAGCAAATGTGCACTCACGGTGTGCTTACCCGTGTGCTAACATCTGGAGAGGGGTCATTCATTTCACCGGTGTATTTTTTGAGACAGGCCTCTCACAGGCTTTGAAGCTCACTGTTTGAGCTAGACTGGCTGAGATTAATGAGACCCTGTGATCTGTTTGTCCTCTCTGGGTCCCCAGTGCTGGTTCCCTTGTACTGCCATGCCTGGTGTCTTAGTCAGGGTTTCTATTCCTGCACAAACATCATGACCAAGAAGCAAGTTGGGGAGGAAATGGATTATTCAGCTTACACTTCCACATTGCTGTTCATCACTAAAGGAAGTCAGGACTGGAACTCAAGCAGGTCAGGAAGCAGGAGCTGATGCAGAGGCTATGGAGGGATGTTCCTTACTGGCTTGCTTCCCCTGGCTTGCTCAGCCTGCTCTCTTATAGAACCCAAGACTACCACCCCAGGGATGGCACCACCCACAGTGGACCCTCCCCCATTGATCACCAACTGAGAAAATGCCGTACAGCTGGATCTCATGGAGGCATTTCCTCAATGGAAGCTCCTTTCTCTGTGATAACTCCATCTTGTGTCAAGTTGACACAAAACCAGCCGGTATACCTGGCTTTGATGTACGTCCAGGATCTCTAGACTGCAGACTTTCTGTTAGTACAGTAAGTGCTTTTTACGCAGGAGCCATCGTTCCAGCCCTTAGACTTCTAGTTCTTTTTTTGTGCTAAGTATTCCTGATTAGCTTCAAGTGGAGGTTTGTTGTGGATGGGCCTTATGCTGTTCTTGTGAACCAATCACTGGGCAAGTAGGAGGGACTTCCAGGTTGGAGGAAGAGAGGAGGCAGGAGAGACTGAGGTCTTCTTTTGAGCGGGGATAGCGTGAACACAAGATGTAGCTATGAGTGTCTCCTGGTCTCAGTGGTGGATCCCAGGTACTGAGTTTCTGCCATTGTTTCTGAACTAAGTTTGTGTTGTTTTCCTTCATGCTGCGGCTCATCCAGGCTCCAGAGAGAAAGGTACAGTGGCAAATCATGGGTTTGCCCGAGGTGCTCCACAAAGGCTGTAGAGGTTTGAAGCACGGGGCTGTGTGGTAGTGGCCCATCACTTAAGTGAGCTAGGTGGAGACATTTTGGGAGCTCTGGGCCATGAGAGTCTCCATGAGATAAAAACAGGTCGTCCATTGCCCGCCAGTGCATGGCCAGCCAGGCTGCCGGGGCAGAGGCACAAGCGCAGGAACGTGCTGGCTTGTTTTTTTAATATTTCCCTCAACAGAGGTTCTAAATAACAGAAAAACAGCTGAAAAGCAAATTGTAGTTCAATCCATTTGCCTAAGAATTTCATGAATTCATTGTTTTTAATAACTGAGTAGTACTACATTGTGTAAATATACCAAAAATATCATCCTGAGTGAGATAACCCAACCACAAAAGAACTCACATGGTATGCACTCACTGATAAGTGGATATTAGCTCAGAAGCTCAGAATACCCACGATACAATTCACAGATCACATGAAGCCCAAGAAGAAGGAAGACCAAAATGTGGGTCCTTTGGTCCTTCTTAGAAGGGGGAACAAAATACAGGAGCAAATATGGAGACAAAGTTGGAGCAGAGACTGAAGGAAAGGCCATCCAGAGACTGCCCCACCTTGGGATCTATCCCATATACAGTCACTAAATGCAGACACTATTGTGGATGCCAAGAAGTGCATGCTGACAAGAGTCTGATATAGCTGTGTCCTGAGAAGCTCTGACAGAGCCTGACAAATACAGAGGTGGATGTTGGAAGCCAACCATTGAACTGATCATGGGGTCTACAATGGAGGAGTTAGAGAAAGGACTAAAGGAGCCAAAGGGGTTTGCAGCCTCATAGGAGGAACAACAATATTAACCAACCAGAGATCCCAGGGTCTATACTACCAACCAAGGAGTACACCTGGAGGGACCCATGGCTCCAGCTGCATATGTAGCAGAGGATGGCCTTTTCGGGCATCAATGGGAGGAGAGGCCCTTAGTCCTGTGAAGGCTTGATGCCACAGTGTAGGGGAATGCGAGGGCAGGGAGGTGGGAGTGGGTGGGTAGGTGGGGGGTACAGCCTCAATAGAAGCAGGAGGAAGGAGGGATAGGATAGCGGGTTTCTGGGTGGGAAATAGGGAAAGGTGTATTTTTACATTTGAAATGTAAATAAATAAAATATCCAATAAAAAAAAAAAGCTCAAACAAACAAAAGGATCCTCCTGGGAATGACACTTCCAGAGGACCCTGCTGTACCACTCCTGGGCATATACCCAGAGGATTCCCCGGCATGCAATAAGGACCCATGCTCCACTATGTTTACAGCAGCCTTATTTATAATAGCCAGAAGCTGGAAAGAATCCAGATGTCCCTCAATGGAGGAATGGATACAGAAAATGTGGTATATTTACACAATGGAATAGTACTCAGCAGTTAAAAACAATGAATTCATGAAATTCTTAGGCAAATGGTTGGATCTGGAAAATATCCTAAGAGAGGTAGCACAATCATAAAAGAACACACTCACTGATAAGTGGATATTAGCCCAGAAACTCTGAATACCCAAGACACAATTCACATATCAAATGATTCCCAAGAAGAAGGAAGGAGAGGACCTTGGACCTGAAAAGGCTTGATGCAGCATTGTAGGGGATTACCAGAACAGAGAAGTGGGAGGGGGTTGATTGGAGAGTGGGCAGAGGGAAGAGTGCTTATGGGACTTATGGGGAAGGGGGAACCAGGAAAGGGAAAATCATTTGGAATGTAAACAAAGAATATAGAAAATAAGAAAAAAAAAGAAAATAATTTAAAAAAAGATAAAAGAAAGAAAAGCAAATTGTAGCACAAATACTAGGAAACAAGGTAGATAACGATTAGACTGTTGCTCCGTCCTAAATCCTTTACTGTTCCACTAAGCATTAGTATTTTCAACTTGGTATATAAAGTAAGGATGAATCTCCCTAATTGAAAATCAATATGAGAAATTTTATTTGATAGATTGACTGTTGTCAATTCCTTGTCTAAAGTGGATCAATGAAATGTCCTTTCTTCAGAGTTTATAACATAAACATTCTCATGGCTTTTGGGAGCCAGCGCATCCCAGACTAAATTAAGAGTTCACATTTTAATGGTGGACTTTGAGATGGGGCTTGGTGCTAGAGCATTTGCCCAGCATGCACCAGGCCCCAGTTTGATCCTAGACACCCTCCCCCTCTCCCTCTGTGTTAGGTTGTCACTGTATGTCTGGTAAGGACGTGTAGTGTCTTTCTTCCAAGTTGATAGAATGCATGTCATTTCACTTACTGCGTTTGATCTAAGGAAGGGTGGCTTTGTAGCCAGTTGGAAACTTCTGACTTGTTGCATTCTGTTGTTATTGGGGGCTGGTTCCTGGAAGAGAAACTTAGGGATAGATGGAGAAACGGCGAAAAGAGAAATGAGTCAAGTCAACACCGTGCTGATCAAGACCCAAACTTTAATAAATATTAGTCAATATATAGCTTAGGAAGAAGTCCTTCCCCCCAGACTTCAAGGAGAGGTCCTAGAACTCCTTGACTTCAATCTCAGCAGGTCACCTGCTGAGATCAGAGCACTTCAAGTCTGGCAGATCAGGGATGCTTCCAGGTGAGGGGCTCTGAGGCTGCCCATGACTTCCAGGTGAAAGCAGCAGCTGTATTGTTCTCTGAAGAACAAAGGCCAGGAATATCACAAGCGGAAAGCAGGGGCTGCTGGCCAGGAATGTCGCAGGTTGAGCGAAGAGGCTGCTGAAAAGCCTAGGTCAGTGCTGGAGGGGGAAGGGGCACTGAGTGTCCAGTGAAGTAATCCAGTAGCACTCTCTGTTGGACAGTGGCACCTACTTGTAGTTTATAGCTTTTATAGCCACTTCAAGTCTTTGTAAATGCATGAATCATGAGTGTGGAGTAGAACAAAATCTCCAGAACTTTACAAATATGAAGAGTGATGTGGAGAGTCTTTTAGAGCCAAGGAAAGAAGACAGACTGGAAAGTAAGACAAGAGTCAGGATAGGTGTGTGGGATGTGTGGGGACCATTAATATCTACTCTCAGCTCTGTGATGTATGGGGCAGAGGGCACCTAGGGAACTACTGATATATAGTGCATTGGGCTGTGAATATTTTCTAAGTGGAGATTACATGGTCCATGAGCTTCAGCACAAGATAACATCGACATGCTATACAGCCCTGAGCAATTAATCATAAGAGACCAGCTTAACATTTCTTAGTTAATTTCTGATGAACTGGAACAGATCTGTGCGGTCTGAGAAGCTGCAAATGGCATAGGTCAGAACAACTATGTTGTGATGGTGGATAGCATGACAGCAGCACTTGGTAGGACCCCAGCTCTCGTGTTCTAGGAACTTTACCCAGTGAAGCTGAGCAGTGTTCACCCGTAGTGTGTCAACCACACCAAGGCAAGATGCTTGGGGAAATGGAGGGAGCAAGGGGTGATGGCAGCGTGGTCAGCATAGGAGCCTTTGTTCAATAGTTCTGTAAATGTACAACGTGTTAAACATGAAGTCCACTGATTAAAAAGACAAGGAATCCAAGATCTTTAGGAATATGTTCGTTTTCCACATTAGACATGATCTAAGAGGAAAAAAAAATTAGCGTATTGGGGCAAATTCTTTCCTTTCTTAAAAAATGATGATTATTCGTGCTCTTTGCACAGGACACAGGAGTCTCAAGGAGGTCAGGGGCTGTGAAGGAGCCTGTTCTCTCTGCCCACCTTTGCACGTGTTCTGGGGATCAAACTCAGGTCCTCGGGATTTTGCAGCAAGTGTCTTTAGCCGCTGAGTTGTCCCATCAACTCATTCCCTTCTTTTCAACATGGCCTGGAGAGGGGCTGTGGTAATTTCCTCTGACAACTGCCATCCCTGCTTTCCAGACTGGAGCTGGGCAGGGTCCTCTTGTTGTGTAGTGAATGGCCGCACACCTATTTGGATATAAGACGTATAGGAAGTGAGGGCGTTTTCCAGGGAGCTCTGTCTCCTAGTCTCCCAGTCGGGTCAGAGTCAGGATGATTTCTTATCAAAAGCCAACCATGTACAGCTGGAAGGAAGCTCAGGGGACCTGCTGTCTTCGATCTGTTTGCTCATCGTGTGATACACAGACAACCCTGCATCAGTACAGTGTCTGCTTGTCACAGCTTTACAGTGTTAGAGAGCAGGCCGCAGAATTGATCCAGGTCTCCTCACCACGGCACGCTGCACGAGAGCCAGCTGCAAGCAGCCTGTAAGCTGCTCATCTGTCTGACAAGAGCGCTCATAAACCATGGCTACCGCAGTGTCTCGTGGCTTATTTTTGTTTGTTTTTAAAAAAATATATAACCTTTCTGCTGAGTTTATGGAGTAAGTGTAAATCTACCCCCCCCTTTTTTTTTAGATTTATTATATATAAGTACACTGCAGCTGTCTTCAGACACTCTAGAAGAGGGAGTCAGATCTTGTTATGGGTGGTTGTGAGCCACCATGTGGCTGCTGGGATTTGAACTCAGGAGCAGTCAGTGCTCTTAACCTCTGAGCCATCTCTCCAGCCCAGAGTGAAACCCTTTATGCCAGTTTTGTTCGAATTTTACAGAGCAAAAGACAGGTGTACCATTAACTGTTTGATTTTTTTTTTCATTTGTAAGTTAAAAATATTTGAGGTTATCCATGAATACTGTATTCCCATCATTTTTGTCCCCCCAACTCCTCCTATTTCTCCCTCTACTCCCTCTCAAGTTTATGATGTCTTCTTCAGTTATTATTTTGGACAGGTCATGTGTTGTGCATGCACAGCAGGCTGCGGAGGCCTTCAGTGTGGCTTGTGTGTGTTTGTAGGTAGGGCTGACTGCGTGGGACTGATCACCTGTGGCAGCCCATCCCCGGAGGAGATGGATCATCCTTTCCTCAGCAGCCTGTAGTTGCTCGTGGCTCTTCATCTTGGGGTCGGGCCTTGTGAGTCCCCATACATCCTGACGGTCACTGGGCAGGGCTTGTTTGGGTGACCACAGTGTTGAGATTTCATGCATACAGCTTCCCCATCATATGCAGAGAGAACCTATTGCATAGCAGATACTCTGGTCCTATGACTACAATCTTTCCACGCCGTGTTCCCTGAGCATTAAGCTAGGGGTTGTAAGTTTTTAATATTAGCATTAACTATTTTATTTCACTCAACTTTCATAACCTGAAGTGGTTATAGGGTTTATTCTGGGGTATCCTTGAAAAAAAGTTTGCTAACATGCAGCATTGGAGTTCATGAAATCCATGGCTTCTCGAGAGAATTGGAATCTTCTAGATTCTGGCTTCTCACTGAAGATTTCATCTTTGGGCCAGTTGTGGTGGCATACTTCTTTAGTCTCAGCACCCCGGAGGCAGAGGCAGGTGGATTTCTGTGAGTTTGAGACAAGCCTTGGCTACATACAGAGTTCCAGGCTAGCCAGGGCTGCACAATGAGACCCTGTCTTGTAACAGCGGGTTCGCTCATTGCTTGAAAGTCTGCAGAGGCATTTTGACTGCTGCCTTCACCCCTTCCTGCCCACACTGTATGTAAAGATGAAAGGAAATGTTGCTGACTTCTCAAATAAATGTGCTCAGACTTTTCTGACAGAGGGGGTTATGTTTCACAGTGTAGTCTCACAGGCACTACAAAATTAGTCTTGTTATTTCTGGCCCTAGTTATAGATTGTCTTTAACTCATATTTTTTCAATAATTTTATCAGCAAACAGAAACACAAACACAAACACACACACACACACAGAGAAAGAGAGAGAGAGAGAGAGAGAGAGAGAGAGAGAGAGAAACAGAGCGAGCAAGAACTTAAAAGGAGAAAAATACAAAGAAAATCATCACCTGGTATATAATTCTGGTGACTACTGTCACTTGTCCCTCAGATGTTCAGAGATACTCAGATGTTAGCATTTTGGAATGTATATTTTGCTTTGTTTTCGATAGTGACATAATGGAATTAACTTCTAACCTGCTTTTAAGATTACAGATGTAATGTAAATAAAAATATATCGAATTAAAAAAATATCCAAAAAAAAAGATTACAGATGTGAAATCTTCATTTATGACATTAATACCAAACATTGTTCTATGTATGCTGTGGATATATCAGGTCTTAACCCATTCCTTGTTGAAAGATCTTTCAGTTTGTTTCCAGATTTCCTCAGGAACCTCTCACTATCTTAGGTTTCATAGTAGGAAAAAAACTACAATGATTTTTCACAGGACTTTAAAGAAAACATTTGAGTTTTCATAAATGAAAATCTAAAGTTAATTATGTAGTGTTGCATAATAAATGAGCAACTGAATATAGTATTTAGATCACATTTATCAACACTGACATTTGTAAGCAACAGTATTATTTAAGCTGATTTATAGTTTAATTTACAAATGATTTAGTTTTAACATAAAGCAACTATCTTTTGTGAGTGCACACGGAGCCCTCACTTGCTGTGGCTTGTCTGACTTTAAGTCCACCTTTTATCACCTTGAAATAGAAACTTTCCTCACACCCGCCACTCTCATGAAAGTTAGTATTTGTTTTCTTTTAAAACCTAGTGACTGAAGCTGGGCGTGGTAGCACATGCCTTCAGTCTTAGACCTCAAGAGGTAGAGCAGGTGCATTTATTTGAGTTTTAGGTAGCTGGGTCTACATGATAAGACCATGTCTCAAAATTTTTTTAGAATTAATTAATGAATAAGAAACTATGTCGTAAAATTTTGTTAGCTACACACACACACACACACACACACACAGACACATTTGTATGTCTTGAGACTATTCTTGTAGTTGTTTCATAAATCTATAGTTGATCCTGGTCTCTGTGTGTGTGTGTGTGTGTGTGTGTGTGTGTGTTTGCGTGCGCGTGCACTTGTGCATACATACCTACAATAATTTTGAATTCTGAGTATATAATACTTGATACTGTAGAATTTATTTTAGAACATGCTGTCTGCACACTCTATTGCACACATGCCAATACTGAGTTAAAATTTGATATTTTCTGTACATTTTTATACAGATTAGATATGACCATAGGACTTTTTTCCTCATATGGACTTTGGAGTCTTGGGCGCTTCCCTTATCAGTTATTGTGGTGTAGTAAATGGAATGGTCTAATCCTTATTAGTACTGCAAAATCAGTTCATGAGACCATTTTGGTGATAGCTTCTCTCAATACTGTTTCTTCCTTTCTGCCCGACCTGTGTGAAAATCATTTCTCTGTCATCTTATTTATAGCATTATAAATGGATTCACCAGACCTTATCACATTACAGTTGGGTATGCGGCAAGTACTTCCACCCTCCGAAGATTTTAGTTACTCAAAGGATACATTGTGTTTCATTCATGTTTGTACCTGCCTGTTACATTCAAGAGCATTGTCTTTGTGTTTGCCAAGAGCTGAGCCATGGACTTGGGAGTCAGGCATTTTTGTATTGAATAAACATTCATTGAGTTAAAGTGAATAAAGTTGTACACTTGAGTAATTGCTAACAGTACTCTATAGTTCCTAATCAGTATTAATTAATAATGTCAAATTCTCAGAAGCAAATTCTCTTTATAAGAGTTAAACAGCCATTTTTAGTGTTTATACTTTTCAACTGAATTAACATTTCTCTTTTAGGATTTATTCATACGGATATGACAAAACACTTGAAAGAAGAACATTTCAAGAAAAATATCCCTCTTGGGAGGTTTGGAGAAGCTCTTGAGGTGGCACATGCCGTTGTGTTTCTTTTAGAGTCACCATACATCACAGGACATGTTCTTATCGTGGATGGAGGATTACAGCTCACTGTCTAATTAGAGATGATGCTATTGCAATGGTGATTTGGGTCAAGCACACATTTTCCTATTAATTAGACAATCTCATCTATTTGGGTGACATTTGCTAATGGAAACAAATTAGCTAACGGATGCTACAAATGATTACATCTTTGTATGAACATGTCTCTAAAAACAAAGTGTGGCCAGTTGTAATCCACAAGGTGTGAATTCTGTCTTTAGAGGCCATAGCAATTTTAGTACATGGACATTTGTAAGGGTGATTGTGATACACCTGTATCAAGCTGGATGTTAAAGACTTCAACCTTTTAGACTGTTGCTAAAATAAGAGTATTTACAGAAGATTGAGGTACATTTTTTTATTGTCACTTTTCTTTTGCTGTGGTAAACACTGTGACCAAAAACAGCCTAGAGGAGAGAAGGGTCTCTTGATGCTTGTGGTTCCAGATGGTACATGGCGGGGAAGACAGGCAGCAGTTAGCAGAGCACTTGCTGGCCGCATTTCATCCACACACCGGAAGCAGAGAGAGGGAGCAGGAAGTGGAGCCAGGATGTCAAATCCTAAAGCCCACCCCCAGTGACGTACTTCCTCCAGCAAGGCTTCACTTCCTAATGGGTCTTTGTCTTCTCCACAGTGCCACCAACTCGGGACCAGGTGTGCACACATGAATCTATAAAGACATTTCACATTCAATCTATCACATTACTTGAGCAGCCTTGCTGAAGGCTGCCTTTCGCTTGCTTTGTTTTGCATATGAGGCTGCATTTTACTACACCTTCTGTGTAATATTATATCTGCATGTGCATAGGCAATCATTTAATACATGCTG
Organism: Apodemus sylvaticus; assembly: GCF_947179515.1. Taxonomy (NCBI): domain Eukaryota; kingdom Metazoa; phylum Chordata; class Mammalia; order Rodentia; family Muridae; genus Apodemus; species Apodemus sylvaticus. Next base: position 58,945,801 of record NC_067489.1, read on the forward strand.
GAAAATGTCAATTTAGAGAAATGTATTCATTTAGAGAGGATTTTCTTTCCTCTGCCCCTTGTCCACACCCCCTTACCTCTTCCCCTTCCATCACCTCTCTACCTGACTACTTCCACTTCATCTTCTTTCTGAGCCAGGATGTCACTCTGTAGCCCTGGATGGATGCCCTGAATTTACCATGTATCCCATGCTCACCTTGAACTCACAGCACTTCTGCCTTATTGTCCCACATGCTGAGCCATCACGCAGGCCTTACACTGGACTCTGTGTGTGTGTGTGTGTGAGATGTATATCCGTGTATATATGTGTGTGGGGGGTTGTGTGTATGTGGTGTGTTGGGGAGGTTGGGGGGGTGGCACATGCATGTGAATGTGCAGGCATGCATGCACATGCCTTTAGTGGCCAGAGGAGGGTGAGGGTGTTGGTATCTTTCCTCCTTATTGACTTGAAACAGGCTGCCAGTGAACCAGAGGCTTACTATTTGGCTAGAATGGCTAGCCAGTGACCTCTTGAAATCTTCCTGTCTCTGCCCCTTAGTAGTGGGGTTACAGGAATGCATGGACATGCCAGCCTTTTACAGTGGTGCTTGGGATACACAGCAAGTGCTCCTTACCTAGTCAGTCATCTCTACAATCAAGTTCCATTTTCTTAGAGTGATGCTACTTTTCTCTGAGCTGCTCAGCAAAATAACATGCTGATTTAAGCGTGGCACAGTTGATTTTGTGTATAGCAGCTCCTGGGGATTGTAGCTGTGCTTTTGCTACTTTGTGGGACCTTCTTTCTTCCACCCTTATCCACCCTTTCAACCCCTAACACTAGGTAAGGGAGAAAGAGAGCCCTGGATCTAATTCTTTTCTTTTTGTTTTCTTCTTTGACCACAACTACTATTAAACAGCAGCCAACCTTCCCAAATGACCAACAACAACCAACAACATCCAACCACCAACCACCAACTACCTCTTCTCTGGGCTGTAGCATTTATTATATACCCCCTAATAAATCCCCGGAATTACAAATGTCTCACAGTAGCAGAAACTGTCTGAAGCTGGCAGAATCATGCCCCTGCTAGAGCACGAGGCAAATCACAGCCAGCTGATGGGGACAATATCACACCGGGGATTAAAACAAAACATATTCTTATAATATTTCTATGTTTTTCAAAGCAACCAAAATTCTCTCTACAGGGAAAGTTGTATTGAGTCCTTAAGGTGCCTGCTGTAGTTAAGCACCACACGGATCTTGAAGTTAGGGAGTGTATCCCCCCATGAAAACCTCAAAATAGCCAGCTATTTAAGAACCATATGAAGAGCTGGGTGTGGTCCTGTAATCCTGGTACTTTAGGTGTTTCTTAGCCATTTGAAATACCTCAGTTATAAATTTTCAGTTTAGTTCAATACCCCATTTTTTGATTGGGTTGTTTGTGTTTTGGTGATTAGCTTGTTGAGGTGTTTTTTTTTTTTTTTAAATAAATTTTAGATATTAGCCCTCTTTCAAACGTGGGGTTAATGAAGAATTTTTTCCCAATTTATAGGTTGCCCATTTGTCTTCTGGATTCTTTCCTTTACCTTACAGAAACTTTCCAATTTTATGAAGTCCCACTTATCAATTCTTGATCTTAGAGCCTTAGCCATTGGGAGTTCTGTCTAGGAAGTTTCCCCTGTGCCAATAAAATTTATCCCTGTGCTCTTTCCCACTTTCTCACTACACTAATAGACTCAGTGTATCTGGTTTTATGTTGAGGTCCTTGATCCACTTGGACTTGAGCTTGTGCAAGGTGACAAATATGGGTCTGTTTTCATTTTTCTACACACCGACAGCCTGTTAGATCAGTGCCATTTATTAAAGGTGCTTTCTTTTCTCCATTGTATCTTTTTGGCCTCTTTGCCAAAGATCAAGTGCCCATAAATGTGTGGTTTTGTTTTTGGATCTTCAATTCTATTCCATTGATCAATGTGTCTTGTCTCCGTACCAGTATCATGCAGTTTTTATCACTATTTCACTATAGTAAAGCTTGAGGTCAGGGATGGTGATTCCCCCTGAAGTTCTTTTATTGTTAAGAATTATTTTCGAGGTGAAAATTCTTTGTTTAGCTCTGTACCTCATTTTTTAATAGGGTTATTTGGCTCTCTGGAGTCTAACTTCTTGAGTTCTTTGTATATATTGGATATTAGCCCTCTGTCAGATGTAGGGTTGGTGAAGATCCTTTTCCAATTTGTTGGTTGCCGTTTTGTCCACTTGATAGTGCCCTTTGCCTTACAGAAACTTTGTAATTTTATGAGGTCCCATTTGTCAATTTTTGATCTTAGAGCATAAGCTATTGGTGTTCTATTCAGGAACTTTTCCCCTGTGCTCATGTCTCAAGGGTCTTCCCCAGTTTCTTTTCTATTAGTTTTAGTATGTCTGGTTTTACATGGAGGTCCTTGATCCACTTGGAGTGGAGTTTAGTACATGGAGATAAGAATGGATCAATTCGCATTCTTCTGCATGCTAACCTCCAATTGAACCAGCACCATTTGTTGAGAAGGCTAACTTTTTTCCACTGAATGTTTTCGGCTCCTTTGTCGAAGATCAAGTGGCCATAGGTGTGTGGGTTCATTTCTGGATCTTCAATCCTGTTCCATTGATCCGCCTGCCTGTCACTGTACCAATACCATACAGTTTTTAACACTATTGCTCTGTAGTATTGCTTGAAGTCAGGGATACTGATTCCCCCAGAATTTCTTTTGTTGTTGAGAATAGTTTTAGCTATCCTGGGTTTTTTGTTATTCCAGATGAATTATAGAATTGCTTTTTCTAACTCTATGAAAAACTGAGTTGGGATTTTGATGGGGATTGCATTGAATCTGTAGATTGCTTTTGGTAAGATGGCCATTTTAACTATATTAATCCTGCCGATCCGTGAGCATGGGAGGTTTTTCCATTTTCTGAGGTCTTCTTCTATTTCCTTCTTCAGAGTCCTGAAGTTCTTCTCATACAGATCTTTCACTTGTTTGGTTAGAGTCTCCCAAAGTTCCTTTATATTGCTTGTGGCTATTGTGAAGGGTGTCACTTCCCTAATTTCTTTCTCAACCTGCTTATCCTTTGCATATAGGAAGGCTACTGATTTGCTTGAGTTGATTTTATAACCAGCCACTTTGCTGAAGAAGCACCTTAAAAAATGTTCAACATCATTAGTCATTAGGGAAATGCAAATCAAAACAACCCTGAGATTTCACCGTACACTGGTTAGAATGGCTAAGTTTAAAAACTCAGGAGACGGTAGGTGTTGGTGAAGATGTGGAGAAAGAGGAACACTCCTCCACTGCTGGTGGGAATACAAGTTGGTACAACCACTCTGGAAATCAGTCTGGCTGTTCCTCAGAAAACTGTGCATAACACTTCTGAAGGACCCTCTTATACCACTCCTGGGCATATACCCAGAGGATTCCCTGGCATGCCATAAGGACACATGCTCCACTATGTTCATAGCAGCCTTATTTATAATAGCCAGAAGCTGGAAAGAACCCAGATGTCCCTCAATGGAGGAATGGATACAGAAAATGTGGTACATTTATTCAATGGAATACTACTCAGCAATTAAAAATAATGAATTCATTAAATTCTTAGGCAAATGGCTGGATCTGGAAAATATCATCCTAAGTGAGGTAACCCAATCACAAAAGAACACACATGGAATACATTCACTGATAAGTGGATATTAGCTCAAACTCTGAATACCCAAGACACAATTCACATATCAAAATGACTCCCAAGAAGGAAGGAAGGAGAGATCCCTGGTACTGAAAAGGCTTATTCCAGCATTGTAGGGGAGTACCAGGACAGAGAAGCAGGAGGGGGTTGATAGGAGAATGGGCAGAGGGAAGAGGGCTTAGGGAACTTATGGAGGCAGGGGGAACCGGGAAAGGGAAAATCATTTGGGATGTAAACAAAGAATATAGAAAACAAAAAATTATAATAATAATAATAAAAAAGAATTGTTTAAATATTCTGTTTTTTTTTCCTTTCAAGATGAATTTGAGAATTGCTCTTTCCATGTCTTTGAAGAATTGTGTTGGGATTTTGATGGGGATTGCATTGAATCTATAGATTGCCTTTGGTAGAATGGCCACTTTTACTATGTTAATTCTGCCAATTCATGAGCATGGGAGACTTTTCCATTTTTCTGAGATCTTAGATTTCTTTCTTAAAAGACTTGAAGTTATTGTCATACAAGTTTTTCACTTGTTTGGTTAGAGTTACCCCAAGATATTTTATATTATTTGTGGCTATTGTGAAGGGAGGTGTTTCCCTAATTTCTTTCTCAGCCTGTTTATCATTTGTATAAAAGAAGGCTACTGATTTATTAGAGTTAATTTTATATCTGGATACTTTGCTGAAGTTGTTTTTCAGTTGAAGAAGTTCTCTGGTAGAATTTTGTGGGAAGCCATCTTGAGCTATTCAGATTTAATGCTTACTCATGGCCCTAAGGTGGTGGCTGCTAAAATATGAGAACAATTAACTAGAGTCTTCACCATGAGCTGTCGGTGGGAGAAGAGTCCCTGCCCTAACCGTGGAATGTTCCTGCAGGCATTAACTCCAGGTGTCCCCACTGGATGACTCCTTGCTTCCTGCTTTGATCACTAGGGGTGTCTCTGCCCTTCCCTCCTTTGTTCTTGTGTGAAGGTCAATTCCTTCTCTGTAAGCCTTAAAACTCATTTACCTCCCCGACATTAAATGAGGCCTTGACACAACCCAGACTGACTTTGCCTTTCTTAGCGTGCTTGGCTTCCTTTCTCTCTTCCCCCCATTTTTGACCCACAGGTAGTGCCTCTTCGAGACCCTGGAATAACTGGACTGCTGGACGGGTCAGAATTTTTGGGTTGCTTATGTATACTATCATATCATCTGCAAATAGTGATACCTTTATTTCTTCTTTCCCAATTTGTATCCTCTTGATCTCTATTTGTTGTCTTATTGGTCTAGCTAGCACTTTGAGTACTATATTGAATAGTTATGGGGAGAGTGGTCATTCCTGTCTTGTCCCTGATTTCAGTGGGATTGCTTCAAGTATGTCTCCATTTAATTTGATATTGGCTGTTGGCTTTGCTGTATATTACTTTTATTATGTTTAGGTATGAGCCTTGAATTCCTAATCTCTTCAATACTTCTAAATGAAGGGGTGTTGTATTTTGTCAAATGCTTTTTCTGCATCTAAGGAGATGATCATGTGATTTTTTTTGAGTTTGTTTATATAGTGGATTACGTTAATGGATTTTCGTATATTAAACCAACCTTGCATTCCTGGGATGAAGCCTAGTTGATTGTGGTGAATGATGGTTTTGATGTGTTCTTGGATTCGGTTTGCAAGAATTTTATTGAATATTTTTGCACCGATATTCATAAGATTGGTCTGAAGTTCTCTTTTTTGGTTGGGTCCTTGTGTGGTTTAGGTATCAGAGTAGTGGTGGCTTCATAGAAAGGGTTAGGTAGTGTTCCTTCTCTTTCTATTTTATGGAATAGTTTGAGAAAAATTGGTATCAGTTCTTCTTTGAAGGTCTTGTAGATTTCTGCACTAAACCCATCTGTCCCTGGGCTTTTTTTGGTTGGGAGGTTTTTAATGACTTCTTCTATATCTTTGTGTAATATGGGCCTGCTTATATAGTTTACCTGCTCTTGATTTAACTTTGGTATGTGGTATCTGTTCAGAAAACCATCTATTTCATCTAGAGTTTCCATTTTTGTTGAGTATATGCTTTTATAGTAGGATCTGATAATTTTTTGAATTTCCTCCATTTCTGTTGTTATGTCTCCCTTTTCATTTCTGATTTTGTTAATTTGGATACTGTTTCTCTGCCCTTTAGTTAGTTTGGCTAGGGTTTTATCTATCTTGTTGATTCTCTCAAGGAACCAGCTTTTGGTTTTGTTGATTCTTTGTATTGTTTTCTTTGTTTCTATTTAGTTGATTTCTATTTCCTGCCTTCTACTCTTCTTGGTGAGTTTACTTCTTTTTGTTCTAGAGCTCTCAGGCTTGCTGTTAAGTTGTTAGTATAACATCTCTCCAGTTTCTTTACCTGGGCACTAGGTGCTATGAACTTTCCTCTTAGCACTGCTTTCATTGTGTCCCATAAGTTTGGGTATGTTGTGTCAATATTTTAATTAAATTCCAGGAAGTCTTTAATTTCTTTTGTTATTTCTTCCCTGATCAAGTTATCATTGAGTAAACAGTTGTTCAGTTTCCATGTGTATCTGGGCTTTCTGTAGTTTTTGCTGTTGTTAAAGACCAACCTTAGGCCATGGTGATCTGATAGAATGCATGGTATCATTTCAATATTGTATCAGTTGAGGGTTGTTTTGTGACCAATTATATGGTCCATTTGGGAGAAAGTACCTTGAGGTGTTGAGAAGAAGGTATATTCTTTTGTTTTAGGGTGAAATATTCTGTCGATATCTGTTAAATCCATTTGGTTCATAACTCTCTTTGTTTCACTGTGTCTCTGTTTAGTTTCTGTTTCAATGACCTGTCCATTGGTGAGAGTAGGGTATTGAAGTCTCCCACTATTATTGTGTAGGGTCTAATGTGTGTTTTGAGCTTTAGTAAAGTTTCTTTTATGAATGTGGGTACTCTTGCATTGGGGCATAGATGTTCAGAATTGAGACTTTCTCTTGGTAGATTTTCCCCTTGATGAATATGAAGTGTCCTTTTTCATCACTCTTGATAACTTTTGGTTGAAAGTCTATTTTATTGGATATTAGGATGGCAACCCCTGCTTATTTCCTGGGACCATTTGCTTGGAAGACCTTTTTCTATCCTTTTACTCTGAGATAGTGTCTGTCTTTGTTATTGAGGTGTGTTTCTTGTATGTAGCAAAATTCTGCATCTTGTTTGTGTATCCAGTCTGTTAGCTTATGTCTTTTTATAGGTGAGTTGAGTCCATTAATATTGAGAGATATTAAAGAGAGATGACGGGGCCTAGAGAGATGGCTCAATGGTTAAGAGCATTGACTGCTCTTCTGAAGGTTCTGAGTTCAAATCCCAGTAACCACATGGTGGTTCACAACCATCTGTAACAAGATCTGATGCCCTCTTCTGGAGTGTCTGAAGACAGTGACAGTGTACTTACATATAATAAATAAATCTTAAAAAAAAAAAAGAGATGACTGTTGGTTCCTGATGTGTTTGTTTTTGTAGGTGGCTTTGTGTGCTTGTGGTTTTCTCCTTTTGGCTTTGCTGTGAGATGCTTAATATCTTGTCTTTTCTTTGGTGCAGGTACCTTCCTTGTGTTGGAGTTTTCCTTCTAGGATTCTCTGTAGGGCTGGATTGGTAGATCGATACTGTTTGAATTTGGTTTTGTCCTAGAATATTTTGGTTTCTCCATCTGTGCTGATTGAGAGTTTTGCTGGGTAGCCTGGGCTGGCATTTGTGTTCTCTTAGAGTCTGCATGACCTCTGACCAGGCTCTTCTGGTTTTCATAGTCTCTGTTGAGAAGTCTGCCGTACTTCTGATAGGTCTACCTTTGTATGTTACTTGGCCCCTTTTCCTTGTAGCTTTTAATTTTCTTTGTTATGTGTGTCTAGTGTTTTGATTATGATTTTACAAGAGAAATTTCTTTTCTGGTCCCATTTAGTTGGTGCACCTTTATGGCCATCTCTTTCTTTAGCCTGGGGAAGTTTTCTTCTATGATTTTATTGAAGGCATTTTTAGGTCCTTTGAGCTTGGAGTCTTTGTTCTCCTTTATTCTGATTATTCTCAGATTTGGTCTTTTCACTGGGTCCTGAATTTCTTTGATGCTTTGGGTTAGGAGTTTTTTATGTTTTGAATTTTCTTTGACAGTTGTGTCAATCTCTTCTACAGTATCTTCTACACCTGAGATTCTCTCTTTTATCTCTTGTATTCTGTTGGTGATACTTATATCTGTAATTCCTGACCTCTTTCCTAGGTTTTCCATTTCCAGATTTGCATCCATATGTGTTTTCTTTATTGTTTCTATATCCACTTTTAGATCTTGGATTGCTGTATTCAATTTCTTCACCTGTTTACCTGTGTTTTCCTGTATTTCTTTCAGTGAGTTATTGATATCGTCCTTAAAGGACTCTATTATCTTCATGAGATAGGATTTTAGGTCAGCTTCCTGATTTTCAGGTGTTTTGTTGTATTCAGGGTTTGCTGTGGTGGGAGAACTGGGTTCTGATGATGCCCACATATATTGGCTTCTGTGCTTGCCTTTCACCCACCATTTGGATATCCCTGGTGTTTTTTTGATCTGGAGTTTGCCTCTTTTGTCCCTTGGTTGCTTCAGGTCTCCTGGCAGGCCTGAAGCCCTGGCTGTAGCAGACCACCTTCGAACTTGGGGCTCTTCAAAGGGGCAGAGAAGCTGCTGGTCTGTTACCCTGGCTGCAGTAGATCTCCTGGGAGGCCTTCAGACTGTTGGGTTTTCAGTGAAGCAGTTCAGATGTTGTCCAACTGCTCTAAGTGCAGCTGATCCTCAACTGCTCTAAGAGCAGCAGGTTCTCTAGGATGGATCAGGAGATGGTGCCTTCACTAGAGCAGTCCAGCCAAGAGTCTGCTCCAGCAGAAAGTATTGAAATGCACCTAATATTTCATTCTAAAAAGTAATGTTTTGGCCAGGTGCTGGTGAGAAAGACCTTTTATTTCAGCACTTGGGAAGTAGAAACAAGTGAATCTGAGTTCAAAGTTCAGGACAGCCAAAAATCCTCTCTTGAAAAGCAAACAAACAAAACAAAACAAAACAACCCCCCCCCCCCAAGTGCCTATAATCTCAGATACTTTAGCAAGCTAAGGAAGAAGATAGCAAATTCAAGGACACCCTGGGTTACATACTTCAGCGACAGCCTGGGAAAGTTAGCAAGACTTTTTCAAAATAGTAAATTATAAAGTGGACTGGTTATGTGGTAGAATGCTTTTCCAGCATAAACAAGGCCCCAGGTTCAATCCTTAGCACTTCAGATGAGAGCAGAGCCAAACTCAGTGATCTAACTACAGTTTTGAATCGGAACATTATCTAAATGCAGATTTAATTACATATTGAAGGTCAATTCAAACATGAATAAGCTGTACTAATAGATTCAGAACAACTGTCATGAATTAAAAGCTGTGTGCTGACTATGGAGCCCTTTATCTCTGACAGACTTCTTTCTTCACTCAGTTTATTAGCGTTTGGTTTTGTCAGTGCTGGGGTTGACCTCTAGGCTTCTGGCCTGCCTGCTGAGTCAGTGCTGTACAGGGGGGTCCAAGAGCAGCAGGGTGCAGGATGAGGTCGCATGTCGTCAGTGCTGTGTGTACTGCTGAGTGTCAGCCATGGCGACCGGAGAATGTTTGGGTGGTAGCATCCTTAGTCCTGTTAGGAGATGCAGCATGTAGGATGTTTCACAGGGATAAATAAAGATGTAGCACGCAGGTTATTTCACAGGAGCCTGAGTAGGAAAGTTTGTGCCTAGAGAGTAAGTAGCCTCCTTAGGGTCTGACCCATTTGTCTTTGGCCACCTACACACGTGCAGGCTTGAGTTCCCTTTCCTGGACACACCTCATTCTGTAGTCGTCAGTGAACCTGGTTCGTTGTGTAATCAAGAAGGAAGCAAAGAGAAAGGAGCCGGGTATGGAGCTGTAGTCCTCACACTTGGGGTTGAGGGTATAGGAGGTCAAAGATGTTTTCAACTACATAGTGAGCTTGAGACTAGCCTAGGCTACATGAGCAAAAGCTCAAAGCAACCACAAAGACTATGCCACCAGTAGGACTGTCCTTAAGTGTGTATGTTCACACTTTAAACTGGGCCCCATTGATCTCAGACTGAAATATGTGGCGAGCTGTGAAAAGGTAAAGGATCAGGTAAAGGTAAAGGTGAAAAGGTAAAGGACCACTCCCTGCTCTCACCGACACGTAGCATTTTCAGTTTAATACTTGCATTTGGAGGCCCAGGAACTTTATGGAATTCTTAAACAGAAAACTTATCTATGGCTGCCGCCCTCCTAACAACTCATGGTCCAGCCATGGCTAGCATTTGAAGGAAGAGGTTAGGGGCTGAAGCCAGAGTATTCAGTTTTTACGCTCAGGTTTTAAAGTATCTGCTATTTTTATATTTTTATTAATATTCAATTTATGAGGAACTGTGGCAGCTTTTTACAGATATGATTATATGTTGCAAATTAGGAGGGCTAATTTGTGCAGAGAAGCAGAGATAATTTACATGCATCTATTACCCAGAATAATAAAAGAAGATAGATTATTTTAGGTGTTCAAGAATTGATATCTGTATAATGGGAACTGTTGTAGAGACTTTTAATCGCAATCCAGGTTTCTACCCCATCTTTGGCCATTTAGTTCCCAGATAAAAGACACACAACCTTTATATTTATAATAAGCCTTACTCAGCACTAGGGCTGGGCAGATATCTACTCTCTCTGGTATTAAAATCTACTTCCTGGAGCTGGTGAGATGACTCAGGGGTTAAGAGCAGACTGCTCTTCTGAAGGTCCTGAGTTCAAATCCCAGCAACCACATGGTGCCTCACAGCCATCTGTAATGAGATCTGACTCCCTCTTCTGGAGTGTCTGAAGACAGCTACAGTGTACTTACATATAATAAAATCTACTTCCTATTGATAACCCTGAGTTATTACCATGTTTTATCTGGGCCGCTCTTAACTTCAGTTGGCTAGCCCTCAGGGCCATGTTTTCTTGACTCCTAACCCATGGTGACTTCTTGTCCTCCTCACCTCTCTCTCTCTTGGTTTCCCTCCAACTCTCCAGACCTGGGAACCTTGAAACAGGCCTCTTCTGCCCAGCTATTGGCTGTCAGCATCTTTATTTACCAATCAGAAAAATAACTTGGGGGCAAGGTCACATAGCTTCCCTTGGATCTACATGGTGGTATGGTATGGACCCTCTCAGGGGCAAGCAGATCTTGGGGTCTACACTTAGCATCATAATACAGACAGCATCAGGCCAACACACTACAGGAAACATCTCCCCAAGCGTTGTGAGTGGCAATTAGTGTGAATTATGAAATGATACTACTGTCCTGCTTGACAAAAATACCTAAATAAAGTATTTAATAGCTAACATTAAAAAAAAATGTCTTTCAACTGCATCATAAGCTCCCAAGGCACATGCTGTGCCTTCATTTATTTTGCAATTAAATGTCCTGGAATTTCCCGATATCTCTACCTTGCTGTTCCGCACCAAACACACGAGGCAGACTCAGAGTCACCAGTAGTCCTTCATCACTCGGGATTTGCAGCTGTTTGTTGTGTGTCGAGTTGTAGTTGTAGCTGGTATTGATGCTGACCCTTGGTATATATGCAGGTGTGTTATTTCTTGACAGGATTCTCTTTGTTTGCTATCTCAGTAACTTTGATGTTTGTTTATTTTTACAACTGAATTTTCAGTGCTAAGCCAATTATACTTTTTCTCTTAGGCAATGTGTCTTCAAGTTTGAATAATTACCACCAATGTAATTTTGAATTCTTGGACCAGTAATTTAAATAAGATGCTAACATACTGCCTCTGTCTTACCAAGCCTGCCCATTTACTTACCATTGACAAGGTCCCCGTGTATTGAGGAGAGGCTGTTGGGACAAGGGGAAAGATTTATTCAACAAAGAAGATGAAGACTTAGGATCCCCAAAGGCCATCTCAACACTACTGCTAAGTTCCTTTATTTTATTTAAATAATGAGTTTATTTATTCCTCGAGAATTTCATGCAATATATTTTAATCATATTCTTTCCCTTCCCCCAACTCCTTCCAGATACTCAGAACTTCATGTTCTTTTCCTTCCACAAAACAAACAAAGGCACCCCACACCAACCGCCACCACAACCACACGGAGCCGGCCCACGTGTCGCACGGCTCCTCCAGAGCATTGAGCCGTCCAGTTGGTGTGTCCAGTGACACTCTTTCAAAGAAAGCTGGTTTCCTTTTCCCAGAAGCTATCAATTATGAGTAGCTTCTTGACCAGGGAGTGGTCTTTTTGCCCATTTCTCCACTTCTGTGCTTGGATGTTTGTCTGGCGTGAAGTCATACAGGTCATGGGCATATTGTCCATTTCTGTGAGTTCATGTGTACATCTCCCCTCTTGTGTCTCGAAAATGCTGTCTCCTAGAAGTCTTTCACCACCTTTGGCTCTTACAGTCTTTCCGCACAAATCCCCAAGCCTTAAACCCAGGGGCATGATACAGACATCCCATTTAGAGCTAAGCACTCCACGGTCTTGTATTCTGCATGTTGATCAGTTGTGGGGTTTTGTGTTAATCACCATCTACAGCAGGAAGAAACCCCTGGTGAGGATGGAAGAATGCTCTGCTCTATGGGGATAGCAGTATGTCATCAGGAGGCCTTTTATTCCTACCACAGTGTCTCAGCCTTCCTAATGCTATGATTTAACACAGTTCCTCATGTGGTGATCCCCTAATGATCGAATATTACCATTAATGTGTCATAACTGTAATTTTGCTAGTTATGAATCATAATGGAAAATTTTTTATTGATAGATTTGCCAAAGGGATCTCAACTCACAAGTTGAGAAGTGCTGACTTAGCAGAATGATGGTAGTAGACTTTCCCCAAGGTTCCATGGTCTATCTATCTCAAAGTGGCTTTGCCTGACAGATAGTGTCATGTATGGGTTCCAGTTCACTGAGTGGGCCTTAAAGCCATGTTTTAAGATGTGTTTGGTTACCCCCATAACATTTGTACTGCTGTTGCCTCAATGGGCAGGCACATCTTGGAGGCAGTCCACTTGTTGCAGCTCGAAGGGTTCATAGCAGGGTGATATTGATGATTACGTTTCTCCCTTGGTAACATCTGTATCACTTTCCAGTACTGTGAACAGAAGACAGTAAGGGTGAATCTTCCATTTGATTTTTCCATGGTTGATGATATAAGTATATGGCAGAGACTGTTCTCATGAAGTATCCAAAAAGCCCATGCACGCGTATCACTGTTCTGAGGGACAATTGTGACTAAAATTATTAACAACCTTTTCAGGTTCTTTGGCAGCACAACCACCCTTAGAGTCAGCCGAGCATGGAAGGGACTAGGAAGTCAGCCACCTCAAAAGATGGCTTTTGAGCCATAACCAGTCACATGAAAGATTTGAGAAGCCTAGATTTCTATTTTTTTGTTTGTTTGTTTTCGAGACAGGGTTTCTCTGTGTAGTCCTGGCTGTCCTGGAACTCACTCTGTAGACCAGGCTGGCCGTGAACTCAGAAATCCACCTGCCTCCCAAGTGCTGGGATTAAAGGTGTACACCACCACTTCCTGGCTTTAATTTTTTTTTTAACATTTATATATTTGTTTATTATTTATGTGTGAGCATTAAGGTCAGAGACAGTTTGTGGGAGTTAGTTTTCTCCTTCTAACACGTAGATCACAGAGCTATCAGGTCATCAAGCTTAGTGGCAAGTGTCCACCTTCTGAACCATTGGCCTCAACATTCAGATTTCTGATTCAGAAGAGATTGGCAGCACCCAAGAATTTGCACTTCCAGCAAGATGCCAATAGCTACTCTAGAGAGCACTACTCTTACGACCTGACCTACAGGCTTCTCAAAAGAAGGACTTAGGTGAATGTCCATTGCTTATAGTGCAATGAGAAAACTCTTTAATCAGATGAAGTTTCAACGTAAAGAATAGATCTGAGGATGTGAAAGTGAAACACCATACGTTGTAGATGTCCCAGTGGGTCACATGCCTTGACCAGCACAGGGTTATAGTTGGCGCTTCTGGTTTTATTTACTTGATAAGCTGTTTTTGAGAGTTAGTAAACAGACAGCTGTCTTATCCAATCAAGGCTGAATCTCAGCGCTACCTGGGAGAGATTGGTTTTCGTCTTTAGGTGTATGTGCACGAGGCGGGTTCAGGTGGAGGTACCTTGCTGATGCAGGTCCATGTGGAGCCCAGAGGATGATGTCAACTTCCTCAGTCACTCTCCACCTTATTTTTTGAGACAAGACCCCTCCTCTAAATCCAGAGTTTGCTGTTTCGATTGGCCCGGCTGGCCAGTGAGCCCCAGGGATCTGGCCCCTCAGCACAGAGGGCACAGATGTAGTCATTACCAGTTTCTTAGGGAGGTGCTGGGCATATGAACTCAAGTCTTCATTCGTATGCAGCAAACACTTCACCAGAGAGCCACCTTCCTAGCCCCTGGAAGGATTTTTGAAAATACAAGTAAGTTTCTAAGACAAGTGCTTTTTAGGAAGGAGATTGTCTGGGTGGGCCAGATTCATTCAGGTACTCCTTTAAAGGGGAACAGACCCTTCCATAGCAAAAGAGTCCATGGCATGAAGGGAATTTTCATGTCTGGCTTTGAAGATGGAGGGGAAGAAATCCCTATAGCCTTGGGGAGGGGGAGAGCAGCCCCTGGCTGACAGAATGTGTCTTCTGTCCCAGAATGTCAAGGAACTTTTGAATTCTGTCATAACCACTAAGGTATCAGGTGCGATTCTGGCCCGTGACACAGTGAACTGGAACTTGCCGTCTCATGTTTAACTTCCGACCTACCCGACTCTGACATAAATCTGAAACTCCCAATTCTGCTGGTTCCTTCCAGCAGCAATAGAACACAACAGCACAAAGGGTCAACTGCCGTCTGTTAAATATTTATTTATTGATGTTAAGTCCACATTACAACAGCACAACAATCCAAAGAATGGTACTACTTTTTTTGTTTGTTTTTGTTTTTTTTTTGTTTTCATAAATACAACATAAAAGGTGGCAAAAGAATGCAAGTTAATCCCAAGCCCAGCAAATTAGGAAAAAAAAAGTCACATTCAGAAAAAATTTGGCAATTATGATATGATATAGGCCACTGTTCTACAACAGAGATAGACAGGTCCATGAGACCCTGCAGGGTACATTAAATCCTCCATTAGCAATGTGTATGCAGTCAAAGAGACTTGAGCCACACTGCACAGAACATGTGCCACCCAGTGTTCAAGCCTGCTAAAACTTGTTTGGTTGGTGTTCTTACAGAAGTAGGAAGCTGTACACGTGAAGCAGTAATACAAAATATATGGGGTGGTTACAGATAGAAAATTGTTTTAAGAAGTACTATGTATGAATTGAGTCACTGAGCTAAGAAAGTTCAACACCTTTATAAATAATGAACAACAGATATGTTTTGCATGAGGAACAGTGTTTTCTTTTCATAGCAAAGTACCTTTAAAGCCTTATGTTTTATACTATCAGGCCAAATTACTTTCTCTCACTTTAAAAAGAAAAAAAATTGGTTCCGACTTAAAGTCATCAAGTCTGGTCAGAATCACCTCAGTTTAGCTGATGCAGAATCGTGCATTCAAAACGCAGGCTTTGCAGCTGGCCTTCCAGGTGCTCAGAGCCTGGGACTCTCCTCAGGCTCCACGGAGCCAGGGGTGACGGGAACTAGGAACTTCCGCTCAGCACCTACCTCTAGTGCCAATGGAAAAGAAGCCCACTGTCGCACACTCTTGGATTTGTCTCTCAAGTCTCCTTTTCCCTCAGGCAGACTAGACCCTTCCAGCTATTTCTCATATGCCACCCCTGCTACCTCCCCCGCGTTCAACTTGCTCTACACACTAACATCATCAACTACGACACACTTCAACTACACGGAAGTCTCTACCACGCATGCGCACCAGGCTTCCCGGTGTACCCCCCCACCCCCTAGAGTCCTTGACTGGTTAACGGCAGTGTTTTCTGCACCCATGTTTTCAAGGTTTAGAGGAAAACCAAAGAAGAGCCTGGCCTGGTGCTGATGCTTTCATCTAAATGGCTATGAGATCCCCATGTGGGTAGCAATTTCTTCCTTCTTCCTTCTTCTTCCTGTGCCTTCTAAACCTGCCTCCTCCAAATGCTATATATGTGCCTTGGTCATGGTTTGGATGCCTCCTGTGGAATGGACTGTAAGATATGTCTGCTTCCTCCAGAACCCTTTAAGTTTAAGGTAATCTTTTATTCAACACAGATTGTAAGTAAGCTTCCTAGTAAGATAACATACAAGGAAAACTCCGGATGTGAACGGAATTTAAGGCAAGGAATTCCTTCTTTCCGATGTCACACAAGCAGTTTGCAAAGACAAGGCATTCCCTCGGATGTCTCTGCCCTCCTCTTTCTCATCCCTCCGTATTGCACGTGGTTCACTGGGGCCATCTGTAGACACTGCGCTTCAAAGTCACTGTACCTGTCACACACTCACACTGCCATGCTCTAGCCCCTGTCGCTTGTATTTATTTAAAGGCACTTAGATAACATACATTGTGGTTACCTCTGAACCGTTGGTTTCTTTTGGCATTTTGGCATTTCAGATCATTTTAATCACAGCAGTTCCAAAAGTCTTAACTTGGACAATAAATGTGAAGTTTCTGTGCAATGTGTATATTTCTATAAGCATCACCTACTTAGACTCTCTATTAAGTAAGAAAAATATGATTTCGGTGTTTTTTTTTTGTTTGTTTTTTTGTTTTTGTTTTTTTTTTTTTAATTTCTTAAGTTGAAAGTATCCTTCTGCCTTTCACATAATGTGGCAGAGGAGTAGGTTGGTGGAAGCAATGCAATCAGTTTTCAGCTCAGCAAGGGCGCCGATCACAGGTCTTCACTTTCTACCAAGCCGCTGTTGAGTGCCAGGTGCGACGGGCTGGCTTCAGGTTGGAAAGCAGCTTTGATGTCTAGTCCCTGGTCCGAAAGTGCTGCGTAGCGACTGGCCGAGGGCCGTACTTTCTTTGGCTTGGTGGTCTGTGGCTGCTGGTGCCACTGGGCTACAGAGAAAGAGAGCAGATGAAGATTTCTAAACAAAGGTACGCTTGGAAATCCCTGAGAGGTTTAAGTAAATACAGACGGTCTTTTGGACAGAGCCTGGGTGGCTTACATCCTAATCTCAGCACTCGGGAGGCTGAGGCAGGGGATTACTGCGAGTTTGAGGCCAGCTTGGGTTGCACAGTGAGTTTTAGGCCAGCCTGAGATGCAGAGCAACAACCTGTCTCTAAAAGCAAAAAGCACGCACACAAAACCATCTTTTGATATCAGGTACATATAATTAAAAAAAAATTTTTTTTTTTTACATATGTGAGTGTTTTGCCTACATGTATGCATGTGCACTGAGCATGTTCCTGGTGACGTGTGTGTGTGTGTGTGTATGTGTATGCATTGAGTATATTCCTATTGTGTGTGTGTATGTGTGTGTTTTGCCTATAAGTATTTGCACTGAGTATGTCCTTGGTGCCTGGGAATCCAGGAGAAGGTCCCAGAATACCCTGGTGTTAGACAGCTGAGAGCTTCCCTGTGGGAGCTGGGGGCTGAGCCCGAGCCTTCTGCTAGAGCAGGAAGTACTCTTCACTGCTGAGCTAACTCTACAGAGCCCCACATAAGTACTCTTCTTACGAGAGTGAAGAGCCGTGGTAGAGATGGGGATAATGTCGAGGTACTTCTGCACTTTACTCACAGGAACCCAGGTCACGGTCTGTATGTGCCCATGGACTACGAAGCAGGCAACACAGAAAGTTTTCTTCTTCTAGTAAATGCAGATTGGAAAGTCTCAAAACAGTTGATAAACTTCCTATATCTGACCTAGCTTTCTTCCTTTTTCTTTAATAATAATCATAGTTAGGAAGTCTAGATAGATTTTAGCATTAATAAACAGAAGAGAAGCAGACACCTGGGAAGGTTTCAAAAGACTATTGCTTTCTCAAGCAGAGATAAAATTTGGAATTAAAAAATATTTTCTAGGGGTTTTTCTTATATCAATGGATCATATAATTCTGTTATAGTCTTGGAATTGAGTTGGTAGGGTTTTTTTTTTTGTTTTAATTTCGGATGCATGTATACAAACACACATACCCACATTCAAGAATCCACTGCCAAGAGCTACTTAATGAGAAAAGCGCTTAGCTATGTAAGTACACATTCCGGAATCAAGGTACACACGTTAAGACTGCACCAGGACGTGGGAAGGATGATGATTCAGGGCGGAACGGTTAGAGACAGTCACTTGCAGAGTACACAAATAAGAAACCGTGAAAGAGGCGAATGCCTTTTGTGTTAACCCTACAGATGCCGTAGTGAGGGAGGCACAGCTGAGCGGCCAGCCTAAGAACCCGACATGCATGTCTCGCTAATCAATCAAAGACCCTGGTGATACTTGAGTGTCTGTGCTCCTGGACGGGGGTTTCACTATTAATGTCGGGAAACTATAAACAGAAAGAGAAAGAGTAATATGAATTTTTTTTTTTTTTGGCAAATAAGATCTTGCCTTATCAACTTAGAATATAAAGCTTAGAGTACTGTGATATATCACTCGATATCTGATTCTGAATCATTCAGTGCGTGACGTGCATGGAGCTGAGACGAGGCGGCACTCACTGTAGACGTCCAGCCTGGCGGTACAGGACACAATGCCGGCTTCGTTCTTGGCTGACACCGTATACCACCCAGCGTCGTCCTTTGTGGCTCCCTGAATGAGCAGGCAGATGTAGCCATGATTATCCTGGTGCATGCTGCAGAAAAAGATAAAGTCATTAGGGCTCTAAATTTTTAAAAAGTGGCTTTGGACACGGAGCGTCATTTTTAATTAGGTCATTAGAAACGGAATTGTGCGAGCAGCAGATAATAGGATCATATTTATTCTAGAGAGGCAGCCAGCCCCATTAAGTTAATGGGAGAGCAGAGCAGACCTCAAGAGGGTGAATAAATCCATGCACTAACTCCTAAGGGAAGACCCCCCCCCCCTTTACAAAGCCACCGACTGGGCTGCCACTGTGGGAGCAAATGAATCCATCTTTTCTTTTTGACACACACGTTTCAAAAATGCAACTAGGTTAAGTCAGAATCTGCTTTGTCACACACCGAGATCACTTTCTTCCAAAGCCTACATGTGGACGAAGTGTGACTCTTGTCTTACATATCAGTGTTGGCAGCGTGGCTTTTACGCGCAGCGATTCCCATACAGAATCTGCTGTATCTTTTCATCTAGCCCCAGGACTGTGCAGGTGACGAGGCAGACAGAACCACTGTGCAGACTTACCTTACTCTCTCAGTGCTGTGAGTGAGCGATTCATTTTCTTTCTTCCAAAATATCTGAGGGGGTGGCACTCCCGAAACACGGCATTCCAGCCGCACGGGGTACCCATCTGCCACCCCCGTGTTCTGCAGCTTCTCAACAAACACAGGGGCCTTGTGTGCTTCTTTAGCTAAGAGAACACGAGATGAATGTTCTGTTAGTGCAAAACATGCCAAAGGGCCACTGCAAGGAACTCAGGAACGTTAGAAAGATTGAGTAGTTATTTTATTATACTGTTTTCACGTCGGGTGGTAGGAGGTTAGCCTTCCCCTCAAGCAAAGGTCTGTACGCTTCATTCCACTCACATTATTTCCTCAATTAGTTCAAGACTGATAGGCCCACATAGTGCCCCGGCCATCTGCTCCTCAGAATGCCTGCCTGACAGGCCTCAGAGATTCCCAGTCATTGTTAGCAGCTGCGAGAGCTTTGCTCTCATTAAGTCAACAGGAGCGCACAGGCCTTACCTACTGCTGCCACCCAGTGGTGCTGAATATTTTAGCACTAGGATTCCCTGGATGCCACCTGAAAGGCTTAGTTTTGAAGATTTGAAATTTGGAACTCATAACTTAATGACAGAATTCGTTTCTTTGTCAACTAACTTGTTTCGACAGTAAGAAAGGAATCACAGGCCACCTACCAGCAACCACAAGCTCCAGGTTAAATGAGTTCTGTCCTGCTCTGTTGGTGGCAATGCATGTGTAGATGCCCGCGTCCCGGGACGTGACTGGCTCTATGATGAGGGAGTGGACCCCATTCTCTCGGACCAGCATCTTGTGAGCACTGTCGGGGCGTATGGGCTTTCCATCTAGTTGCCAGCTGAGATCTGGGGTTGGTAACCCACTGACCTAAACCGAGAACGAGATACACATGAGCGAAACCATCAAGTCACCAAGAGCTATGGGTCCAGAGTTAGTTCATCCTTTGGCAGCACAAACGACGACTTTTTCACGTTACTCTCTTGCTTAAAACCTCCCCGTGGTTGCCATAAGCACTCAGAGGCTCACGTCTAAACACCTCTTATAGCGCCATCCAGACAGAGATGAGAAACACAGGGACTTAAACATGTTTCCATCATCTTACCTCGCCCTAGACTAAACATCCCCAGTGATGATGGCATCACGCTCTGAGCTCTTTGGAAACATGGGAGGCGCAACCTTCACAGCAACAACAGCACTCAGCTGGGAGGCTTCCCATCCCACAGTGGACATCACCATGGCAATGCTAGCTAATGTGTCCATTAGTACACAGACCTATTATTATTTTATAATCCTTGAGAGTGAATAACAAGAGTGATTTGAAATTATGCAGAAAGTCAGACACATTAGCATCACAATGGCGACCTCCTGAAATCTTAGGAGCGTGGCAGTCGCCGAACAAAGAGCAGATAAAACCCATTCAGTTATTAGCACGTTGCATTGCTAAAGGAAGGGGCAGTGGCCATCTGCTGACTTCGTATAGGGCTGCCTTTGATTTCAGAGTAGAAGAGAAGTGAGGAAGACTTTTGATGCCCTTCCTTCCTCCTGCTCTACTAGTGGGAAATGATGTATTCTGGTACCTAAAGATTATTGGATCATAAAACAATTCTAAAACGATTGGATTGTAAAAGGTTCCTTTGAAGCACTTAGCTTTGTCTAAGTCGTCCAGAGAACTCATACAATTCATCCTGCCCCACGATAAGTATTCATCCCTGCTACCAACTATCTCAGCCACGTGTAGCCACATCTGGAGAACGTGAGGGAAAAAGGTGCAATTAAATGATGGGTTAAAGGGATGGGATTTTGAGAGAGTAGTTAGGAAGTGGTTCTGAGGCAGTGTGCCTCGCATGCACCCTCTCCCTGTGGGGAGGATGCTAGAAGTGGTACAGAAATATAAACGGAGGGCTCCAGGTCCTGGGGAGTTTGTAGCTTGTTCCCACTTTTCCAAGTTTCATACCTGACAAGAAGGATCTGTGGCCCTAGTGCAGGAAGGCGTTGACACGCCCTTTCAAAACAGGAAGTTCTCAGAAGAGCTGTTCCAGGGGACAGCATTATGCAAGCTCAGGCAGAGAGAGTGAGCCCAGCTCTCCCAGTGAGTCAGTGAGGAGAGAAGAGGAACAGCCTGAGCAGTCTGTGCTCTTGATCCGTGTGCAGATGCAGAGAGAAGAGCACACTTGTTATCTGTCGTATGTGTGAAGGGTTCCGGCTGCACAGGCTTACTGCTGAGTGAAGGAGAGATAGTGCCTTGGAATGTCCTGTGGGGGCCATGGTGGCGGGAGGGCTCCGCTTAGTGTCTGACTCATCAGCACTCTTCCCTCTTTCAAATCTTAAATACGTTGACTTTTCCCTTGAGGTAGGTATCGGTGTGCAGTGTGTGTTCATGTGGCAGGACACCTGTTTTCTTCTTCTGTTTTTGGGACAGGGTTTCATGTGGCCCAAGCTGGTGGTGACAAACTTACTATGTAGCCAAGAATGCCTTTGACCTTGCGATAGTCCTGTTTCCACCTTCTTAGTGCCTGGATTACAGGCTTGTGCCACCATACACACCGACTTCCATATTTTCTTTATCCAGGTCATATCACTATAGTGAGTTCAACTAGTGATTATTTTAATTCTCAATATTCCTTTAAAGGTAGAGATGAAAGGACATCTACATTGCTGTCTAGAGCAATAAATAGTAGTCACCAGGGTGCTATATATCAGTGCATCACCCACACCCACTCTTGCTACGTGCTTATGTTTAAAATTAATCTCAGGCTTGCTCTAATTATACTTCTATGTAATGCAGTACATATTTTTAAAAAAACACATTTTTCTTATGTTTCTTTCCTTTCCCTGTTTTTCTGAAACAGGGCCCGTCTGAGTAATGCTAACTGACTTATGTTTCCTTGTGTGTATCAGGCTGGCCTGGGACTCCCAAAGACCCACCTGTCCCTGCCATCTGGGGTCTGGGAGTAAGGGTGTGCACACCACACCCGGCCTACAATTCTGTTTTTAAACCTGCAGTTAATAATAGCCTCAGGATATCATCATCTCCTTTGTGGACTGGAAATGCCATCATAGAGCTTATATTTATGAATTAATTTAAAACTTAAGGTATTTATTTAGAAAATGGGCAAGCAAAAATTTTAGTTTGTATATCTTGCATACATGATGCCCTAGAATATGCACACATTGTAGAATGATGACATTGACCAAGCAGCACATCCACTGTCTCACATTGTCTCACATGGTCTGTCTGTCTGTCTGTCTGTCTGTCTTTCTCTCTTCCTTCCTTTCTTTCTTTTCTTCTTTTCTTTTTGGTGTGGTAGGAACATTTCCAACCTCCTGTCTGTCAGTTGCTGTCATATGTTTGATGGCTTGGTAATAACCACCATGCTGAACAATGGATCCCTTGGACTTTGGTCTTCTGATCGACTGACAGTCACAGCTGTGACTGACAGTTTCCCAATCCTGCTCTGCCAGTCGGCAGTAAACGTCATTTAACTCCTCCTCCACCAAGGTCCTTTAAATTCTACAGGAAGTGACATGTACGTAAGGTCATGGAGTGTTTGTCTTTCTGTACCTGGGTCATGTCACTTAACACCGTGTCCTCCAGGAACAGCATACTTTCACAAAAATGTCATTTTTTTCTTTCAGTATACACTATGAAAGTTCTAAAGTCTGTTTATCTGTCGCAGCACACTTAAATTGATTCTGTATTTCAGATTCTGTGAGTGATATGAGTGCACTCACCCGTGACTTGTGATTCCATTTCCTGTGGATCTATATCCCCGCTGGATCATACGGCTGTTCTAATGTGAATTCCTGTGTGCGCTCATGCGGGTGGAAACAGAGGTCTATAGCTCTGCCCTTCATTTTTGAGATAGGGTGGCTTACTGAATGAAGAGCTCACGGGATGGCTACACTGCCTGGGTGAGTTCTACCTACCCTGCCAGAACTAGCACTAGCTTTCTGTGTGGGTGTTGGAGAAATCTGAATTCAAGCCCTCATGCATAAGCAGCAGACAACTTACTGGCTGAGTTACCCTTTCCAGGCCTCCAAGAAGTGAATGCTGAATTCATTCATCCATTCATTCATTCACTTGAGGCAGGGTCATGCTATATAGCACTGGTTGTCCTGTATTTTATTACAGTTTGTGACAGAGCCATGCTATGTTTGTTTGTGACAGGATCATTCTGTGGTTGTCCTGGAACTCATTATGTAGACCAGGCTAGCCTCAACCTCAGAGATACACCTGTTTCTACCTTCTGACTGTTAAGATCAAAGGCATGAGCCACCACGCCCCCCCCACATATATTAATTCTTGATTAAAAATAAACATTACATTTAACTTGTCAATGTATTTTATCCTGTAACATGTTCTACATTAGTAAATAATTTCTTTTCTGTATGTTCTTAGAAGACAAAATTTACTTAAAAAGAGTAAGCAAATAGATTGCTTCAATGTAAAATTTTAGGATTGAGCTAAAGCCCCAACCCCTTGTAGGGATGCTCCTGTTCCCCAGTTAGTTCTTGATCTGTCATTAAAGAACAGATCAAGAACAGGGGTAAATTGTTGGATGGAAGGAATAGGTGGGACTTCCCTTCTGGGTCCCTGGAGGAAGCAGAGAGACCCAAGGAGAGGGGAGGGGAGGTTGTCATGCTTCTGGGGGAGAAAAGGTGACCAGCCCTGTGAGATCTCAGGTGCTCCTGCAAGTGGGTGGTCGGGGGTGTTTAGCAGGGACTAGATGTAACTGTGCAACTGAAGTTTAGGGCAGGTGGAAAGGTGCGGTGATAAGGATATTGACAAGGGTATGCTTCTCCAGGTGGAGATAGGAGCGCCCTGCAACTGTGCCAAAAGGCAAGTTGAAAGTGAACAACTATGTGTGTGTCTTTCATCCGTGATTCAAGGGAAGGTGGGTGGGGCCGGTAGCGAGGCCCATTCCCAGAGCTTAGTCGGGGTACACACTGTGGAGAGCCTTTTGGGGTGTGTCTTGGCAGGAATCTGAGGTTAGGCCATTATAAAGAAGTAAGTCCAGGCAGCGACCTGACATTGGCCAAGGACAAGGGAGTAAGAATCTGGTTTTAGGGCAGAACAAAGAAGTAGGCTCCGATGTCTTGCTCATCCTTAAAACAGTGATCACCGAGTGATCGTGGGACTCGGTGTTTATTGTATTGCTTGTTCTTTGACTATTTGTGTTTATTGTCTTGCTTGCCCCTCATTGTTCTACTCGTTCCTTAATACCTGCACATAATTAAAATGGTACAAAAGTGGATTGGAAAAAAATAAACCCTCCTCAGCCTCAGAACTGGCTGGGGTCATGCTACAATGTTGTCCACTTGTCTCTTTTCTTTTTAATTCTCACCCCCGCGCTGGAGATCCTGTTGACTGACTGAGCTGGCTTGGTCAACACACACAGTACCCCTTACTAAAAATGAGGAAACACAGAGGGTCCTCCCATTTTTGTGGTCACTGGTAAAACCTCTGTCAAACATTCTCTTTCATACTGACAAAGGAATCACGCTCCCTACTCTTTAAGGCCACAGCGATGGCCTGTAGTAGAGATGCCAATGTGTCATTCTCCTTTGCCACACTAGCAGTGCCACGTGAGTGAGTAGCCACACTTACTTCCTTCTCATTTATTTTTCTCTCAATTACTATATCCTACTTTTACCTCCTTCTACTCCTCCAAATCTGTCTCCCCAACTTACCCTCTCCCCCAGATCCATGCCTCCATTTCCCCTCAGAAAAGAGTAGGCTTCCCAGGGATATCAACTGAAAACAGCACAACAAGTTACAGTATCAGTAGGCACAGACCCTCTCACATCAAGGCTGGAAAGGGTAACTTAGTTGTAGAAAAATGGTCCCCAAAGCAGTTAAAAGAGTCAGAGACAGTCCCCACTTCCACTGTTAGGAGTCTCACATGAACACCAAGGTATACAACCATAGCACATATGCAGAGGACCTAGCTCAGACCCATACAGGCTCCATGATTGTCCCTTCAGTCTCTGAGCCCCTATGAGCCCTGCTTACTTGATTCTGCGGGCCGTATTCTCCCTATCCTCTGCCCTTCTAGCTAGCTCCTACAGTTTTCCCTCTCCTTCTTCCGCGGGATTCCCCAAGTTCCACCTAATGTTTGGTTGTGAGCCATGAAACTTATTTTAACAGCATTTGTTTTTTACAAAACCTCTCTACCAAACTCTACAAGCAATTTTTCCTGTTCTGCAATCCCAGAGAGAACCACCAGATGGAGCCCAAATAATTTTAAAAACTACCCACATTTAAGAGCTAAAGCTTAGGCTAATAACACACAAAGGATAGAAGGTGGAATGAGGGGTGGGACTGCTGGTAGGGGAGGGAACGAAACAGTGGGAAATGGGAGGCAGGTAGGGGAGGAGCGGAGCGGGACTGGAAACCAACCCAAGCTAAATATGTATGAAAATGCCTTATGGAAACCTGTTGGTATGTAAGCTAATTTAAAATGGTCAACAAATACAAACTACTATCCGTTTATATAAGGTACAAATAATACAGTCCTGTGGTGGTAGTGGTGGAGAGAATAAAAATGTGATTCCATAGCACAGGGTAACCATGGAGACCACTTGATGACTGGGATGCAGGGCAGATTCATTACACTTACTGTTACTACAAGATGGGGGAGGGGAGAGGGAGGAAGACAGTAAGGATGACCTAGTGATTCCCTGGAGTTTGCTGCATAGAGTTCAGAGTAATCATACTTAACATATGTTTATAAGTAAAGCAAATCGTAATGATAACTGTATGTAGACGGAATCCACGTCTCTCATGCTGGTCATCTTACGGCAGGTATGGGCACACTTACCTTGCAGTCCATCCTGCACAGCTTGCCCTCCTGAACGGTCAGGTCTCCAGGAGCCTGCAGGAAGTGAGGTCTGAAGAATCGCTCCTGAATGGGTTCGTTTTCATCTCCACTGTCCCTTGATCGAGAGCGAGGCCTTGAAACGAGATGAGGTAGACGGATAAATACAACATACACGGTAATTAATGTTCAGGAGACGTAAGTCCTGGTCTGAGTCCACTCCCAAAAATGTACACAGCAAAAATGAGACAAACAAACCTTGTTTCATTTGGAAGTTTATGATCAATATAATAGTCTCCAGTCAGCAGACTACCAAATACTAATCACAAAATGGAAGTGGAGAATGAGGTTACTATATTTGAGAATATTTTTTTTTACCTAAATAGACATTTTTAAAGCTTATGTTAGGATATGTTAGAAATAACAGCAGCTTTTGCTCATTTTTTAACTTATTCTTTCCCAATAGAAATAAATACTAGCTTTTCACCATAATTTTGCTTTTGTAGCTATTTATAATGTCTTACTTTATACAAATATAATGTATTTCTCATCAAAATTCCCTTTCATGTTCCCCAGGAAAACAAGTTATATTCTTAGGCACTTTTAATCTTTCGTTAGTTTGTATGCCTAAAGGCCCTTAATATTCTGCTTTTAAAAGAAAGTGGTGCGGACCGCTGAGACTTGGTATATCTTGTTACCAGAGCAAGGGAACTGAATGTAATGGCAGCGGGGATGTGAGAAACCGAGCAAGATGTTGAGAACAAATTGTCAGGCCCAGCACTGAACAGGCCTCAGTGCTGAAGAGACTAAAGAAAATAAAGACCCTATCTAACTAGGAAAAGAGTAATGGGGCAAATAAGACTTTCAGCTATGTCAGGCTAACAACGATCAGTCGTTTCGTGTAGCTTAAATACAGATATAATACGTGACAGTACGCCTTGTGGAGTCACTGGCGTGGAGAAGTGTAGGTGGATTCTACTTATTGGACAGAAGTAGAAAAGAAGGGCCCAGTGATGGGTGTAATACGAACGCGCCTTTATGGCCACAGAGATCTAGGCTCCCGGGGCTGGCACTCCACTGCCCGTTTGGCCCTTGTCAGGAGCAAGTGCTGTGTGGTCGTCACTGGGTGATTCTGGCTCTACTTGCTTGCCTACTTTTCCTGCTTATCTCTCCATCAAAG